>NC_034014.1:17621541-17851260 GCF_000346465.2 Prunus persica
GTTTTAGTTTTCAATTCCAAAGCGTGATAAATAGATTTTTCTTTCCCGAGGAAATTTAAAATGAGGGAAATTAATGTTCTAGAATTTGTAAACTAACACGACGCAATATTTGCAAATCTGTGTCATCTGTTAAGATTATGATGTGGAACAGAGTTCCATCTGGTAAGATTTCGTAACCCTTGGGATCTCAGACAAAACTGATTATGTCGGCGGTGTTCTATATAAACCGTCGTGGTTATTTCAATTCTTGTCATTAAGTAGATCTACCGACGTAGGATAAGAAAATCAAAGAAAAAAATTGTTAACAAAAATTCTTATTAAGACGACCGTTAAAATTAAAGGTACGACGTATAAAATGAATAAATACGACGATAAATTTTATTGTACGATTTAAAGATAACGTAGTAGAACTATACGAGAATGACGTCGATATATTTATATTTTCCGTCGTTGTAAATTAATTTAATACGGCGATATTTTGTATTTTAAAGCCGTGGATTTGTTTGTAATTATACGGCGTCTTATACGAAAACCTCGTCGTCTTATTTTATGAGTAAAAACGGCAGTTTTTATTGAAATCGTCGTCTTTACTTTCTACGTCGGTCGATTCATAACTTCTGCCGTTCTTTGTTGGCATTGATTTTACACTGCGGAAATCTGTTTCAAATAGACGTCGGTTGTTTAATTATGTACGTCGTTGTTTTTGAACAGCCATTTGAAACTCCATTTTTTAGTTGTCTAAGGTTGTATTACACGACGGTGTTTTTAGAACCGTCGTCTTTTTATAAACCACGACGGTTTTCACTTAGACCGTCGTTGTTTTCTGGTCGTCTTTTTCACTTTTTGTAGTAGTGATTCCAAATTTCTACACTCTTGGTCAAAGCATCCGACTTGTTTAATTTGGAAAGAGGGCCTGAAAGAGCTTTGTTCACTAATGCAAAATGGCATGGTTGACCCATTGATACAAACTCCATGCAACACCTATCACTAATAGACCATTCCTTAATTATTGTAATGAATATTTCTTTTCCACACCTAGCATGAAGCCTTGATTTGCATTCCTCTAAGAACATAAAATTTGATGGGGAGGGTGCTAGGGTTGCAAGTCCTGGCAAAATCATCATTGTTGTAATCACAAAAATCAAGATTACAGAAGTTTGATAACCAATGAACCTTGCCATTTTTTAATTTTAAAAATATATACTTTGTTGGCAACGAAGTTATAGAATGGTGGAGAATCTATAACAAGTTTGTCTTTTTATAAGTCTAGTGTTATTGATGATGTGAAACGCATATCCAGTGAAGAACATATTTGGTAGTATAACTCCAAACTAAACTGTAGATTAATTCAATCTCATTCATTTTAGATTTAATGGTTTGCACACTCGTTTTATGGGTTTATGAATTAATTAATTTAGATTTAAAAAGTAAGTTAAAAAACTATCGTTGTCGGTTCTTGTGCAACTGAAGAATAACTCCAGCTTGAATTATATATGAAGCTTTTGGTTATATGAAATTATTTAATTGAAAAGTATCTATATTTGACTGAAAACTTTTGGAAATTTGTTACTTCGTAAATTGTGAAGTCTCATTTTACACAAAAACTTATGTTTATTCTTTTTTGTTACATAAGCTAATCGCAATTGAGTGCTAGTTCTATTATTCAACACGAACATGTCATTGAAATTTGTTCACCCCGAGAATAAAAGAAAATGAATTTGAGAAAAGTAATGGTTAATTATTATTTCATGTTTACATAAGATAGCTTATATATACATATAGACAACACACATGCGTGTGCACACATAGAGTAGCACTGAGTCACTAAACAAATTGGTAAGATAATATTGTTCTAACCAATCGGTTGGAACAATGCCACAGTGTAAACTCGTGATTGTACTGTTCATTTTTAGAACCTTATACAAGGATTATGCTTGATTTTCAGACGGATCATGGTGTTTGACGCACTCTTATTAGTGGTGCGACAAAAGAAAAACTCAAGTTTTAATTATATATCAAGAGGTTGGATAAATGAGAATATTTGACTGTAAAACCTCTATATTTTATTGAGAACCTACAGAATTTGTGTTACTCTATAAATTGTGAAGTCTCATTTTACTCAAAACTCATATTTTTATCCTTCTTTTTTATAAATTAAAAAAAATTCAAAGAAGAGTTTCATTAGATAAACTTCAATAATACACACTAAATCCAAAAGGGCACTGAAATGAACATACTAAAAAAGGAAAATTAAAGCGGACAAACTTCTTACCAACAACTACTATAGCCCACATCACCACCATTTGCAGGATATTATATTTATAAGTAGAAATATATCTTTTTTAAGTGATTCATAAAATAATATAATTCATAATATATGATATAGTGTTTCCTATAACCTCTAAGAACTAAAAATCACAATATTTAAATATGATCTGTAAGCATTTATTTTTAGGAGAGTGTTGGCTTTTGTAACTAAATTGAAGACAAATATGAAAGTGATTTCATCCATTAAAACATATGTGTAACACTAATCAATAAATTTTGGCGATGAGGTGGAGTGATGAGCATTTTAAAGAAGATATGTAGTGAAAAGAGAATAAGTATATAGAATTTAAGGCATCAGTCTCAAAACTTTGATTTCATTTATTCTCAAGTATTTTTCAATATCAAATACATAATTAATTCAAAGACTAATTATTCTTCTGAAGAAGGGGAAGTTGCCGGAGATAGAAATTGTGAAAGCTCAAAACATTGATTCCAAATTTCTACACTCTTGGTCAAAGCATCCGACTTGTTTAATTTGGAAAGAGGGCCCGAAAGAGCTTTGTTCACTAATGCAAAATGGCATGATTGACCCATGGTTACAAACTCCATACAACACCTATCACTAATAGACCATTCCTTAATTATTGTAATGAATATTTCTTTTCCACACCTAGCATGAAGCCTTGATTTGCATTCCTGTAGGAACATAAAATTTGATGGGGAGGGTGCTAGGGTTGCAAGTCCTGGCAAAATCATCATTGTTGCAATCACAAAAATCAAGATTGCTGAAGTTTGATAACCAATGAACCTTGCCATTTTTTAATTGTAAAAATATATACTTTGTTGGCAACGAAGTTATAGAATGGTGGAGAATCTATAACAAGTTTGTCTTTTTATAAGTCTAGTGTTATTGATGATGTGAAACGCATATCCAGTGAAGAACATATTTGGTAGTATAACTCCAAACTAAACTGTAGATTAATTCAATCTCATTCATTTTAGATTTAATGGTTTGCACACTCGTTTTATGGGTTTATGAATTAATTAATTTAGATTTAAAAAGTAAGTTAAAAAACTATCGTTGTCGATTCTTGTGCAACTAAAGAATAACTCCAGCTTGAATTATATATGAAGCTTTTGGTTATTATGAAATTATTTAATTGGAAAGTATCTATATTGGACTGAAAACTTTTGGGAATTTTGTTACTTCGTAAATTGTGAAGTCTCATTTTACACAAAAACTTATGTTTATTGTTTTTTGTTACATAAGCTAATCGCAATTGAGTGCTAGTTCTATTATTCAACAGGAACATGTCACTGAAATTTGTTCACCCTGAGAATAAAAGAAAATGAATTTGAGAAAAGTAATGGTTAATTATTATTTCATGTTTACATAAGATAGCTTATATATATAAGATAGCTTAGATATATATATATATATATAGACACACACACGCGTGCACACATAGAGTAGCACTGAATCGCTAAACAAATTGGTAAGATAATATGGTGCTAACCAATCATTTGGAACTATGCCACAATGTAAACTCATGATTTGAACTGTTCATTTTTAGAACCTCATACAAGGATTAAGCTTGATTGTTAGACAGATCAGGGCGTTTGACGCACTCTTATTAGTGGTGCGACAAAAGGAAAACTCAAGTTTTAATTATATATCAAGACGTTGGATAAATGAAAATATTTAACTGTAAAACCTCTATATTTTATTGAGAACCTACGGAGTTTGTGTTACTTTATAAATTGTGAAGCCTCATTTTACTCAAAACTCATATTTTTATCCTCTTTTTTTTTTTTATCAAAGAAGACTTTCATTAGATAAAATTCAATACACTACTACAAAAATGGAAAACCACGACGCCTCTTTAATGATAGTAAAACTAAAAAACGTCGTGTTTTTAAAAATCACAAAAAATCAAGACGGTTCCATTTAAAACGGTCGTTCTTTAAAAGGCTGAAGCTCGCAAAAATTACGATAGTTCCTTCTAAAAACTGTCGTGTTTGAAAATGCTCTAGACAAAAATTTCTCTTAAGGTTTAAATTTTGACGCGCAGCTCTCTCTCCGATAGTCTCTCGCGATCTTTTCAGAAGCCCTCTCTTTCTCAACTCCCTTTCTCGTTCCTGAAACACCATCTCCATCGTGCCGTCTTGGTTACCAATCTCGCCATACATGTCACAGATCTCAGCGTCGAGTTCACTGAGGTCGTCATATCCCTTGCGTCCAGGTCACTGAGGTCGCCATCTTCATGAGGGCACATCCATGATCTTCGCAATCTCCTTCAAGGGGCCTCTCTCGAGCCCACTGGTCTCTTCTCCTCCAAGCTTCCCCTTCTCTTCGTCGACCTGTTCTCTGTTAAATTTGAGGTTTCGTTTTGGTCTTTATCTGACTTTTGCTTGGACAATTTCAGAGATCTGCAGGCGACGCTTATCGGTGGTGGTTATAGGTTGGATCGTCGTGGTGTGATAACGATTCTGTTAGCCGTCGTGATTGTGTCCAAGTCTGGCGACATCTGGTTGTGAGTGTATATGTGCTTCTGTTTTCGATTTATTTTGTTTTTTTTTAAAATAATTCTTTTCTGTTTCCTGCCATTTTTGTTTCATAAAGCACATATCTTCTTACGTTTTATACAAAATCTGTTGATCTTTTCCTTTCCCCCTTTCTGTTGGTGTTGATTGAGATTTTTGTTTTGTTTTGTTTTGTTTTGTTTTTATGTCTGAAGCTGTAGCAATGTGACTTTCTTTGAGGCTGGCTGAAACTAATTCATAATTGGGTGTATCAAAGTCATGTCCTGCGTTGAATGGATTATGTTCTTTCTTTGTCCTTAACTTTTCGTTTGCTCAGAATAGGACTGTGTGCTGTAAAATTTTGAATTCATCTTACTCTGTTATTATACATGAAATTATATTTAGTCACAACACAAGCTTTCTCATTGCTGTGTATGAAAGAAATCTATTTTGTTTTTAATCCTTATATTTGCTTCTGATATAAGAGTGAATATCTAATCCAACATAATGATTTCCCCTCATTTTTTCAGTTACCAAATGAAGGTATTAGTTTGGCAAAGCAACGCTCTTGTAGTTAACTTATATTTTTATTTTGGATTTTATAGAAGCTTGGAGTAGTTGTGAATCCAATTGAGAAACCAAGGTCATACTGAAGTTCATTTGGATGGAAACGAAACCAAGTTTGGAGTAGTTTTTTTTTTCCTTTTGTTTTCCTTCTCTTTAGTGTTTAGGGCCTTGAATGAAGTTCTGTTTAATGTTTGGCACATCTCCAATTGCAGGCTTGAAATACTCTTTGGGTGGGACATCACGAAATTGCAGGTATAACTTCTTTGAAGTATTGCCTTTTCTTCTTTTTGTCTTGCGGTACTGTTTTTTTTTTTTTCTCTTTCTCTATCTTAATAACTTGTGCTGGGCTCCACGAGTAGATGTCCCATCACCTCTTTGCTGATTTATTGATTACTTATACCTTGTGTATTTGTTTTATCCTAAAAGTCCTTATGCGTTTGAATTATTCTTCAGTTTTTTTGAACGTCAATTATGGTCTTTCACATTCACTTGAGAGCAAAACTTGCTGGTCTTGACAATTTTCAGCCATATGTATTGCTCTTCATCTCCTGATGAACACGTGAAGGTAATAGCTTATCCAAGTATATTATTGTTGTGCTTCTTTTGTGAGATCATGCTCTAACTCTTCCTTTTTTATGCAGATTTATAACTTTTTCTTTTGGAGGTTTTCTATGGTCTTTTCTATCTGAGTCGTATGTTTTTTTTTTTGTTGAAAATTTCTTACCTCCTCTTTTCACCATCATTTTATTTATATATTTTTTTCCTTTTGCAAGTTCTTTATGGTCTTTTTTATGCTCATTTTTACAGGTTTTCTATGGAAACATAGTCCAATGATAAAATTTCTCTTTCACCTAATTTTATTTGTTTATAATCTCTTTTTTCTTTTCTTTCTGTCATTTTGATTTATTTACAGGGATGATGGAGGAGACTTCAATTGTGCATCATTTGTATGTTTGGATGAGGAAGGCTTGGATTCGGAGTACGTAGGTCATGTTAGGAAAAGATTGTACTACTTAATTACCATGTATCATTTGAATATTTATATTTAGTTGGTAGGAAGTATGCTTGTTGTAGAATAAGGTTTGGTTAACTATGTAATAACTATTGAATCTTCAAGTTTTATGAAAAATACTATTTTTGAGTGTATATATTCATTAATAAAGCATTATGATTAGTTTTCTAGTTAAAATCGTTGTAGCATCATAGGAAACCAAAAAGAACAAAAATGTAATATCTTGGGAACTTATTAGACGAAAGTTTTTTATCATAAATTCTTTACAGATAATTAACGACGATTTTTATAAAACAACCGTCGTCTTTACAAACAATCCACGGCAGTTCCTCCTATAATTAACGATCTTTACCTCTGAACAATGATAGTTTTTAAGAAAAACCGTCGTCTTTATACAACGACTGTTTTTCTTAAAAATCGTCGTTTTTATGTGACAACGACGGTTTTCTTTAACAACCTTCATCTTTACAAATAAACAATGACGGTGAAAAGCCGTTGTAGTTTGACACCCAAAAAGACGGCGGTCGATTTAACGACGGTTTTCAAAGCATTACAACGACGGTGGATCCTCGTTGTCTATTTGGTTTTTTTGTAGTAGTGATAATACAAACTAAGCCCAAAAGGGCACTGAAACGAACATACTAAGAAAGCAAAACTAAAGCGAACAAACTTCGCACCAACAACTACTATAGCCCACATGACCACCATTTGAAAGATATTATATTTCTAAGTAGAAATATATCTTTTTAAGTAATTCATAAAATAATATAATTCATAATATATGATATAGTGTTTCCTATAACCTCTAAGAACTAAAAATCACAATATTTGAATATGATCTATAAGCATTTATTTGTAGGAGAGTCTTGGATTTTGTAACTAAATTTAAGATAAATATGAAAGTCATTTCATCCATTAAAACATATGTGTAACACTAATCAATAAATTTAGGCAATGAGGTGAAGTGAGGAACGTTGTAAACAAGATATGCAGTAAAAAGACAATAAGTATATAGAATTTAAGACATCCGCCTCAAAACTTTGATTTCATTTATTATCAAGTATTTTTCAATATCAAATACATAATTAATTCAAAGACTAATTATTCTTCTAAAGAAGGAGAAGTTGCAGGAGATAGAAATTGTGAGAACTTAAAACATTGACTCCAAATTTCTGCACTCTTGGTCAAAGCATCCAACTTGTTTAGTTTGGCAAGAGTGCCCGAAAGAGCTTTGTTCACTAATGCAAAATGGCATGATTGACCCATTGTGTAACACCCCGACTCCAAATTTAACCCTTATTTAAATTATTTAATTATTTAAGGACATTTTGGTCATATTCTTAACCGGAGAGAGTTTGGGGCAGTGACTAGTATTTTTGGATACGTCGTACTGAGACGAGTTCATAGACACGTAGTGGGCTCGAATCGGAGTTGTAACGAGAGAGATATGGTCAAAAGAAACCCAGTGGCACAGTCGTAATTATTTCAAAATGGGATTTTTATAAAAAATCAGATTTCTCTCTCTCTCTCTCTCCCTCCCGCGAGCTCTCTCTCTCTCCAGTCAGCCTCTCTCTCTCTCTCCTCGTAACTCCGGCCACCGGCCACGGCTGTGGACGGGGCCGGTACCAAAATGACCGGGGCGTCGTCCTCTTCCAGCCCCAGCCGACTTCCGCCTCCACCCACTGCGGTTTCACCGGAAAATGGAGAAGAAGCGGTCGGCGTCGTCCGATCTTTGCCGCCGTCGATCTCCCTCCTCCGGCCACCGATTCCGACGAGCAAGGTATGGTTTCTCACCTACTTTTCATGCTCTAGCTGATGGTTGGGTAGGATTGGATCGATTCTTAGCGTAGCCAATTCGATTTTCGAATTTAAATTCGGCCGGTTTTGGAATCGCGATTCCGGCCACTTCCGGTCAGTTTTTGGAGTAGGTCCAAGAACAAAAGTGGCTCCAAATAGGGTGTTATACCTAGGGTAGGAGTTTGGAGCCGTGGTGTTGAGATTTTCCGGCGAAGCTTTATCGCTTTGGGCACCCACCCGCTGCCGGCGCGTACGGCAGCGCGTGGGCACTGTATAGAAATTGGCACTGTGTCTCGATGAGATCCTTAGGTTGTCATGAGTGCGTAGGATTTCGCGGATCTCAATTCGGACATCGTTTGGCTACCGAATGGATATCGCCTATCGTGCGTTATCCGGGTTCGATAGGTTGGGACCGTTGGATGGTCCCAAATTTAATATATGTTAATCTAGGTATTTCTAGGATCGTGTAGGAATTCACGGATTGTGAATCGGAGCCCCGGATGTTTCGAATAATAATTTAAAGTTTATATTTTATATTAACCGTCAGATCGTGCGATCGTGAGCGATCCGACAGTCCGATCTGAACCAAACGTGCAGGACGAGTGTCCTATACCTTGTAAAACCCATAGGGACTTTCGGATCGGAATATGGAGGTCGTGGGCCCCGCAGGTCCGTTTGACCCTTGGTTGACCGTGAGTCTCCCGGAGTAATCTCACATTTCCAGGGGGATTATCGGGTGCTAGACCATTGTGGAGGGTTACACAATATTAGAATTATTATATATTTATATATGTTTGTACAAGGGTACAAAAGAGTCTAGAATATCAGTTTGGAGTGCTATACGCACTACCTTAGGTACCTCCCCGGATTCTGGTTACACTACAAGTACCACCAAGTGAAAGTTAGGTCCCACGTGGCGTAGGTTATCCGGCGTGCGGACAGACCCCATACGTGGCATTGGTTGTACCGGCGTATAGGGAGATTTGTAATATGATGTTCAGGTCTCACGTGGCGTAGGTTATCTATCGTTGAGACAGGCCCCATACGTGGCGTTGGTTGTACCGGCGTATGGGGAGATATTGTGATATTGTGTTGAGGTCGCACGTGGCGTAGGTCATCCGGCGTGTCGACAAACCCCATACGTGGCGTTGGTTGTACCGTCGTATGGGGAGATATGTGATATGATGCGCAGGTCTCGCGTGGCGTAGGTTATCCTGCGTTGAGACAGACCCCATACGTGGCGTTGGTTGTACTGGCGTATGGGGAGATATTATGATAGTATGGCATGGTCGCACGCGGCATAGGTTATCCGGCGTGTTGACAGACCCCATACGCGGCGTTGGTTGTACCGGCATATGGGGAGATTATGTGAAATACAGAGAAATGAATTAAGGTATCGCCTAAGTGTGGAATTGGATTTTATGGAAGAACTACGTGTGGCTTGATCCCTCAAGGAGGGTACGTAAGCAGCCTAAGGTTATTAGGTGCAGCCGCAAACTAAATGTTAGTCATAATTTATATTTGAATTGTTTGGTTAGCGGGTTTGGTAGTTGGTTGAGAATTATTGGAAGGCCGAAGGCCATTTATGTGGATTGCATGAAATTATATTGTGCATGCTGCCAGTTGTGAATATTAAATGCGTTTTTATACATGTTGAAATTTTGGAAAATGTCCATTTATAAGGGAGACTCTGCCGAAATTTCGGCAGGAAGTCTCGGTCTTTAGTAAGTGGGCCTGGCATCGGGGTGATGTCAGGAATTCCAAAGGGTTCGCCTCAGGTTTTGAGAAATTCGGGGCGGGTCCTTTCACATTGATACAAGCTCCATGCAACAACTATCACTAATAGACCATTCCTTAATTATTGTAACGAATATTTCTTTTCCATACTCGACATAAAGCCTTGATTTGCAATCCTCTAGAAACTTAAAATTTGATGCGGAGGGTGCTAGGGTTGCAAGTCTTGGAAATATCATCATTGTTGCAATCATGAAAATTAAGATTGTAGAAGTTTGATAACCAGAGAACCTTGCCATTTTTTAAAAATATACTTGTCGCCAACGAAGCTATAGAATGGTGGAGAATCTATAACAAGTTTGTCATTTTATAAGTCTAGTGTTATTGATGAAGTCAAACGCATTTACAATGAAGAACGTATTTGGTAGTATAACTCCAAACTAAACCGTAGATTAATTAAATCTCATTCATTTTAGATTTTAATGGTTTGCACATGCGTTTTTTTATGAGTTTATTAATTAATTCATTTAGATTTGAAAAATATGTTAATAAACCATCTTTGTCCGTCCTTGTGAAACTAAAGAAAATCTCAAGTTTGGATTATATATGAAGCTATTGAATAAATGAATTAGTCAGATAATATGACGCTAACCAATCGTTTGGAACAATGCCACAATTACACTCATGATTTGAACTGTTCATTTTTAGAACATCATAAAATAATATTATATTTATAAGTAGAAATGTATCTTCTTTTTTGTTGTTGGAGAAATTCTATGATTGCATTCATAATTTAGCCAAAAAAGCCACTAGCCACAAAGGGCCAATACAAACTAGCCACAAAAGGGTCATTACAATAACGGAGTAGTCTAATATCAAAATTAAGAAAATCAGGTATTTCTCCACCAACGATCAGGCAAGATCGAAGAAACTCTGGCATAGGCATCCCAACTAAGATTGCAAACTTAGAATAATAAAAAAGAGATAAAGCTTGAAAAAACCAAGCCAAAGGAGAGATGAAAAGCTCTCAAAGGAGAGATGAAAAACTCTCACAAAAGGAGAGGTGAAAACTACACAGAGAACCCAAAGAATCTCTGCAACTTATTCCAAACATAAAGAAATTGCAAAAAAAGATGGTGATGGAGATCCGACGCCGAAATGCAGGTGAAGATCCGACGCTGAGCCGCAGCCGCCAATAATGGTTGGATGAAAATCATAACAAAACTAAGACAAATAGGGAAAACCCTTTGTTTCTGAAAATGGGGGAAGAGGTGAAAGGAGGAAGAGAGGAAGAGAAGAAGGGAAAGGGGGGAAGAACAATGGCTTCTTCCCCCCTCAAAGTGGAAAAGGCTCTAAGAGTATTTTTTGGGAGAAAGGGGGCTCGGGTTTCCCAAGATAGTCTTTGGACGTATATAGAAATGTATCTTGTTTAAGTGATTCACAAAATAAAATACTTTATAATATATGATAAAGTGTCTCCTATATCCTCTGAGAACTAAAAATCACAATATTTAAATATGATCTACAAGCATTAATTTGTTGGAGAGCCTTGGCTTTTATAACTAAATTGAAGATAAATATGAAAGTGATTTCATCCATTAAAACATATGAGTCACGCTAATCAATAAATTTAGGTGATGTGGTGGAGGAGTGAGGAACGTTGTAAACAAGATATGTAGTAAAAAGAGAATAAATATTATCAAATTTAAGGCCTCCATCTCAAAACTTTGATTTCATTTATTCTAAAGTATTTTTCAATATCAAATAAATTACATAATTAATTCATACACTAGTTATTCATCTAAAGAAGGAGAATTTGCAGGAGAAGTAAAACCCCGACCCAACTAATTATTTTTATCCAATTATTTATTTGTGCAATTACATTTTTGCCCTTGGAGGTTGGGGTACTTTAGTCAGTTTTTGTTTCGGAAGGAATTTGAAGAATTAAGTGGCACCTTTACTTTCATATACAGGCGGTAGGCTAAATTTCAATTTAAAATGGAGAAGTTATGATCTACGGAAGTGCAGTGGCACAATCATAATTTTGTAAAAGTAAAAATTTAAATACCTAGGGTCAGATTCTTCCACGTCATTCTCTCTCTCTCTCTCTCTCTCTCTCTCTCTCTCTCTCTCTCTCTCTCTCTCTGTGACGCCGTTGCTTTGATTGGCGATTTTTGTCGCCTTCCGATGTATGTTTCTGACGTGGTTGGTACCAAAAGAATCGTCTCTTCATCCTTTACCTAACTCAGGCAATGTTCCAACTCGAAAACCCAAGGATTTGTGGCTGGAACGACTGGAAGTGTCGGCGATTTTCAAAGCTTCTGAAGCCGTTTCTGGCAACTCATGCCACCGATTTCGTCGATCTTGGTCTAGTCTTCGACTCTTGCAGTTTATGTGGGTAGTTTGGATCAGTTTTGATATTTGAGAGATTGTTTTACACACCCAAGTTTGACTGGCAACTTTGGCCGTGTTTCGGGTTGCTCTAGCCACTTTTTGGCTTGGGACCAAGAACAAAATATGCTCCCCAAGTTGTGTTTGAACAGTGGGTATAGGTATTGGCAAGTGATCTAGAGATTTTCTGTCGCTGAAAAATCTCTGAAGCGACCAACCTCTGCCCATGGCAAGTGGCGGAACCTGGGCCACCTTGTTGCAGCCCATTGTGTTCTTAAATGTTCACCATGTCGCCAAGAGCACGACAGTATGTTCGAATTTGAATTTGGTTATTGTTTGACTATGGAACTGATATTGCTCCTATTATGGGATATTTGGATTCGATAGGCTCGGACCGTTCGACCGGTTCCAATTTCAAATTATTCCACGTATTCTAGGATCGTGTAGGGACTTGCAAATCGAGAATCGGAGTCCCGAATACTCCTAGTCAATTATTATAGGGTTAGGCGAATCGATCGCTGTCAGAACATGCGATTTGCTTAGATTTGATCGCTTAATTGAGGCCAAACCTTCAGAACTTATTTAGTAGACTTTGTTGGATTTATAGGAACTTTCATATCTGAAATCAGAGGTCGTAGGCCAGCCGGGCAAGGTTGACCAATACGGAAAGTTTGACCGCTCAGCTGACCATGAGTCTTCCGAGATTGTCTCATCCTTCATTAAGTACTAGAATGACCCTATAAACCTTCTTAAAGTTTGTGCACACTTTGAGACCCGAAAACTAGAGTTTTGAGTTAAAGTTTGTTGTGGGTTACTTTTATTAACTAAGTCTGTTTACTCCACAGGAAGAGTCCTTTCAAGGTTGGGTAGCATTGGACTTGGGGTGAGTGGACATTTGTTTTTAAATGATCATTGTTTTTCAAAGGATCTGCTTGCATAAATGTGATTTGATTGGAAATTGGTTTATTTTGGGTTATTGAGGTTATGGGATTTTATTATCAGGCGAGTCTCGGCTTTTACAATGTGATATGTGATTCCAACAGTATATGGATTTGGGTTTCGGATTATGGTGATTTTGGATTTGGTGATATTGGGTTTGTTTATGGTGTATTGTATTTTATTATCGTTGTCTTATGAGATTCTCGGAACTTGTTATATTTCCTAAGTATATGAATATAGTATTTTGGATATTATTGAAATTGAATGGGTTTATTTTAGTTTTGGTGTTTTTCTTGATTATGATTTTTTTTTATGGTTTTCATAAAGGAATTATGGGTGTTATTATGTGTATATATATATATATACAGTCTCGATCTATTAGACCACAGGAGTCCAAGTCGAATGTATCCAAATATCCATCGTATCCAAAGGGAGGTACATGTACAATCCATAATTCCAATTTCCAAAAATAGGTTTCCAAATAATTTACATCTAACGGTGTGTGACCACAAATCTCTTGGACCCTTGTAGTCCAAGAGATTAGGACTGTATATATATATATATATATACGTTATTTGGAAACCTATTTTTGGAAATTGGAATTATGGATTGTACATGTACCTCCCTTTGGATACGATGGATATTTGGATACATTCGACACGCGGTAACTCTTCAGAGGTGTGTCGGGACCCAGGCACCCTTGAGAGGGTGTACCGTAAAGCCATTGACGGGGATGTCTATGAGCGTAAGACTTATTTCAGGACTGCTCAACCCGGTTGGATTGTTCAACCCTAGTCACGAGGTAATGTGATGCTATCCTATGGTCTAGCCAAACAATCCCCCCATTGGATTGTTTCCCCGATACTTAATGATGGTGTGGTGAATGTGTGTGTGTGTATATGTGTGTATATATATATATTTATTTATTTATTCATACGGGTATATGTGTGGATTTATTTCCAGGTTGAGGTTTCTTGAGCATGTGCATTGAGAGTACTCTGCACAAGTATGAATATTTGAAATGAAGTTCGGAATTGAGATTGGATATTTGGAAATTACTAGGCATATTACATTTTTGCAAGGGTATGGTTGCGTGAAAAAGGATTTTGGGTTTTGATGATTATATTTTATATTAACGGGTTTACTTTGGTGGTGTTGAATTTACGGTTTTACAATAAGAGTTAAATTAACAAGTTTACATTGTTTTCCAAGAATTTGAGAAGTATTAATTAAATAGTTTTCCTTATCGTATGTCATGATATGAAATTTTATTAAACTGAAATATTTTCTAGTATTAGATGATATTTTCGTACGTTTATCGAAGAAATCTATTGCATGGTGTTTGGGGCATTAACAATTTTAACAACCCAGAACTTCAAGTTCACCATGTGTCCTAAGAGACGAACTTAGGAAATGTACCTGAAACGTCTTACGAGCTCACCCATGTCGAAGATGCATCATTTCAAAACAAAACACACTACACTTAACGATACTAAAAATGCACACGAGCTGCGGAGTCCACAAGAAATTGAACCTAATGCTCTGATACCAAATTGACACGACCCGCCTCGGATTCCCCCTTGGAACCCACGACGAACCTTATTTTCCATCCTACATTTGGCCGATGTTGGACCCACCTTACTAAAGTGCTCTTCTTTCTTAATTTAAAGTTGTAAGGACTTCGACTTCTACCGAAATGTCGATAGAGTCTACCCTGTAAGTGGAACATTTCTCAATTTACAATACCTGCAAACAAGCACCAAAACAACCCAACTTCCAGCATGCACAAGCTTAAGGCATGCACAACAGTTAAGACTATTCAAATGGGCTTCACACCCGCTACCCAAACTCAAAACGAGCAAGCAGAGCAACTAAATATTTAGTTTACAACCCGGGGAAAAGGAAAGTAGAGAGAAGATAAATGAGGAATTCCTACAGTGGAGACAGCGGCCATGCCTTGACGTGGTGGTTTCAACCTCAAAGATCTAGAACCTGGGGTCGCAAAATAGAAAATGTGAGTGGACAAAAACAAAGCGTTCAACATAATTTATATTCAACATAAATAACCCCCTCCGTTTTAGAAAATTGACGAAACCCGCCCCGGATTCCCTCTTTGGAATCTGTGACAAACCATGTTCCTGTCTAGCATTTAACCAATGCCAAGCCCACTTACTAGCATAACCCTTTCGCCCTCGATTTAAACAAAAATTGGGTCGAGACTTCAATCGAAATTTCAGCAAAATCTCCCCTAAAAAATGGACATTCCGAAATTATAAATACCTGCAAACAAGTGATAAATAATCCCAAATGGCAACACACACAATGCTAAAGCACACAATTTACAACATAGGCCTCCGGCCTCAAATTCAACCCTACATGGGTAATATCAGGGGTTTCTACAAAACTTTACTTTGCAGAAGTATTAGGAGTTCAAAAAATAAAACAAAAAAAATATCCTACAAGTAGTGGAGTGTGCTATACAAAATATTTGACGTGGACCAGTGAATCTTGTCGAGTTATAGCCTGGGGGGCGCAAAACAAGAAATTGTGAGTGGACAAAAATTAAATTTATAACATAAATTATATCTAAACATACTAACCCCGCCATTTTAGAAAAACGATGTAAACCATGAAATAAAATCCATCTTTATCCATATACCATTAGATACTTGAAACCTTTATATTCCCGACACACACACACACACACACACACACACATATACCACATCAAGATACGTACCAAGGAAAACAATCCAACACGAGGATTGTTTATTCTCAACCACATGTCGGGATCCTGCATCATACAAGTGGCTAGAGATGAGCAGTCCAATCGGGGGACTATTGCTCCCCAGCATGCATGCCGGGATCTGCATTGCACGTGCGGCTGATCTAGTCATACGCGTAGACTAACATCCTGACACACCTCCCAAAAAGTATATGTGTGCCATGATGGGTCCCAAAGACCAACTCTAATTCTTTTCCATAATTTCATCATCCTTTTCATAACGAACTAGGGGATGGTACAACACATGGTGTGTAGTCACACAAATCCCATATCCCAAACCACATATTTATAAACATAATAATAATACTACCCAAAGTACAACATAAAATCATTAAAACTTCACAACATCCCAATTCTAGTAAAACACATTTCAACCCAACTGAAGGTGGCTGGACGGTGACAAACTCGCCATCTAAAACTCCGGCGTCGAGTGGAGGGGAGAGAGAGAGCGTCGAGGAGAGAGAGAGAGAGATAAACTAGAAAAAAAGGAATCTGGTCTGTACTTAAATTAGAACTTTATGATATTTACAGTTGTGCCACTGCACTTCTGTACATCATAACTTCTTCATTGTAAATTGGAATTGAGCCTACCGCATGTCCACGAACTCGTATTCATGTACTCTATGCAACGGTGCTACTCATTTCCACAAATTCTTCCCTGAACAAAAAGTGACTAAAGTACCCCTACTCCCAAGGGCAAAAATATAATTTCACAATTAATTAAGTAATTAACTAATCATTTGAGATGGGTGTTACAAAAATAATTCAAAATACTATGCAACAAAATCCTTTTGTATATGTACATATATAACGTTTGATACGTGAAAATAATTCAATTCAGTATACTTATATCAAGATACACGATAAGGAAAACCATTTAATTAATACTCCTCAAATTCTTGAAAAATGTAAACTTATTCATTTCATCCTTATTGTAAAATCATTTATTTCAAACCATCAAAATAAACCTGTTAATATGAAATATAATCATCAAAACCCAAAAATCCTTTTTTCCAGCAACCATACCCTCTCTTAGGCGCATGCTTGCAAAACATTAAATGCCAAGTAATTTCCAAATATCCAATCTCAAATCCAAACTTCATTTCAAATGTTCGTACCTGTACAGAGTACTCTCAATGCACATGCTCAAGAAACCTCAACCTGAAAATAAATCCACACATATACCCACACAAATACCCATATACATACATACATATATATAAAATAAATATAGACACACCAAGAATCAACACATCATCATCATGTATTGGGGAAAAACGATCCAACACGAGGACCATTTTTATAAGACCACATGGCAGAATCCTTAATACGCATGTGGGCTAGGGATGAGCAGTCCAACAGGGGGACTATTGCTCCCTAGGAACTCATATTTTTATCCCTTTTATTTTTTTATTAAAAAAAAAAAATCAAAGAAGACTTTCATTAGGTAAACTTCAATAATACACACTAAACCCAAAAGGGCACTGAAATGAACATACTAAAAAAGCAAAACTAAAGCGAACAAACTTCGCAGCAACAACTACTATAGCCCACATCACCATCATATGCTTTTTGTCTACCCACATTTTCTATTTTGCGCCTCCAGGTTCTAGATATCTAAGGTCAAGACCACCACGTTAAGGCATCATCATTGTTCGCTCAGTAAGCTCGCAACATGGCAACTTTCCTTTAAATAGGCGATGAGGTGGAGGAGTGAGGAACGTTGTAAACAAGACATGTAGTAAAAAGAGAATAAGTATATCAAATTTGAGGCCACCATCTCAAAACTTTGATTTCATTTATTCTCAAGTATTTTTCAATATCAAATCAATTACACAATTAATTGAGAGACTAAGTTATTCTTCTGAAGAAGGAGAAGTTGCAGGAGAGAGATATTGTGAGAACCTCTTAATGCCTGACCTCAGTGTAGCTTCTTAACTTCTGAGGCACTTAAAAAAGATACTAAAAATGGAATTTTAAAGAGGAGAAGGGAACTCTTTGACAAAAGGGTGTTTTTCCGTGTTTTTTTGGTGTGAAACGTGTTTTCACTAATAAACCCTTTCTTTTATTGAAACATTGAGTCCAAATTTCTGCACTCTTGGTCAAAGCAACCGTCTTGTTTAATTTGGCAAGAGGGCCCGACAGAGCTTTGTTCACTAATGCAATGTGGCATGATTCACCCATTAATACAAGCTCAGTGCAACAACCATCACTAATAGACCATTTCTTCATTATTGTAACGACTATTCCTTTTCCACACCCGTCATGAAGCCTTGATTTGCATTCCTCTAGGAACTTCAAATTTGATGGGGCAGGTGCTAGGGTTGCAAGTCCTGGCAAAATCATCATTGTTGCAATCACGAAAATTCAGATTGCAGAAGTTTGATATCCAGTGAAACTTGCCTCTCTTTTTTTTGTGCGTGTTTTAAAAATATACTTTGTCGCCAACGAAACTGTAGAATGGTGGAGAACCTATAACATGTGTGTATTTTTATAAGTCTAGTGTTATTGACGATGTGAAACGCATTTACAATGAAGAACATATTAGGTAGGATAACTCCAAACTTAACGGTAGATTAATTCCATCGCATTCATTTTACATATTCATGGTTTGCATATGCGTTTTGTGGGTTTATTACTGAATTCATTTAGATTTTTTTTTTTTTAAGTTAAAACTATCGTTGTCAGTTCTTGTGCAACTTAAGAATAACTCAAGCTTGAATTATATATAAAGCTATTGGTTAAATGAAAATATTTAATTGGAAAGCATTTATATTTGACTTAAAACCATTGGAAATTTTGTTACTTTGTAAATTGTGAAGTCTCACTTTACACAAAAACTTTTATTTATTATTTTCTGTTACATAAGCTAATCACAATTGAGTGCTAGTTCTATTATTCAACATGAACACGTCATAGAAATTTGTTCACCCTAAGAATAAAAGAAAATGAATTTGAGCAAAGTAATGGTTAATTATTATTTCACGTTTACATAAGATAGCTTATATATATGGATATATAGACACACACGCGTGTGCACACATAGAGTAGCACTTAATCGCTAAACAAATTGGTAAGATAATATGGTTCTAACCAATTGTTTGGAACAATGCCACAATGTAAACTCATGATTTGTATTGTTCATTTTTAGAACCTCATACAAGGATTATGCTTGATTTTCTGACGGATCATGGTGTTTGACACACTCTTATTAGTGGTGCGACAAAAGGAAAACTCAAGTTTTAATTATATATCAAGACGTTGGATAAATGAAAATATTTGACTGTAAAACCTCTATATTTTATAGAGAACCTATAGAATTTGTGTTACTTTATAAATTGTGAAGCCTCATTTTACTCAAAACTCATATTTTTATCCTTCTTTTTCATAAATTAAAGAAAAAAAATCTCAAAGAAGACTTTCATTAGATAAACTTCAATAATACACGCTAAAGTATTTTTCATTTATTCTCAAGTATTTTTCAATATCAAATACATAATTAATTCAAAGACTAATTATTCTTTTGAAAAATTTATTCTCAAGTATTTTTCAATATCAAATACATAATTAATTCAAAGACTAATTATTCTTTTGAAGAAGGAGAAGTTGCAGGAGATAGAAATTGTGAAAGCTCAAAACATTGATTCCAAATTTCTGCACTCTTGGTCAAAGCATCGACTTGTTTAATTTAGAAAGAGGGCCCGAAAGAGCTTTGTTCACTAATGCAAAATGGCATGATTGACCCATTGATACAAACTCCATGCAACACCTATCACTAATAGACCATTCCTTAATTATTGTAATGAATATTTCTTTTCCACACCTATCATGAAGCCTTGATTTGCATTCCTGTAGGAACATAAAATTTGATGGGGAGGGTGCTAGGGTTGCAAGTCCTGGCAAAATCATCATTGTTGCAGTCACAAAAACCAAGATTGCAGAAGTTTGATAACCAGTGAACCTTGCCATTTTCTAATTTTTAAAAAATATACTTTGTTGGCAACGAAGCTATAGAATGGTGGAGAATGTCTTTTTATAAGTCTAGTGTTATTGATGATGTGAAACACATATACAGTGAAGAACATATTTGGTAGTATAACTCCAAACTAAACTGTAGATTAATTAAATCTCATTCATTTTAGATTTTATGGTTTGCACATGCGTTGTATGAGTTTATTAATTAATTAATTTAGATTTGAAAATTAAGTTAATAAACCATCTTTGTCGGTCCTTGTGAAACTAAAGAAAATCTTAAGTTTGGATTATATATGAAGTTATTGAATAAAAGAATTGGTCAGATAATATGACGCTAACCAATCCTTTGGAACAATGCCACAATTACACTCATGATTTGAACTGTTCATTTTTAGAACATCATAAAATAATATTATATTTATAAGTAGAAATGTATCTTGTTGAAGTGATTCATAAAATAAAATACTTCATAATATAAGATATAGTGTCTCCTATATCCTCTGCGAACTAAAAATCACAATATTTAAATATGATCTACATGCATTAACTTGTTGGAGAGTCTTGGCTTTTATAACTAAATTGAAGATAAATATGAAAGTGATTTCATCCCTTAAAACATGAGTCACACTAATCAATAAATTTAGGCGATGTGGTGGAGGAGTGAGGAATGTTGTAAACAAGATATGTAGTAAAAAGAGAATAAATATTATCAAATTTAAGGCCTCCATCTCGAAACTTTGATTTCATTTATTCTAAACTATTTTTCAGTATCAAATAAATTACATAATTAATTCATACACTAGTTATTCATCTGAAGAAGGAGAAGTTGCAGGAAAAGTAACACCCCGACTCAACAAATTATTTTTATCAAATTATTTATTTGTGCAATTACATTTTTGCCCTTTGGGGTTGGGGCACTTTAGTCAGTTTTTATTTTGGAAGGAATTTGAAGAATTAAGTGGCACCTTTACTTTCATATACAAGCGGCAGGCTAAATATCAATTTAAAATGGAGAAGTTATGATCTATGGAAGTGCAGTGGCACAATCGTAATTTTATGAAAATAAAAATTTAAATACCTAGGGTCAGATTCTTCCACGTCATTCTCTCTCTCTCTCTCTCTCTCTCTCTCTCTCTCTCTCTCTCTCTCTCTCTCTCTCTCCACGACGTCGTTGCTTTGATCGGCGATTTTGCCACCTTTCGATGTCTGTTTCTGACGTGGTTGGTACCAAAGAATCATCTCTTTATCCTCTACCTAACCCACGCAATTTTCCAACGCGAAAACCCAAGGATTTGTGGCTGGAACGATTGGAAGTGTCGGCGATTTTCAAAGCCTCCGAAGCCGTTTCTAGCAACTTCTCCACCGATTCCGTCGATCTTGGTCTAGTCTGCGGCTCTTGCTGTTTATGTGGGTAGTTTGGATCGGTTTTGAGATTTGAGAGATTGTTTTAGACACCCAAGTTTGACTGGCGACTTTGGTCGTGTTTCGGGTTGCTCCAGCCACTTTTTGGCTTAGGTCCAACAACAAAATATGCTCCCCAAGTTGTGTTTGAACAGTGGGTATAGGTATTGGCAGGTGATCTAGAGATTTTTTGTCTTCGAAAAATCTCTCAAGCGACCTACCTCTGCCCATGGCAAGTGGCGGCACATGTTCCACCTTGTTGCGACCCATTGTGTTCTTAAATGTTCACCATGTCGTCCTGAGCATGACGGTATGTTTGGATTTGAATTTGGTTATTGTTTGACTATCGAACTGATATTGCTCCAATTATGCGATGTTTGGATTCGATAGGCTCGGACCGTTCGATCGGTTCCAATTTCAAATTATTCCACGTACCTCTAGGATCGTGTAGGAACTTGTAAATCAAGAATCGGAGTCCCGAAAACTCCTAGTTAATGATTATAGGGTTAGGCGAATCGATCGTTGTCAAACAGTGCGATTTGCTTAGATTCGATTGCTCGATTGAGGCCAAACCTTCGGAACTTATTTAGTAGACTTTGTTGGACTTATAGGAACTTTTAGATTGGAAATCGGAGGTCGTAAGCCAACCGGGCCAGGTTGACCAATATGGAAAGTTTGACCGCTCAGCTGACCATGAGTCTTCCGAGATTGTCTCATCCTTCGTTAAGTACTAGAATGACCCTATAAACCTTCTTAAAGGTTGTGCACACTTTGAGAGCTGAAAACTAGAGTTTCGAGTTAAAGTTTGTTGTGGGGTACTTTTATTAACTAAGTCTGTACAGGAAGAGTCCTTTCAAGGTTGGGTAGCATTGGACTTGGGGTGAGTGGACATTTATTTTTAAATGATCATTGTTTTTCAAAGGAACTGCTTTCATAAATGTGATTTGATTGGAAATTGGTTTATTTTGGGTTATTGAGGTTATGGGATTTTATTATCAGGCGAGTCTCGGCTTTTACAATGTGATATGTGATTCCAACAGTATATGGATTTGGGTTTCAGATTATGGGGATTTTGGATTTGGTGATATTGGGTTTGTTTATGGTGTATTGTATTTTATTATCGTTGTCTTATGAGATTCTCGGAACTTGTTATATTTCCTAAGTATATGAATATAGTATTTTGGATATTATTGAAATGAATGAGTTTATTTTAGTTTTGGTGTTTTCCTTGATTGAGATTTTTATATGTGTGGATTTATTTCCAGATTGAGGTTTCTTGAGCATGTGCATTAAGAGTACTATGCACAGGTATGAACATTTGAAATGAAGCTCGGAATTGAGATTGGATATTTAGAAATTACTAGGCATATTATATTTTTGCAAGGGTATGGTTGCGTGAAAAAGGATTTTGGGTTTTGAAGATTATATTTTATATTAACAGGTTTACTTTGGTGGTGTTGAATTTACGGTTTTACAATAAGAGTGAAATTAACAAGTTTACTTTGTTTTCCAAGAATTTGAGAAGTATTAATTAAATGGTTTTCCTTATCGTATGTCATGATATGAAATTTTATTGAATTGAAATATTTTCTAGTATTAGATGATATTTTTCGTACATTTACCGAAGAAATCTATTGCATGGTGTTTGGGGCATTAACAATTTTAACAAGCCAGAACTTCAAGTTCACCACGTGTCATAAGAGACGAACTTATGAAATGTACCTAAAATGTCTTACGAGGTCACCCATGTCGAAGATGCATCATTTCAAAACAAAACACACTACACTTAACGATACTAAAAATGCACATGAGCTGCGGAGTCCACAAGAAATTGAACCTAATGCTCTAATACCAAATTGACAAGATCCGCCTCGGATTCCCCCTTAGAACCCATGACGAACCCTATTTTCCATCCTACATTTGGCCGATGTCGGACCCACCATACTAAAGTGCTCTTCTTTCTTAATTTAAAGTTGTAAGGACTTCCACTTCTACCGAAATGTCGACAGAGTCTACCCAGTAAGTGAAACATTTGCCAATTTACAATACCTGCAAACAAGCACCAGAACAACCCAACTTCCAGCAGGCACAAGGTAAAGGCATGCACAACAGTTAAGACTATTCAAATGGGCTTCACACCCTCTAGACAAATTCAAAACGAGCAAGCAGAGCAACTAAATATTTAGTTTACAACCTGGGGAAAAGGAAAGTAGAGAAAGATAAATGAGGAATTCCTACAGTGCGGACAACGGCGATGCCTCGACGTGGTGGTTTCAACCTTGGATATCTAGAACCTGGGGTCGCAGAATAGAAAAAGTGAGTGGACAAAAACAAGGCGTACAACATAATTTATATTCAACATAAATAACCCGCTCTGTTTTAGAAAATTGACAAGACCCGCCCCGGATTCCCCCTTTGGAATCTGTGACGAACCATGTTCCTGTCTAGCATTTAACCAATGCCAAGCCCATTTACTAACATAACCCTTTCGCCCTCGATTTAAACAAAAATCGGGTCAAGACTTCAACCGAAATTTCAGCAGAATCTCCCTTGAAAAATGGAAATTCTCAGATTATAAATACCTGCAAACAAGTGATAAATAATCCCAAACAACAGCACACACAATGCTAAAGCACACAATTTACATCATAGGCCTCCGGCCTCAAATTAAACCCTACATGGATAATATCAGGGCCTTTTACAAAACTTTAGTTTGCAGAAGTATTAGGAGTTCAAAAAGAAATAAACAGATATCCTACAAGTAGTGGCGTGTGCTATACAAAATATTTGACGTGGGCCAGTGAATCTCGTCGAGTTATAGCCTGGGGGCGCAAAACAAGAAATTATGAGTGGACAAAAATTAAATTTATAACATAAATTATATCTGAACATACTAACCCCACCGTTTTAGAAAAACGATGTAAACCATGAAATAAAATCCATCTTTATCCATATACCATTCGATACTTGAAACCTTTATATTCCCAAGACACACACACACACACACACACACACACACACACACACACACACACATATACCACATCAAGATACGTACCAGGGAAAAAAAACAATCCAACTCAAGGATTGTTTATTCTCAACCACATGTCGAGATCCTGCATCATGCAAGTGGCTAGAGATGAGCAGTCCAATCGGGGGACTATCGCTCCCTAGCATGCACGCCAGGACCTGCATCGCACGTGCGGCTGATCTAGTCAGACGCGTAGACTAACATCTTGACACACCTCCCAAAAAGTATATGTGTGCCATGATGGGTCCCAAGGACCAACTATAATTCTTTTCCATAATTTCATCATCCTTTTCATAACGAACCAAGGGATGGTACAACACATGGTGTGTAGTCACACAAGTCCCATATCCCAAATCACTTATTTATAATCATAATAATAATACTACCCAAAGTACAACATAAAATCATTAAAACTTCACAACATCCCAATTCTGGTAAAACACATTTCAACCCAACCAAAGGTGGCTGGATGGTGACAAACTCGCAGTCTAAAACTCCTGCGTCGCATGGAGGGGAGAGAGAGAGTGTCGAGGAGAGAGAGAGAGATAAACTATAAAAAAAAAAGGAATCTGGTCTGTACTTAAATTAGAACTTCGTGATATTTACGGTTGTGCCGCTGCACTTTCGTACATCATAACTTCTTCGTTATAAATTGGAATTGAGCCTACCGCGTGTCTATGAACTCGTATTCATGTACTCTATGCAACGGTGCTACTCATTTCCCCAAATTCTTCCCTGAACAAAAAGTGACTAAAATACCCCCACTTCCAAGGGCAAAAATATAATTTCACAATTGATTAAGTAATTAACTAATTATTTGAGATGGGTGTTACAAAAATAATGCCAAAATACTATGCAACAAAATCCCTTTGTATATGTACATATATAACGTTTGATACTTCAAAATAATTCAATTCAGTATAGTTATATCAAGATATACGATAAGGAAAACCTTTTAATTAATACTCCTCAAATTCTTAGAAAATGTAAACTTATTCATTTCATCCTTATTGTAAAATCATTTATTTCAAACCATCAAAATAAACCTGTTAATATAAAATATAATCATCAAAATCCAAAAATCCTTTTTTCCAGCAACCATACCCTTTCTTAGGCGCATGCTTGCAAAACATTAAATTCCAAGTAATTTCCAAATATCCAATCTCAAATCCAAACTTCTTTTCAAATGTTCGTACCTGTGCAGAGTACTCTCAATGCACATGCTCAAGAAACCTTAACTTGAAAATAAATTCACACATATACCCACACAAATACCCATATACATACATACATACATACATATATATATATATAATAAATATAAACACACATAGAATCAACACATCATCATCATGTACTGGGGGGGAAACGATCCAACACGAGGACCATTTTTATAAGACCACATGGCAGAATCCGTAATACGCATGTGGGCTAGGGATGAGCAGTCCAACAGGGGGACTATTGCTCCCTAGAAACTCACGAAGAAGTGCTCCATCAATAAGTCGAGGTCGGCCATTTCTGTTGTGGTCGTATGTTATTCCAGTCTTGGTAGTCGCCCTTGTGGAAGACCAATTGGTTAACAAGCTCGGCCTTCAAGTGAGAAGCCAGCCTCTGGGCATACCTTCCTTGAAGCACGGACCGAGGATGTGGAACTCGATAGGAAGGCCATTCTCATACCAAAGGACAAGGATATTGCCCTCCACAGTCCCTTGAACATCTCTACAGATGTTCTCGAACTTAGGTAAAAAGCTTGGGAACAAGTGTCAACATGATAGGTTGGTGTCGCTGCCATCGAAACAGATAAAAAAGGGAATTTTTTTCGAAAATTTGAAGACTTTAGCGAAGTCTCAAAACTTAGAAATCGGTTAGAACTTTCAAATTTTGGTAAAAACTCGAAGGGAGAAGGAAGGAAAGGGTTAGAACTCCAAGAACAAGCAAGATTCTCGAAGAAAATCAAGCAAAAACAAGCACAAAGATGAAGTTGGCAGAGTTTGGACGTCTGAGAATTTTGAAAGATTGAAGACGAAATGGCAAAGGTTGAGCTTTTATAGTGGCGCGTTATTTCGAATGAAATGTAAGATCCCACAATAACCAACGAAGAGGGAGTGATGTGCCTTATATGTACACACCCGCATCCATCTAGCACGAGATTTTTTGGGAACTCACTGGCTTCGGAGTCATAGGAACTCCGAAGTTAAGCGAGTTGGGGGCCAGAGCAATCCCAGGATGGGTGACCCACTGGGAAGTTTCTCGTGAGTTCCCAAAAACAAAACCGTGAGGGCCAGAGAGGGGGGGCCCAAAGCGGACAATATCGTCCTACGACGGAGTTGATCCCGGGATGTGACAATTTAGTATCGCCACTCTGCCGTGTAGTGCGAGTGTGCCGACGAGGACGTCGGGCCCTTAAGGGGGGTGGATTGTAAGATCCCACCTCAACCAACGGAGAGGGGATGATGTGCCATATATGTGCACACCCGCATCCATCTAGCACGAGGCCTTTTGGGAGCTCACTGGCTTCGGAGTCATAGGAACTCCGAAGTTAAGCGAGTTGGGGGCCAGAGCAATCCCAGGATGGGCGACCCACTGGGAAGTTGCTCGTGAGCTCCCAAAAACAAAACCGTGCAGGCAGAGACGGGGGCCTAAAGCAGACAATATCGTGCTATGGCGGAGCCGATCCCGGGATGTGACATGAAAGATCATGGATCCCTAGAAAAAACACTTGACTGCTCGCTGACGTGTCAAGATTTCATTGGTCATCGTTTCACTTGACAAGTGATGGCTAGCACAGATCAAGGCAATAATGGGACAAGCGGCGTGCCTGAGCATTAAATACCGACTATCTCTTGGCGTTACTTTAGAGGAATGAGAAAGGTCCATTCCCTGGAATCCATTTGGCCACAGCCTTCTTTACCAAATTCATGGTAAGAGCCTTTTTTAGAGCCGAAGGATTAGAAAATAAGGGCAATATAATGTTTATACCTAATATTCTCGGCCCAAGGGCACACTAGATTTGCTAACGTGTCACCATTCTTTTGGCTGAGTATCTGGCCCAAAATCCAAGATCCAAATCGAGTCGATCAAGCCTTTCCAGCCCAAGGCCGTTCTCGCCCAATTGGAGCTGAGTTGGCCTGTCACATCCTGGGATCGGCTCCGCCGTAGCATGATATTGTTCGCTTTGGGCCCCCCTCTCTACCCTCACGGTTTTGTTTATGGGAACTCACGAGTAACTTCCCAGTGGGTCACCCATCATGGGATTACTCTAGCCCCAACTCGCTTAACTTTGGAGTTCCTATGACTCTAAAGCCAGTGAACTCCTAAAAGGCCTCGTGCTAGATGGAGGCGGGCATGTACATATAAGGCACATCACTCCCTTTCCGTTGGTCGATGTGAGATGTTACAATCCACCCCCCTTAGGGGCCCAACGTCCTCATCGGCACACTCGCACCACACAGCAAAGTGGCTCTGATACCAAATTGTCGCATCTTAGGATCGACTCGGCCGTAGCACGATATTGTACGCTTTGGGCCCTCCTCTCTGCCCTCACAGTTTTGTTTCTAGAAACTCACAAGCAACTTTCTAGTGGGTCACCCATCTTGGGATTGCTTTAGCCCCAACTCGCTTAACTTAGGAGTTCCTATGAATCCAAAGCCAGTGAGCTCCCAAAAGGCATCGTGCTAGATGGAGGTGGTCATACACATATGAGGCACATCACCCCCTCTCCGTTGGTTGATGTGAGATGTTACATGGCCCAAAAGTGACAGCCTAGTTTCGACCCGTACCTAGCAGTTCACCAAGTCGTGACCAAAGGTCACGATACTTAGGGTTGAGGTCGAGCAAACATCATATGATGGTCATGACATGCCCAGTATCTTGAGACATGTACAAAGGTCCCACCGAGGGAAACTTGAAACGGGATTTCTAGAAAAGTGGAAACTTTTTGCCCCATTACGAAAAGCATTAATTAAAGTCCGACCACGATGCCCTAACCCTAATCATTGGAGACCAAGGATAAGGGTCGAGGATCAAAAGAACAGGTCCACTATCTGGAGAAACACACTGATTGACAACCACTGAAGCTAGAGAATAAACAACTCGAAGCCAGCTGATTGAGGGGCCCATAACTGAAAAGTAAAGAGTAGATGCAGCCCTCCAAATCCTTGTCTTTGCCAGCCCTATCTCCAACTCTTCCTATAAATATAAACCCTCATGCAAACATTCAAAGGGTCCAGCACCAACCAAAACCTCCCACTGAGCAAATTTATCTTTTCCTGTCATGTACTTTCAATATCTTTAAATGCTTTCCTAGGAAGTAAACTTAATTTTCCATCCATCAATGTATCAACCGACCCTTGATTTTCAAGGCGTCAAAGCACCATCTAGGTTACTTTTTTGTCCACCTCATATATCATACAACCTTCACAATCTAGCGTGGTGTTGGAGTACCATCCAAATCCACCAACCATCATTTCCAACACCACCATCAACGGCCTAGTTGCTCAAGCCATGAACCTGAGGACCGATAACTGTTCCTTGCTCTGCCACAATTACTTTGAGGAGTGTCAGATCAAACAGGCACACTCTATCAATCCATCCATCTATCCTCATCATCATCATTCACACAGTAATCCATGCGTCCGCGCACACCCCATCCAACACAAAGTTAGACAACCTGTGTTGGCGCATATCCCATTTGCCTTAAACAGTAGGCCGTAAGATTTGTGCAGCCAACATTTTATTAATCTTTTTAATTAGTAGAACAGAAAATACTTGTATTCCTTTTTCTGAAGTAGTAACTTCTCCTTTCATGTCAATCACTGTTTGATATGTGTGCAAAAAAAAATATATATATTTTATGGTTTTTATTTATTAAAAAACTTATATGTACCAAATTGCAACTTGGATGAAGGATGAATGTCTTCTTTCAGAATGAGGCAAGCAGTGTCCTCAATATCCATAGAGTATAAGGCAAGTACACTACACATTATAATGGTTAACAAAACTTCGGACAATGTTAGTGGTAGGTAAAATTTTTGAAAAATTAAGGGGACATTTCTCTTAATTTTTTGTTCATGTGACAAAATTGAAATTGGTGTATATACCAAGTGACTTTCCAAAAACATTTCCCCTCAATTAAATGGTCCATATGCATTGAATTATGTATTACTCATGTGTTTACTTCACATAAAGGAATGAAAATGCAACTGGAGCCCACACAAAATTAGGAATTCAACTCCTGATTTTGGAAGAATTAAACTCTTAGGCGGGAGGTGGTATTATAATTATTGGAGAACTAACCTATTAGTAATTTATCTTTTTTACCTATTATATCCTCACATAATCTTTAAATTCCAAATTCGTCATATACTTTAACCCAATAAAAATTTGCTCACAAAATAATTTAGGACATTTTAGTAATCAAACAGGTTTCAATTCTGATTCAGGAGAAGTTAGTAAATAACTTATATGGAACCAGTATCATTCTTACTATGATTCCAATAGTTTAGTAAGCAACTTCAATAAAAATTCAGATTCTAACTCCTCAATTCAATTCCTCTTCACCCGATTACGAATTAGTAAATGGACAAATGTTTGTTACGCCCATTGTATTTTCCTTTTTTTTATGTTCTTTTGTTTTTTTCCGAAACCCGCACCGAAGTTCGACTTTCCCAATCCCTTTCTAGAATATTTATAAATCGGCAAGTCTGATTCCGAATTGAATTCCTGCTTACCCGAAAAGTGGGTTTCAAATACTTCAATTTCTCCCTCTCTCACTCTCTCTAGATTTTTGGTACCTTCTGCTTGCTCTGCAACATGTCTGGAGAAGAAGAAGAAAATGCCGCCGAGCTCAAAATCGGAGACGGTACCTCTCTCTCCCTCTCTCTACCTATATATATATATATATATAAATTGTTAGTATTTATTTGTTTTCTTGTGTGGTGGGCAGAGTTTTTGAAAGCCAAGTGCTTAATGAACTGCGAAGTTGCGTTGATTCTTGAACATAAGTACGACCAGCTTCAGCAGATGTCTGATGACCCCAGAAACCAAGTTTCTCAGTGAGTTTTTCTTTCATTTTTATCTATTGTAATTTCTAAGATAATGGTTGTGCCTTGATTTATGAATTTGAACCTTTCACCTGCAAACCCAGCTTATGATTATGTAGATTGTCTGGCAAAAAGGAGATTTAAATTGACTTTGTCTGGCCTTGAACTGTTTTTGTCTTAAACAAGTTTGATAAGATAATTGATTATTTTCCCTTTCTTTTTCATCTTACTTCCTCAGAGTATTTGAGAAGTCGCTGCAGTATGTGAAGCGCTTTAGCCGTTATAAAAATCCTGATGCTGTCAAACAAGTTAGAGAGTATCCTTCAAATTGTGAAGATGGGAATTTATGTTCTATGTTGTTCATGATTATGCTACATGTCTACTACATTCATACATACGCACAACTTCCCATCTTTTATTATTTTCTGGAATTTCGTACTATAGAGGACCTTGCAATTATCTCATATACACTACATAAACTAGAGAATTAACCAAATTTGCCCGTTAGAGGAGGCATGTTTATCAATCCTACAACTCCAAATTTAGCTGGATGGCTCGTATTAGTCATGGGTTCTCGTTATTTGTCCAAGTTATGATGTGTGTAGCCTTAAAGCTAGTTAAACTACAGCAGTTTATGGAGTTCAATCGTTTGTTAAGGATTGTAAAAATCTAGTCAACCATATGTGGGAAACTCTTGAACAATGGGATAAAGACGATGCATTTATTACTTAACTAAGATTATCCATTCAGTTATGAGGTCTGTGTGGATTGGAAATCTAGCTGAGTTCATCTGTTGATGTGTATATGTAACTCTTACTTGCCACAAATTCAAACATGAATCTTTCAACTGCTTAATTGGGCTAGTGACTTCCATAGGAAACTCTGGTTTTTGTTAGTTACTTTAAATAAATAAATGATGTTCCATCTGCATCAAAGGTTGATCTTAACTGGGATTCAGAATTCTGAGCAGATATCAACTGACTGAGTTTGAGGTAATTGCTCAATCATGTACAATAAACTCTAGGATGAAATTTTTCTTTCATTTTTTCCACAACAATCTTCTTAATGCTGGATTTTTCTCTGTTGTGCAGCTTTGTGTTCTTGGAAATCTCTGCCCTGAAACTGTTGAGGAAGCTATTGCTATGGTACCATCTATAAAGGTATCGTGTGCCCACTTTTTGTTATGGTGCTTATGATTTGTCAACATATATATATATATATATAGGTGCTTATGATTTGTCTAGGTAAACATATATTTAGGTGCTTATGATTTGTCAACATTACAGATACATATAATGCTTTGCAAACATGGTACATTTTTACGTTAGTGAAAGATTGATATGAGGAGATGGTTAATTACGAAGTGTGTCCTATTTTCCTGTCGTTACACTATGGTAAATGGAAGGCTCCTAATAATGTAAATACATAATTTTTTTGAAAATTAAGAGGATGATGGCAGGTTCTCAGGGAGAAAAAAGATAATTACTATAACAAGTTTAGTTAAGTTTACCAGACGGGAAAAAAAAGGCTACTATAAGGGATACAATCAGATGATGGGCAACAAAGATTCTTGAACATGTAACATTCAAGATTCAGGTTCCTCACTTAGTTCCCATTCTAAGTGGGAGGGAGAAAGTTTGATACAAGTTCATGCCAAATAAACAAACCTTATTTGAGTACAGAAATAAGGGCTTTTCATTTCCTTCTTGAGTCTGTAAATCCTGCCTAAGGTTGATTTGATTTATTTGACCCTAATTAATATGTATATTTGACGGAGCCTCTCTTATGCAGGCCAAAGGACGTGTTCATGATGATGATGCAATCGACAAAATGTTGAATGACCTGGCGCTAATCAAGAAATTTGAGTAGTGTCTGTTGCTTCTGCTCCCTATCAGTACGAATAATGCTTTATGTTGTAATATTTAGATCGTAAACGTAGCAAAGAGTTTGGAATGCAGGCATCCCAATGTAGTTGAATATTATGACTTGTATTTACGGATGATGTGGTGCCCATGAGTGATTTGTTCCATTGTATTTGATCTTAAAGCCAGCCCAATGCCATGGCTCGAGTGTGATGTGAATATGGTTTTTGTATTTGTTTAATTGATTAGTTTAATCCAATTCATCAGGAAAAAGGGGGAAAAAACAAAATACTTAATACAAATAATCTAATCGAATCCAACTATTATATCTGCAATCTTTAGTATTCTCATTGGTTTCTGGTCAATAATATTAGAATCATGGATATATAATTTAGTTTGGTAAAAGAAACAATTGCAGTCACGGGCATTTCCGGCTGTATCGGGTATGAACAATTTGCTCTGTTCATGTCTCAAAATCACCTCTGCGATAAGCCAAAAGAAGTTTTCTGGGAACTTACCTGATAAGAATTTTTTAAGCTATCTTTGCTAGCCAGTTTAACTTAAGCCTCTGCTCTGTCCAAGTGTGTTTTGAACATCTGTGTGCTTTTGGATTGGATTATAAAGTAAGATTCGATCCCATTGGATTACGCATGTTTAGGGGAATGGGATCACACATGTTTAGGGAGTTTAAAGTGAGGATGCTATTTGAGGAGCTCAATCCAATCATCAAAACATTTAAAATGTTTTAAGTCCCATAATTTGTTTACATTTGTTGATGGTGGGATTGACTTCCTAAAATAACCTCCTCACTTTAAACTCCTCATTGACTGCGGAGATTCATAATCCTACTACATTTTAAACTTATTCATCTACATAATCCAGCCCACCAAACGGATTGCAAGTTCCAATAGATAAACTGTATTTGTAACCAAAACCGCGGTATGGCCTGACTAACCAAGATTGTATGAGGAGGTATTCTCTCAGCACAAAAAAATGTGACAACAAAACTCAATCTCAACCCTGTAAATGCATCATGCACTCAAACGACAAGGGTTAACTGTTTCCCAACAAACCATATACACCACAAGAGTCTCAAGACCTTTCCAATGGACAATGATTTTTCCTTTCAGCATAACTGGTGATGCAATTTAAATTCTTCAAACATTACCACAACCAGAACTCGTACTGTGTCAATTCTACTGAGAAACCATCATCAATTACCAGGAAACAAAGCCTCTTACGCCCTGTTATATGTATACTAACTTTGAAGAGCTACAATGTTTCACTGGCATAGAGAATGTACTGTTCTTTCCTTCTTTCCTAGAAGAAACTACACCAATTATGACAAATAGCCACGTTCGGCTAACCCATGAAAAGATTTCTCTACTTGCACCACAACAGCTTCCTCTGTCACAAGCCAGTTCCCCTTGCTGGACTTTCCTTCATTATGTTGAGAACAGCTCTGCAAAAGGAGGACAGACTTTACATTAAATTGTTTCTGTATAAAACTGAAGGGGTCACCCACCCCCTACTGAAGAACATGGGGATGAATAAACTAAAATCCTCAAATATTCAGACCAACTAGCAAAGAGTTGACTTACCTTGGAACAAGTATATACCATAAGTGTCATCCAATTCCAGTTCTCCAATGACGGTCTTTGATAATCATCAGCTGCTTCTTGTACAAAGTATAATACCGGGGGCATTAGCTGCATTTCATACTGCCTTGATCCACCACACAGCCTGCATTTCCCAGGGTCTCCTTCAGTTGATGAAGCCAGGAGTGGCTTTCCACCATATGAATATCTAAGTACAGAAGATAAGACGAGATGAGAAATGCAAATGGGAAGCTAATCCTTAGCCCAATTTCGAAAGACCTATGGAAGATAAATGTATCAAAGCCTAAGAGAAGCTTCCCACAATTTCATGCCCAGTTTCCAATTTAAGATCAAATATAAGCCGAAAAAGTATTATCTTTTCAAAACAAAACAAAAAAAGTTATAATCACCTGCAGCTGCGAGTAACAGGTGAAAATCAAGTTTTATCACATGGAAATTGACACAAAATAGCATTTGGGTAAACTAAAGGGTAGTCAATAAGCAATTCCTCACTGGTTAGCTCCAAAAGAAAAGACACCTCATATGCTTAGATCCTAAAATACAGTTCATCCTTAAGGTCCAAATCAGAGAGAGAGAGAGAAATCTGAAAATATTATGGTAAAATAGTCATCCTATACAATGGAATCCAAAAGAATTGGATGACACTCATATGCATTGCATATCTTAAGTTTACTTTGGCAAACCACAAGAGGTTTAAGTGTCACAAACTGGACCTAAGGTATGAACCATACTTTTGGGACCTAAACACACACAATGTTTTCCTAATTTGGCCCTTTCCCTGGAATAAAAAAATTAAATAATAAATAGGACATGCGTGTTGATCTGCAATATTAACCCACGTGAATTTTATGTGCTTCTGCATCATACTGAGCCTCACAATTGATATTATTGACCACCAAATGCATAATAGAAATCTCTACAATTTTTAACTAGTAATGATAACAAGTTCCTGCTGCAATTGTAATTCCGTACTTACATTCTAGTTCCATCTACCACAACATTCTAAGTTCCATTGATTCAATACCTGAAACATTGTTCTGGATATGCATCCAACCGTTTCTTGAACTTAAGGTATGTCCTGTCAGCAGTCAAAGCTTTATCATATTCATATGCTTCCTCTGCCCACGTTTCATCTTGTACATGATCCTCATCATTATTTCCTTCTTTTGCAATGGAAAGTGATGAGTATTTTGAACATAAAGAAGTAAGATTCTTTGAGGATGGCTCTTCTTGAGTGTATATATAAAAACAAGGCACCACTGCACAAGCACATCAAACAAGTTATAGGTCAGAAAAACCAACTACAACCTTCAAATGTCAAGTCAGCATTTTTACCCAAAAACTGTCACGAAATAGTTGGTAACTCCCTGAAGAACTGCCCGTGCCCCCAACACACAAATGAAAAAAAGAAAAAGAGAAGAGAAAATTATGCAACAAACAATAAATACGCAAATAAGTAAATCATGTTGTACACACACATAAACAAGGTTTTTCAAACTAAGCAGAATTTTCTATGAAAAAATGATTTTATCAGTTCTGTTCCACACAACAACGGAAACAAATCACGATTTCATGATAGGCTAATTTTTTTTGTTTCTAACTTTTTCTTTCAAACCAAAAGGTGAATTTAAGCCGTTCTCAATCTCATATTTATTCACTGATAAGTTTCATTCTTCCACATCTTTATATTTGTAGCCAATCCTATTCTTTCCACTTTGTGCAAATTTTCCCATGTCACCTTTTACATTGAACAACCAAGAAGAGTTTGAACTTATCGGAACCATGAAGTGACATCTTTTACCCACAGAGAAATGAGGGTCGTGAAATGGTGGCCACAGAAACACACTATTAATAAAAACTACGAAACTAAGTAAAGGGAAGATAAGCTGAGGTTTATTCTTCTATCCATACCAGGTTTGTTAATGTCTACCACTTTTTCCAACTGACTTGAAGGTGATTGCATTGTAGAAGTCTTACGATTATCCTTCCTATGCGGTTTCTTGGCATGAGAAGCCAAGCTCGCAGCGGCATTAAGTGCTTTACCCAACTCCTCCAGATCTACATCTTCATCATCCCAATCCTCCCACCAGCTGGTGTTTAAAGCTGATACTGATGAAGTTGAAGGGACCACCTCCTGAGAAGCAGCAATTGGTTCGTCCTTATTGTGTAATTTTTGGACACGAAGAGCTCGCCAGCTGCATGTCATGATATATAATCTTAGGTATATAAGTTTAAAATGTTTGCATCAACAATAATACTTATTGCAGCTTTGTAATATCAAAACAGAATGTTTATAAAGACCTAAGAGGAGTGCTCCCACATTTTGGCATTAGACAACCAAAAACAAAAAGAACACGCTCTTCAATCTTTAAGTTTTTACTTGAAATTGGGGCATAAACCTGGAAAATTAAAAATAAGAATCATGGCCGTTCATTCAAATATGTTCACAAGAAATTGTAAATTTATTAGTTTCTAGGAAAGTAAAACCTGAGCAACAAGACTTAGTTTACTTCCGCATGCACTACACTCAAGCAGATCAGGTGTCACGGATTTCTCAGGAAGAGGCCAGTCCTGTCACAAAGAAAGTAAACAGGGATATAAAAACAAAAATAAAATAACAAAAACTCAATCAGCATATCCTCCAACAAAACATGACATTGCGTGCAGTTTCTCACAGGTAGTCCACCAATTTTTGTTGTATAATGATCAGATTGTTCACGATAATCATCGGCCCATGGTCCTGGCATCCCTAGTAGGACTGCAGCCATCACCCAAGGTCCTGGAAAAAGCAATAGGAACTCAAACGCATAGTAGGTGAAGTAATGTAAGCAAAAGAGCTAAACACTCAAACTCCACCATCATCATATATAGTTGCTAAGGAAAGAAAACACGTAAAACAATAAACTGGACAGATTGGGATAATATAACTGATAATCAAAAGATTCAAGTTTTGAAGCTGAATGTTTTGCATTTGCCCATCATCCAAGACCATTTTAAAAACATGAGGATCCACTCAACTGAGCTGATACGACTCTTGGGTTCATTTTTATTTTAGTTTCTCAGAAACCAAAAAGATGAACAACTCTTCAAAGCTGTTATAAATTTACAGCCGTTCGAGCTCCTAAGCAGGATATATCTCCACTTATCTCTAATGGGTGTCATATGAACTCAAAATGGCCTCTTAGTTCCCCTAAAGAGAAAGAAAAGAACGTCTCTGCACCTTGAAATTAGGATTTGTCATGAACAATACAAGATTGAAAGAAACAAAAGTAGGCTCAGAAATTTCACTCTCGATACGAAGAAAGAAAATGAGAATTATAGGTACTGCAAGTTTTAATTACCAACAAAAACAAAAGGCTTACCCAGATACCTACTAAAGCTTTCAGAAAGGGAGAGATAGAGTGCAGAGGGAGAGGGATAGAGAGAGGAAAGAGAGCAGAGAGATATCTGATGGGGAGGGGGAGGCGGAAGGAAAAGGTAGGACGGAGAGGCGCAGGGGAAGGGTTTTTCTTATTTATTTATTTATTTTACTTTTTAATTCTATTTTTAATAGATTTTAATACTAATCTAGTAAAATTGGTTGTTAGGAAATTAAAAGGGAGTTGATTTCTCCATTTACGTTCTCTTTTGTTTTTTTAATATTTTTTAATTAATTTGGTTATTTTTTGTTCTTTTCTTTTTTTATTTTACTCTTGGTGACATGGAAAGTGAGACGTTCATGTGTGAAAGAAATAAAAGAATTCTTGTTATAAAGAAGTGAAGCCCACATAGATAAAGCTAAATTAATTAAAAAAAGAAAAGAACAAAAAATAACCAAATTAATTAAAAAACACACACGAAAGAGAGAAGAGAATAGAGTCAGAGTCAGAGAGAAGAGAAAGAGTGGAGTCTATCTGAGGAGAAATTCTGTCAATGTAAACACCACAAAGAGAAATATAATTTCACTCCCAATATTACAGTGGTACTTCTCATCCTCTGATTATTCTAGTTTTATAACACGTTATCAGCACGATAGTTTCTCCTTTTTATTTCTGAATTTTTCCCAACTCAACACTATGTGATTATTTCTCTGTCTCCTCTCTGTCATATGTCTACTCTCACTTTACTACTACGACGACATGCAAACTTTCTTTTTTGTGTTCTTACAATTTCTATATTGTTTCATCCATGCTTGTTTAATTTACTTCATTGTAACGTAATTTGGAATAGCGCGGTTTTTATACCTCGTCTTGTTATTTTATGGTGGTGTAATTTTTTTTACCCATCGCGTTGTAACACAAATTATTGTAATAAAAGGATGGTGTGATCTTAAAACCTATTTATTATATCTTGAATAGTGGCGCAGTTATATTGCCCACAATATATGATGTATTATGCACTTCATATATATTAGGTGGAGGTTTTTATCCCCACATTTATTTTATTTATGGTATGGAGTAGGTTTATTACCCATACGGCAATATTTATTTAAAGGTGTGGCGCGGGTTTATCGTCCACACAGCTGCTTTTACTTTTATTTAAAAAGTATGGAGCAGAATCAGTGCCCATTGTCACGGGTCGCACATAGACAAGTGCTACCGTGACTCCGTTGGAACATCTATGCGCTTATGAGGTAGTCTAAGTGTGGACGGGCGAGAGCTTAAGAGCTAGAATGGTTGGTGTTGGCCAAGTTGCACTTGTGAAGGGTTGTCATTAAAGAGAGTTTTGATTCCTTTTCTGCTCTCTCAGGGCTCTCCGAGCGCCTGACAAAAACAAATTTTTCAGTTTTGGGTATTTCCGAAGGTGATGGGAGGAACCTGAGGGAACCAAGAATACCAAAATGTTCGTGATGTCGAGACGCAGGAAACGCAACTGACGGTTCGCCATTCGGAGTTCGTATGAAGGAGTTATGCCCAATTATGACTCCTCGTGCATAGGTGATGTTTCCTCCTGGTAGAAGGCTAAATGCATAAAATGCTATATAGGGGGTGACATGGTGTCATGCTCTCCACCACCCCTGGTGCTTACACCCTTGTGGCACTAAGCGAGCATCCTTATGACATTGGAGATAGTCATAAGGGTGGGCATAAGATTGTTGAAGGATAATCTGTGTCTCCGGGGGAAAGGAATTTCCGAGGACAGTAAGAACACGCAGGGCCGTTCGTATTGCGCATCGTTGGAAAGAGTGAGGTCAACATATGGCATTCATTATGCCATCGGCTAGCGAGATATATGACAATACTCAATGGACTTGGCTTGGGTTCGGCCTTGTCTAATATTGAAGGAAGATATTCGGATGCTAGTACGCATGGGTTGCGACCCCATGCAATGTATAGACGGTTATGTGGGACATTCGGAATACATATGTCGCCAAGGCTTGGGCGACATGCAAGTATAACAGCTTGCGTGTATAGCTTTAGGATGTGGGCTATCGTGGATGCTGAAGGAATGACCGACAGAAGTGTGGGTAAACCGATGGTGTGTTGGATCGCTATGTCTTGACTTGGAAATGAGCGAGACATGAGGAAAGCATGCGACGTGGTCGATGCAGTTGACATGTCTTATGCAACGCTTGATGTATGGGCTTCGAGGGTTCGTTGCTGGATGCGGAGTGATTGTATTGTCACAAGGTAGTGTGACTCGTTGTCTAGTGAGAGACGACACTTGAAGGTAAACCTCTCGCGGAGTTGTGAGAGTCATGAATATCATGAAGGGGGAGAAGGCTGACTGGGATCCGAGGGGGATCCTGGGCCACACGGGTGTGCTTTGAGTGGCGAAATGTGTGTTTCGCTTCCGCCGCACCGCGCCGCTCGCTCATCCCGTGACACCATACAAGCACATTTACTCTTACTTAAAGTATGATGTGGAATTAAGCCTCATACTTTATGAATTTACTTTACCGCACATTTACTTTTATTAAAAGTATGGTGTGGAATTAACCCTCATACTTTATGAATTTACTTTACCGTACATTTATTTTTATTTAAAGTATGGTGCGGAATTAACATCCATACGGCAAGCAATTTACTTTATGAATTTACTTTACCTCACATTTAATTTTATTTAAGGTATGGTGCGGGTTTATCGTCCATACCAGCAAATTCATAGCACTTTATTTTTATCATCAATTAATATACCTGAATAATGAGGGCCTGAAATTCCTATTAATAAGTGGCTTAATATCCCAGATCCCGAGCCTAAAGTTTCGGATGGCAAATTTGAAAAAACTAGAGTTTGCTGCCTTGGACCTTTCCGGGGACAACTATTTATCATGGGTCCTGGATGCCAAAATTCATCTACGAGCCAATGGCCTCGGACAAACAATTGTACATGAGAATGATGCTTCGCCTGAAGAGAATGCGAAGGCCATGATCTTTCTTCGCCGCCACATCCATGAAGCGCTGAAGAGTGAATATGTGGTGGTTGATGAACCGTTGGTTCTATGGAAAGCTCTAGGTGAAAGATACGATCACCAAAGGATGGTGACTCTCCCAAGAGCTAGATACGAATGGACTCACTTGAGATTTCAAGATTTCAAGTCAGTGTTCGAGTATAACTCTGCTATGCGCAGAATTACCTCATTAATGAGGCTATGTGGGGAAAATATATCTGAGGAGGATATGCTCGAAAAAACTCTGAGCACTTTTCATGCTTCAAATGTCCTCCTTCAGTAGCAATACAAACAGCGATTTCAAGAAGTACTCGGAACTTGTATCTTGCCTCTTGTTAGCTGGCAGAATAGTGAGCTCTTATTAAAGAATCACCAATCTTGCCCAACGGGCTCAGCACCACTTCCTGAAATAAATGCTGCATCTCAGGAAGTGAATGCCACTTCATCTCGTGGCAGTATCCACAAACGTGGGCTAGGGGGCAAGTGTGGCCGCTGGCAAGGAAGCAGAAAAGATCGTGGTGCTCGTTCAGAGGGTTTAGGTCCAAGGAGCGGTCCATCCACGAATGGCAAAAATGCATCCCGTAATAAGGGAAAGACACAGACGAGCCATGTGCCTAGAAATGTTGAAAGCACTTGTCACAGATGTGGTGCAAAGGGACATTGGGTGCGCGCATGTCGTACGCCCAAGCATTTGGCGGATCTCTATCAAGCTTCACTTAAGAACAGGAAAGTGGAGATAAATTACATTGATCATGCTCCGCCAGCCACAGATGGCTCATCAGAAATATCGCATCAGCTAAACAAGACGCATCTGGATGTTTCTGATTTTGTTACTGAAAGAGGGAATGAAGCTTATGAGTCCGAATTAGATTAAATTCCTTAATGTACTATTTGTATTAGCTGAAGTGCTGTTTAATTTTTCATTTCAATCCAATAAAAGTGGTAATGTTTTCTTCTTTATTGATTCAGCTTATTTTACTTATTTGAAGGCATGGATGTAAATTATGGATGCCCTCAAAACAAAGGCTATGGCAAAGATATTTGTCTCGCAGACAGCGCGACTACTCATACGATCCTTCAAGATCAGAAGTATTTCTCAAAATTAATGCTTACAAAAGCAAAGGTAACAACCATATCAGGTCCTGCATATCTGATTGAAGGCTCAGGAATAGCCCAAATTATGTTACCAAATAGAACAATACTGTCCATTCCAGATGCTTTGTATTCATCTAACTCCAGAAGGAATCCGTTGAGTTTCAAAGATATATGTTTGAATGGCTACCATGTTGAAACAAAGATAAAGGAAAACATGGAAAATCTTTGCATTACCTCCAGTGATACCCAAAAGCGTATACTGGAGCAACTTTGTGCGCTCTCATCAGGGTTGTATTATACAACCATACGGACAATTGAGGCACATAGTGTCATGGACCAAGAGTCCATTGACTCAAATGCTTTTAAGCTTTGGCATGACAGGTTGGGTCATCCTGGATCCACCATGATGCGCAGGATCATCACCAACTGTAAAGGACATCCCTTATTGACAAAACACATTATGTTATCAAGTGACATCTTTTGCCAAGCTTGTTCACAAGGGAAGTTGGTGATCAGACCATCACAACCAAAGGTTGATGTTGAGTCTCCATCATTTTTGCAGAGAATTCAAGGGGACAATTGTGGACCTATTCATCCCCTATGTGGACCATTTCGGTACTTTATGGTCTTGCTGAAAACATCTACCCAATAGTCACATGTTTGTCTTTTGTCTACTCGGAATATGGCATTTGCTAGGCTTTTGGCTCAGATAATTAAATTACGAGCCCAATTCCCAGATTATCCCATTAAGTCAATCAGACTCGATAATGCTGGTGAATTTACATCTCAGACTTTTGATGACTACTGCATGTCACTAGGCATTGACATTGAACATCCTGTTCCCCATGTGCATACTCAAAATGGCTTGGCAGAACCTTTAATTAAGCGCCTTCAGTTGATAGCACGCACTTTACTAATGAAAACAAAGTTGCCAGTTTCTACTTGGGGATATGCCATTTTACATGCAGCATCACTTGTGCGATTGAGGCCCGTCGCAAACAATCAATATTCTCCAATACAACTCGTATTGGGGAATCAACCAAACATTTCACATTTAAGAATTTTTGGGTGTACGGTATATGTGCCCATTGCACCACCGCAACGTACTAAGATGGGCCCTCAACGCAGATTGGGAATTTATGTTGGTTTTGATTCACCATCTATCACCCCTAACGGGTGATATTTTTACCGCACAGTTTGCGGATTGTCATTTTGATGAGACAATCTTCCCACCATTAGGGGGAGAAAAAACTGTGTCTCAAGAACAAGGCAAACTCATTCCTGAAGAACGACATGAATTATCATGGAATGTATCCACATTGTCTCATCTCGATCCTCATACTGCTCAATGTGAAAACGAAGTGAGAAGGATCGTTCACCTCCAAAGTATTGCAAATCAGATGTTAGATGCATTTAATGATGCAACAAAGGTGACAAAATCTCATATCCCAGCTGCAAATGCACCCACACGGATTGATGTCCATAATGGATAAAGCAATGTGCCAGCAAATGGTTCATCTACTGCACGCCTGAAGCGTGGCAGACCACTAAGCTCAAAGGATTCAATTCCACGAAAGAGGAAGTTGATGGACAAAATGAATCCGAATAAAATAAATAGAGAGCCCACAATTCATAATTCAAATGCCCCCAAAGAGGGACAGGTACTTCCTGAAAAGGAAAACGTCATTGGTGAGACAAGTGCCCCTGGAGTGGCAACTGTACCTGAAAGTCAAGAAATCTCCATAAATTATACGTCCACTGATGAATTGTGGAGTAGAAATGAGATGATCATCGATGATATATTTGCATTCTCAGTGGCTGCTGAGATCATAAAAGATGATGATATTGAGTCGTGCTCTATTAATGAATGTACACAGAGGCAAGATTGGCAAGTGAAAAGATGCAATCCAGGCAGAATTAAATTCTTTGGAAAAAATGAGTGTTTTTGGACATATTGTTCCAACTCCACCCAATGTGAACCCTGTAGGTTACAAGTGGGCATTTACAAGAAAGCGCAATAAGAAAAATGAGATCTCAAGGTATAAAGCGCGACTCGTTGCGCAAGGTTATTCACAAAGGCCTGGAATTGATTATGTGAAAACGTACTCTCCAGTAATGGCCACAATTACATTCCGTTACTTAATAAGTTTGGCGGTTTCAGAAAAACTTGAAATAAGACTCATGGATGTCATTACCGCATATCTGTATGGAGAATTGGATACATATATATACATGAAAGTTCCAAAAAGGATTCAAGCTGCCTGAAGCAGCCAGAAATAAACCACGGGGCATGTTCTCAGTTAAATTGAGAAGATCATTATATGGGCTAAAACAATCTGGACCAATGTGGTACAATCGTCTCAGTAAGTATTTACTGAAGGAAGGATACACAAATGATCCTATTTGCCCATATATGTTTATTAAGAAATCAAAGTTTAGATTTGCGATAGTGGTAGTATATGTCGACGACACGAATCTAATTGGAACTTTTGAAGAGCTTCAAAAGACTGCTGATTATCTCAAACGTGAGTTTGAGATGAAAGACCTTGGAAAGACAAAATATTGTCTTGGCTTGCAACTTGGGCACAGTGCTAATGGAATTTTGGTGCATCAATCAACTTATACTGAAAAAGTATTGAAACGGTTTGGCATGGATAAAGCCCATCTACTTAGCACTCCAATGGTCGTCCGGTCGCTTGACACTAAGAAAGACCCATATCGTCCAAAAGGGGATGATGAAATGGTCCTTGGTCCAGAAGTACCATATCTTAGTGCAATAGGTGCTTTATTGTACCTAGCACAATGTACCAAACCAGACATATCATTTTCAGTAAAACTGTTAGCAAGGTACAGTTCTGCTCCAACAAGGCGACATTAGACCGCCATCAAACATGTTCTACGATACCTTCATGGGACAACAGACATGGGCTTATTCTATTCCAGTGAATCGACCAACGCCCAGAGTATTGTTGGGTATGCTGATGCAGGATATCTCTCTGATCCACATTAAGGACGATCACGGACTGGGTATGTATTTACATGTGGAGGAACTGCAATCTCATGGCGCTCAACGAAACAAACACTAGTGGCCACATCTTCCAATCACTCAGAAATACTTGCCCTCCATGAAGCCAGTCGTGAATGCGTTTGGTTAAGGTCGATGATCCATCACATCCGAAGCACATGTGCCCTACCCTCAGCAATAGACACTCCAACAATCCTGAATGAGGACAATGCAGCTTATATTGCTCAGATCACAGGAGGGTATATCAAAGGTGACAGGACTAAGCACATATCACCAAAGTTTTTCTATACACATGAGCTCCAGAAGAGTCAAGAAATCAAAGTCAGACAAATCCGCTCAAGCGATAACTTGGTAGATCTCTTCACCAAATCATTGCCGAAATGTACATTCCAAAAGTTAGTGCATGGCATCAGATTACGACAACTCTGCAAGCAATCAAGTTGGAGCATGCAAAATCAGGGGGAGCATTCAAGAGTCCACTAACACAGGACATATGCGCATTGTACTCTTTTTCCTTCGACTAGGGTTTTTCCTAGCAAGGTTTTAACGAGGCAACATGAGCGCATTACCCTATGTCCCAAATAAAGTTGTACTCTTTTTCTTTCGCTTAGGTTTTTTTCCCACTGAGTTTTTCCAAGCAAGGTTTTAATGAGGCAACCAATCTAGGGACATGTGGTCTTCAAGGAGGAGTGTTATAAAGAAGTGAAGCCCACATAGATAAAGCTAGAGGGTATTAGTCAAAAGATGGAGATAAAGCTAGAGGGTATTAGTCAAAAGATGGGATAATGATGTTGGGGAGAAATCATTATGTCTCCCTTAAAAGCCATTTGCTTTGCCTATAAATAGGCATTATATTTGCTTGTAAACACACACGAAAGAGAGAAGAGAATAGAGTTAGAGTCAGAGAGAAGAGAAAGAGTGGAGTCTATCTGAGGAGAAATTATGTCAGTGTAAACACCACAAAGAGAAATATAATTCCACTCCCAATATTACAGTGGTACTTCTCATCCTCTGATTATTCTAGTTTTATAACAATTGTTTAAAAATTGGGTAATTTTCACCTTTCTAAGACCATCTCCAACCCAAGAAGCTAAACCCAAAATATCCCAAATTATCCAAAACCTCTCCCAATCCAAGAAAATGAAGGGGCCAAAATTTGGAAAAACCTAAACTTGGACCCAAATACCAGTCCAAGTATTGCCTGGACCCAAAACTATTCGTGGAGCCCACCTACATCTGAAATAGCCCACATGTGAAAAGATTCTGACGTGGGCCCAGCTCCAGATTTGCTGCCACTTTTTGTCTCCTTTTCGCGCCATGTGTCGCTCTCCTATGAAGTTGTTGTTGGAATCCAACGGCAACATTTGAATAAGCTGCTGCTTTTTTTTTTTTGGTACACATAACTTAAATCAACAATCTACATTAAATCTAAACTATTTTAAAGGTAAAAAAAAAAAAAAGAGATCCAACGTCTGAAATTTAAATCCAACAGTCAAAATAATATTTTAAATTAATCTAGATCATATTCAACCCCAAAATTCACTCCAAACTCTATAAATACCCATCCATTTCTGAAATAATCTACCAAAAATATTTTATCTATTTCTCAATTTATTTTTCCTTTATCAATCTCATCAATCTCCTTTCATTCTTGTTGAAGATGTCCACAAAATCTCAAATAGGTGTGAATTGGAGGCTCAAAGAAGATGAGGCATTGTGCAAAGCTGAGTTTCTGTCAGTGAAGATGGGGCTATTGCACCAATCAAATAAGCGACACATTTTGGAAGCTTGTATATCAAAAGTTTCTGGAAAATGATCCGGGCATTAGTGGACCCAAGCAACTCACATATCAAGCCATTACTTCTCGGTTTAAGACTATCAACCACCAGTATTCTCTTTGGAAGGTATGCTTGACTAAGGCCAATACGAACACACAAAGTGGCTCAAATCTACGTGATGTGGTAAGTAACCATTCTTATTAAAGCTTTAAATTTATATTTGTAATTTTATTCAACTCCAAACTTAAATTAATTTTTTCATGTGTAGAACGTGTATGCGAAAACGATATTTCTTAATGATAATAAGCCTCCAAATAGGCCTTTCAAGCTGTACCATGCTTGGGAAATCTTGAAAGATTGCCCAAAGTGGAACGATATAAATGAGCCTCCCACACAACGTTCTTCTAGAGGTAGTGCAAGTATGGTGAATTTGGATAATGACGCAAACGATATCACCATGCCCAGTCCAAGGCCTGAGGGGCAAGATAAACAAAAGGATGTAGAAAAAAAAAAAACAAAAACAAAAAAAGGAAGATGGCTGATCCTTCTCAACAAACAAGGGATAAGTACTTGGAATCATTGGTTAAGCAAGGTATTCCTTTCGAGAAGGATAGGAGACGAAAGTTCAACATATTGGACAGGTTTGTCCAAGATCAAGCTGATGCTTATGCGTATAAGAAGCAACAAGATAAGGAAGTCCAAGAACAAAAAATAATGTCAATAGATGTGTCCAAATTTACTCAAAGAAAGAAGAAGTGTTGGGGGGATAAACAAGATGAAATTATGCAAGAACATGTGTAGGGTCAACAGTCTATCGTTAATCCTGAAGACAACTCAGAGGACTAGTATCCAAGCCCCCACGATGGTGGTTATTAGTTTCTTCCTATTGGGTTTCATGTATGATGAATTTGAAGTATTGTGTGTTTTCTTTTAGAATTATGTTGTGTGTTTTCTTTTGGAATAAAATTATATTTGTAGAATTTCAATTTTTTTAGGTCAAATTGTTCAAAAAAATTAATTACGAAGTTATTTAAAAAAGATTGAATGAAGAAAAGTTATCCATTAAAAAAAAAAATTGGGAAGAGTGAACGTGATTGAATACCTCTTTATAACCTGTTGGTTGGCTTTCCCTACGAAAATCCATGAGATGATACCTTTCGCCTTTATATGGTATCAAATAACCTCTCATTTGTGGGTACCTTGTATCTAGTAAATAATATTTCCTTGTGAAATACAACATTCATTTTTCTTAATATGTATATATAATTGGACTACGTAATGAAAAACACAAAGGTTAATTGAAAAAGTTTTACTACTTGGAGGCTTAGGGAAATTTAAATTTTCATTGCGTAGAACCGATAGAAACACTCTTGTATCATGTGCAGTGCCTTCCCACCCGGTACATGCAAATATAAATTGCATGTCAAAGTTATATACAGCCATAACGTTTTGAGTTAGCATCTCTTTCCTACCAATATAAGGTACTTGATCTTGAGATGGTATTGATGCTTGAACATGTACTCCATTTATAGCACTAATACAATCCTAAAACTGACAGTTGGACAAAATTTTCAATGTGTATAACTATAATTAGCACTAAAAAGTATAGAGAAATGATAGGTGCAATTTTTACCTTAAAATGAGGCATATATCTAGAATCTCTCAATATTGCTTGTGGAATATTACTAAATTCACGATCCATCGGTTTGATGACATCCATTGCCATACGACATACAACATCCAACATGTAACTAAAATATCTATTCACTATCTCACCAGAGTGTTGAAATCTTTCTTGTGCTAACTTATTCCCCACACCACGTCCTAGCGTGTGTACAAACATTCCCAATATCTAAATGGAATTCATATTCCTAGAACCTCTCAACCCATAATTAGATTGCAACTCATTAGATAATTTGTAAAATACATCTTTGTCCACCCTCAACATGGTATAACATCGCCTATCATTCCCATGAAATAATTCCATCAACCAGATATTACCTGTTTGTGAAGAATCCATACAAGGATTTTTATGAATATATTTCAGATAATATAATTCAATTGCTCGTGCACAAGCGCACATAGATAGGTTAATCTCCTCATCTTCATCATCTGGATTGTCCATATTTTCAAATAAACCTGCAATTTAGAATTATAATCATCAACATTCTCAATTAACCATAATCTATGATGTAAATTTAGTCCAACTAATAAGTCATTGCAATAAAGTAATTATCCAAACAACATAACCACAACAAAGTCATAAGTCAACTGCCCTATTGGTTGTTAAATTAATAAGTTAGCCATGCAAGCTTGACATTAGGAGTCTTCATGGTAGAGAACATCTCTCGCTTCTCTTGATTCAAAAACAATCAAGTCGCAGACATCCACAAAGTGCTAGTAGGTTCACATCCAGGTAAAGATGATACAACTTCCATCACTTTGGGAATACTACTGCCCAGTTGCATTTTCATCATCAATGATGTTGCTGTGCTCCTACTCTCAACTGCACCAACAAGGCGGTCAATTTGACTAGCTAGTTTTTCAGCACCTCCAAGTTTTCTTCCTTTCTTATCTTGCTGTTTTTTATTCAGTTGTTCAGACGCTCTCCTTTTCCCTTTCCTTGTAGCATTCTTAATAGCTTGAATCATTTCAATTGGATTGGAATCATATGAGTCATCACTTCCTTCGAGTGGAATAACATCACCCATGGATGCCTCTTCGGTTTCTAGTGGGAGTATACCACATGAAGGTGCCCAAGCATGTTCTCCGATGGCCGTGGTATTCATGAACATCCTATCTAGTTTCTCCTCCATCTCAGGATTAATGCCTTTTTTACGCAACTTTACATATTCAGCATTTATCTACTTTATAGGGACATCTGGATTGTTAATATAAATATGTGTTAATAAAATAAAAAAAAAGGGAACAATTGCCTTTTTTACGCAACTTTGCATGTTCCCATTGTCTATGCTGTAGTTGAAGCTAACAATAAGAGTTCTTGGATCTGATTTCTTAAGTTGTTGGTATCATATTTAAAAATTGAGACTGGGGCTATTTGGGTGTTCATAAGTGACAAGCAAAAGGATCTAGTTCCAACCATTCAAAAAGTTATGCCTACAGCTGAGGATAGAATATGTGTAAGGCATCTTTATAGCAACTTAAAACTTAACATTACACTTGTAAACCACGTATCCTTCTCGTATAAGTAACTTAGGCCCTAGGCTGAGCCTGAACTCGTACTTAACCACGTTGATGAGTAGTCTCCAAGGGAAGATCTGCACACCCTGAACAGTATCAAAATAAGGGCGACCCGAGGTTGATCCCAGGTTAGCCCCTTCGATGGTTAAGTTAGAAACTAACTTGAGCTGGAGAAGAAATGGATGTAGGGTTTCCACAGTGAGAATATTTATTACCTTTGTCTAGAGATAGGTGAGGGGTATTTATAGGGGGAGAATGAGAGGAGGTCAAGATATTTTCGGAAGAGATCTTTTTCCCTATCTCCCCTACCCTGAGCTACATTTAATGTTCTATTTCAAATCACCATACTGCTTGACAGGAGTCAAGTAGTCAAGTGACATGCAGAAGAGGATGGGAGATATATTAAATGATCATTCTTCCTCACCAACCTGTTCATTTGAAGAAGAAAGGGTAAAGCGACACTTGGTCGAGAATGGGACCCGTATTAAAGGACCCTTCTTGCTTGTCAGGTTTGTTCATCACAAGGGCGGAGTGGTCAACTTGACGAAAGCCTGGTCAAGTTTGCTGGTCATCTATGTACCTCTAGTTTGAACAGAGCGTCTTGATGATCGAGTAAGCACCCAAGCACCCGATCACTGGTCTGATCCTTGGTCCGTCATGCTCCGACTAGTCGGTATGCAAGTCATCTAGTCTGTCGTGGCCATGTTGGGTCTTTTGATGGGCTCGGCTCATAGAGATAGTATGAGCTATTTAACAGTAGCCCCCCAACTCTTAACTCAAGGAGCCGACCTTGGGTGCGGAGTTGTTCAGTTTTTCACCTTCATCGTGAGCCGAGCCCTTCTTATCCCCTAGGATCAAGTATAGCCCCCAAGTCCGCAGCCGAGGAATTTTCTTGAATCATCAATTGTGGCACCAGATTTTGAATTCCGGGTAGTTGAGTGGGGGTGATGTGGCCTAAGTGTATTGGCTGAGTAGGGGCATTTAATGGCCTCTAACATCGGGCCTTTTCGAGAGGTCGCGTCGTTCTGCATTATGTCGCTTCAGATGATGGCTATTGTGGAGCGACCACGTGTGGCCATCCTGGCGGGGGTAGCTGGCGCTCAAACGGTGGAGATGTCATGGTAGTCCTTGTATAAAAAGACAGGGCAGGCTTCAGTTGAGAACTTTCGCCATTAATCCCGTTTGGAGAGCTTCCTAGCCGATTTCCGAGCGAATTTCATAGTGCGCCGGTGTTGAAGAGAGGGATTGCTGACAATTTTTTGGGTAAGTTTCTTCTGTCTCTCCTTCCTCTTCCTTCTTTTCTTCCTTTCTTGCTTGTGTTTCCTTTTGTGTGCCCAGAATCGTCTGGTGTGGAACGTTGTGAATGCTTTTCGCGTTTCTAAGTTTTCGGAGTGTGTGCTTATTTAGGTGTGTTTTGATTTGTGAAACTCGTCCCCTCCTCCCTTTAGTTGCATTTGGAGTGTATCGTCTGTGAAACATGTAGAGCCGATCAGACATGAGTGATTTGCAGGATACGTCGAGTAGCGGGTCTACTTTTAGGGGTGATGAGAAAGATATAGACATGGTAGACGAGATGTACGAGGTGCCCAAGCAGATGGGCGAGGATATGCCTGTTGGGCTCGGGGGAAATTTTGAGTACAGTAGAGCCAGAGGAAGAGCAGAGAGTGAGGAGGTGGAGAGTGCTGAGCAGAGTAATGAGGGCGATGAGTAGGGAGACCAAGGAGAAGTAACAATTGCCGTGGCCGAGTCGGGTGGGGAGGCCGAGGCGAGCGTGGGAACTGAGTTGGCAGAGGGAGGGTGGTCAACTGACGACCATCCAAGTACTGTGACTCAGCAAAAGCTAGATCGGCTTTAGGAGGAATATGCCATACATAGCAATATTAGATTGAGGGCACCGATTAGAGATGAGAAGCCGAGCACACCGTCATTGGGGTGGGTGACTTTGTGTGCCGATATGCGAAAACAAGGGGTACGACTGCCTTTGTACCCTTTTTTGCAGGAGTGGATAGGTGGACTCAGTGTGGCCCCTCACCAAATGAATCCAAATGTGTATAGGACCATGGTAAGTGTCCAGGTGCAGTAGTGGCGGGTTCATAGATCCAAGCCTACCGTTAATCAGATGCTACATTGCTTTCTGTTGAAGAGAAGTCCATATCAGGTCGGCTTCTGCTACCTTTAGAGCGCAGTGGGAAAGATCATTGAAAGTAACCCTCCTCCCAAAAAACGTGGAAACCGCACTGGTTCTATGCATCAGGTGCGTGGGAGTTTGTTGAAGGGGTGGAGCCGAGGCGACCTAGGATTCAGAGGCGCTTTAGAATGCCAGGTCAGGTGGTCATGCAAGATGCATCCAATAAGCCTTTGTTTGCTTAATACACACATGAATACATAGTTGCCTTGTCTCGCTTATGCTTTCTCTCTTTTGTGTTTTTTTTTTTTTTGGTTTTGTTTTGTTTTTTGTTTTTTGTTTTTTGTGTAGTTATGCTAGAACCTAACAAGTTTGGTAAGTATTGCAGTGGAGTTGGACCGAGCTAATCTCTCTGCCGCCGAGCAGGATCAAGTGGACGTTGTGCTCGCTTTGCCTAGTAGCGAAAGGGCCGCAAATAGGCTTCTTGCCAATAAAGGTCTGATCAGCTTCGTAGGTGAGTGTACTGCCCTTTGGTGATAAGTGTAACCATCCTGGTTGGTGAGTAGCCTTAACTGTTTCGTGTTTACACAGTGATGAGGCCGAGTTGAAGTGACCCTGTTATGCAGGCGAAGTTACTGAAGATGGCCAAGGGTTCCTCTGGCGAATCGACTGGGGGTTCACACCAAGCTCAGGTGGAGGCCTCTCCCCATATGTCGGTGGCTCGGAGCCAGGCTACTGCAACGACCGCAAGCCCTGCTCGGGAGCTCGGGAGCTCAGAAAAGGCGAGCGGACGAGCAATTACCCCAAGATACGAAGAAAAGGCGGGTGGAACACTACAAGAAAAACATGCCTTCTATGACGAAATTATATGTAACGCTCAAAATTTTATCACATTTACCAAAGATAAGTGAGGAAATTTTACAAATCGTCACATAAGGGTCTTCCCAGGACGCAAAAATATTTTTGCAACTTTTTCGTCACATAATTTTTTGGAACCATCACATATTGATTTGCGCAAAATGTTGGAGCCAAAACGAAAAGATTAAATGTGACGAACATGCGGAATGCATCACACAACATGAATGGCAAGCCCAAATAAGATGATGTGCAGCATCACTTATGCCCATAAAAAAACAAAAAAAAATATCCCCAAGACATCTAAAACCTAATTCATCGCTTCACACTTCATCTTCCTTGACAGCATCAGCGCTCCCATCTACCTCCAACCACCAAGCACCGACGACGACCACCACTACGCCTCCACCTCCTCTTCTCCGGCAACGACAACTACTTCTTCGTCGTCCTCCTCTCTCTCTCTCTATCCCCCCTTCGCATGACCCATTCTCCCTCATTTAAATACCAACAAATTCTCTCTCAATCCTATTAGCCCAACGATAACCAGTGTTAATTAAGTTCACGTTCCACTGGTAAACAACCACAGGCAAACATTGTTGTAGTACTATTCCTGGTTGTTAATTTGATATGTTCATTGGGATTTTCTTGAATATTTTGGATAAAATTGAATTGGAAAGCTGATAATTTCTTCTGTTGTGCTTGAGGTAAGTTTCTTTTAATTTGTGCTGCGTAGTAGTGATATATTAATGCTTTGAGGTTTTCTTTTTCAGAGTTTAGTTGTTGAGAAAATTGAGGAAATGGAAGGGAAATAAAGCTAAATCTGTCTATTTTTCTTCTTTGGTTTTTCTGTTAGTTTAATTCCCTCATCATAGTGTTTGAAATTTACAATGGCAACAAGTTCTTGCTAGGATCCAGCAAAGTCTGTCAAAATAGATCCGGTGAATGGTCAAAGTTATTGAGGTTCTGCTTTCCCTCCTATATGGGTATCTGCAAGTCCTTGCTATGGCGAGAATGATTAACAATGTTGAGTATTGATAGGAATTGCTGCTTGTGATTAAAATCCAACTCTATTAGTGAAGAAAGTTTCTTATATGCTCCTGTTTACTTGTCAACCAAAACATGCAAGTTGGGTTTTTCAATTTCTTGCATTTTTTCCAAGTATAATAGAATCTAAGAACCAAGAAAGATTATAATCCATAGGAATTTCTAGCAAGACCAGTTCTGCTCTAGTACAAATACTCATTCTTTGTAAAATTTAAATAAAAAATTGTCATAGACAATACTTGTATCTTTGGTTGTTGAGAGGACTTCATAGTAACAAATCTAGGCACCTTATAAGTTCTGGCATTAATATTTTTTAAATTTTGCTATTTTAGGAATCTTGGAATTTTTTTTTATGTACTTATCTTGTGGCCCTGGGTTTGCATAGTTAATGACAATGGTGTAATTGATTTTGGTTTATATATGCTAAGTATTCAATTTGATATGTCATAATGTTGTTGTATATTCAATGCATTATCTGGTGTAATCGATCTTAATGTCGTCTTTGAATTTACATTGGTGGCCTTAGGATCCCCTTGTACTGTGATCAGGGCTTAATTTTTTACACAATTATGGAACTGAAAGTTTTAGCTTTGAACAGGTATTATTCAATACCAAATTGGTATGCTCTTTCCTCTATTTAAATGAGTTAAATTATGTAACCTTTCAAATAATGTTGCCCTGAGAAAGTGATAAGTTGGCATAACTGTCTTTTATGTTGGTCTGTTTTTTATATTACAACCGGTAGTACTTTAGAAGAAATAAGATGATAATGTGTAGAGCTGAAGGATTTCTCGTCATGCCATTGGGCTGTGCCATTGTTGATGACAATGAGAGTCAGTGTTCAGTTTCTTGTGTCCAACTCTTTTATTTGTTGTGTCAGATGAGAAATTTTTCCTATGGTTTATGAGTGGGTTTAGTTAGGGTTATGCTTTAGGATATAGAATTTGAAGCTTAATCTCATGAATATATGTGTCACCAAAACTAAGGATCCATTTGGATGGTGTGGTTCCAAATCTAGGGATTTAGATGACATTATAAGGTCAAATTGTTTGTTTAGGCTACTACAATCCATGTAAGCTTTGACAATTTTACAGGCTGCAGTCGCTGTTCAAGCTGGTGTTTGCATGGATATTTTTGCTGTTACAAATGAGTATACTGATTTGGCATCTCTGAAGTTTCTTAGTGTAGAAATTTGAGTTCAAACAATGTATAGAAATGAATATACATATTGTATATTCAAAGATCGATAGGGATCACCCCAGTTTTTTCTTGAGCATTCACTTGAGGAGCTTGTTAACTGCCTCCACCTAGCCATTTGCTTGTGGGTGAGCTAGGGATGAAAATCGGAGGTTAATTTTCAGGTCAAAACAAAAGTCGCGGAATTTATTACAGTCGAACTACTTTCCGTTGTCAGTCATAATGGTGCGGGGAATGCTGAAACGACAGACAATGTTTTTCCATATGAAATTCTGCACCTTTGTTGTTGTGGTAGTTGCCAACGATTCTGCCTCGGCCCATTTGGTGAAGTAATCAATGGCGACGACAGCATAAGTAGTATGTCCCTTCCTCATGGGCATAGACCCGATCAAGTCCAGCCTCCACTGGGCGAATGGCCAGGGGCTGGTCATGGTGGTTAGGGTATGTTTGCGAAGAACTAGCAAGGTCGGCAAGAAGCGGCTAACCGTTTGGCATCGGCACTCATGGTAGGCCAAAAGTATCCTCATCAAATCACATTGTGTGCCATTGCCTGGGCTGCAGCGTGATCGCCACAAATCCCTTCATGGACTTCCTGGAGGCCCTCGAGTCCTTTTGTAGGGGTAACGCATAGGAGCAGGGGCAGGGAGTGACCCCGTTTGTACAACTTTTGGCCCAGGATGGTGTAGCGTGCAGCTCTAGCCTGGATTTGTCGAGCCTGGATCTTGTCCTGGGGGAGTATGCCACTAGTTCGAAATGCCCATATTGGCATCATCCACGTTATCGCCTCGTCCACGACCATGCTCGTGTAGTCCATCCGGTCTATGCTTTTTTCAGCCAGGTATTCAATGGGGATGTTACGGGTGAGCTCGGTATCGAGGGCCGAGGCGAGGCAAGCCAGTGAGTCAACTTGAGTATTCTTGGCGCGGGGGATCTGAGTGATAGTATGTGATTGGAAGGAAGAGAGGAGTTCCTTGACCTTGTGGACATAGGCGGTGATGTGCTACTCCCGAGCCTGCTACTCATCCGTGACTTGGTTAACCACAAATTGCAAGTCGTTGCTGATGTTAATGTGCTCTGCTCCTAGTTCATTTGCCAAGTGAACCGGCAAGGAAGGCTTCATATTCTGCCTCATTATTTCACGCATGGAAGTGAAAACGTAGAGCATACTCCACCATGATCCCGTTAGGGGATATTAAGACCAAGCTTGCGCCACAACCGTGTAAATTGGATGCACCATCGACATAGAAGGTCCATCGTGGCAAGGTCAGTCGGTAGATAAATTGGACGCCCCGTCGACATATAAGGTCCATCATGGTGTCCTACTGCGGTAGTGCCGGGATTGGGGTAGGCATCAGGGCCTTTAGAGGGTCGTCACATACTGGGAAGGTGAACTTTGAAATGAAATCAGCAATGGCTTGCGCCTTCATGGCTTTGCAGCGCTAGTAGGTGATATAAAGCTCACCCAGTTCTACCGACCATTTGATAAGTTGGCCCGAGGTCTCGGGTTTCCTCAAGACCAGGCTTAGTGGCTGGTCGGTTAGAACTAGGACGGAATGGGCTTGGAAGTAAGGGTACAGCTTTCGACCGATATGACTAGAGCGAGGGCCAACTTTTCGATGGCTAGGTACCGACTCTCGGTATCTAACAATGCCTTGCTCACGTAGTAGACGGGGTGCTATACCTTGTCTTGATTTTTTTGATAGTGTGGGATAGTACGACAGATAGGTAGAGGGACAGTACGTCCCATATGTCAAGTTTTGATAGTGTGGGAGCCTGTCCTATATGCGTCTTCAGTTGTTCGAAAGCCAGGGCACACTCGGGTGTCCAATCTACCACCTTCTTATTCCCTTTGAGTGATTTGAAGAAAGAGAGACACATGTCCGTGGCTTTGAAGATGAACCGATTCAGCACCGCTACACGCCCAGTCAAGCTTTGGACCTCCTTCCAAGTCCTGGGCTGAGACATTCCAATTACGGCCTGGATTTTCTCTAGATTAGCCTCAATACCTCTGTGGTTGACCATGAACCATAGGAGTTTCCCCGAGCCGACCCAGAATGCACACTTGGCCGGATTTAACTTCATGTCATACCTTCGTAGGATGGCGAAGGTTATGGCGAGGTCGGCGATGTGATGCTCGACTCGGACACTTTTGACTAGCATGTCGTCGACATAGACCTCCATGATTTTGCCTATGTGGTCGAAAAACATGAGGTTAACTAAGGGTTGATATGTGGCTCCCACATTCTTGAGGCCAAATGGCACCTGATAGCAATACGTGCCACGATCGGTAATGAACGACGTGCTTTCCTGGTCAGCTGGGTGCATACGAATTTGGTTGTACCCTGAGTAGGCGTCCATAAAGCTTAACAGTTCCTGCCCTGTTATCACATCAACTAGTTGGTCAATTCTTGGTAAAGAAAAGCTATCCCTAGGGCATGCCTTGTTGAGGTTGGTGAAACCGACACACATACGCCATTTATCTTCCTTCTTTCAGACCATGACGGCGTTTGGGAGGTATCTAAGGTAATCTACTGGATGAATGAAGTTATTCTTCAGTAGCTTGTCACCTTTGTTTTTATCATGGCGTACCGGACGGCATCGTACGCCCGACATTTCTGGCCAACAGGTCGGTGCTGTGGGTCTATGCTGAGGCGGTGGGTGATGATGTCAGGGCTAATGCCACACATATCCTCGTAGGTCCAAGCAAAGACATCCATATCCTTTCTTAAGAACTCGACCAATTTATGGCGGTTGAGGGGAGTAAGTTGGGAGCCAATTCTTAAGAGTCGACCCAAGTGGTCAGGAGAATGTGCTACATGTTCTAGCTCCTCAACCGATTATAGGTTCACAGGGCTGATCTCTCCTCTAGGGTCGGCGACCGTGGAAGAGGCAGTGAGGTCAGCACCATTGTAGGTCTCTACATAGAATGCTTTGTAGGTCAATTTAGATTTCAATTTTACAGAGGAGGCGTAGCAAGTCTAAGCTGATTCCTAGTCTCCGTGAATGATATCGACCCCATGAGGTGTATGGAACTTTATAAGTAGCACTCGCACGTTGATGAAGAGATTCAAGTCGTCAATAGCGGGACAACCGAGGATGACGTTGTATGATGAAGGGCACTCGGCCACAATAAAGTCCATAGTGATGCTGGCTTGCCTCGGGTACACCCCTATGGATAGGGTCAGATGCATGTGGCTGAGGGGCTACACCTGCCCTCTCATAAAAGCTATGAGGGTTGGGCAGCATCAGTCGAGGAGCCTCTCACTGACCCCCAGCTGTTTGAAGGCATCAAAAAAAATGATGTTCACGGAACTGCGTCCGTCTAGAAATACTTGAGCTACCTCACAATGGGCTATTTCAGCCAAGATTACCAAAGCGCCGTGATGGGGAAAGGTGACGAACATGGTGTTGTAGGGGGAGAATGTGATCGGCTCATTCTCTGCTGTGGGTCGAGTGGGCAGTTTCTCAGTTACTTCCATCACCATAACCTCAGATGCTTCACGTCGGTAGGCCCTTGCATAACCCTTTATGGCTCTGTTCGAGTTGCCAGCCACAGTTAGCCTTCCTAAAATGGTGGCTATGTTTACCCGAGACACCCCTAGTTTGTCATTGACCTCGCTTTGTGCATGGACGTCTATGGGTGTTGCGTCTCCCGTGACATATTCTTTTAATCTCCCGCGCCTTATTAGTGCTTATATCTCTTCCTTTAGTTGATAAAAGTCGTCCATATGGTGGCCATCATCGCGGTGATACTACAATACTTGCTATCATCCCTTCCTCCTCGGTAAGGGAACTTTATCCTCTTCGGGTTAGGGAGCTCATCTACTATCACTGTAAATATCTCCCCCTTTTATTTGTTCAGGAGGGTATAATTTGTGTACTGGTTGTACTTTTATGGTCTCTTCCTCGGTAAGGGAACTTTATCCTCTTCGGGTTAGGGAGCTCATCTACTATCACTGTAAATATCTCCCCCTTTGATTTGTTCAGGAGGGTATAATCTGTGTACTGGTTGTACTTTTATGGTCTGGCCTCGTTCCTCCGAGCCAAGGATCTTGACTCTCCCTTCTTTCGCTTTGCTAATCGATCATAGGCATAGTCATTAAGCCTCTTTTGCCTTGGTGATTAGGTTTCTGACACCGACCCTGCGGTAGCCTTTCTCGCCAGGTTCAACTGTTAGGCTCAGTAGTAGCTCGTGGCTTCGCGGAGGAGGTCCTTGTATGTTTCTAAGGGGTTTCTCGTAAGGGAAAAGTAGTAGTATCCTCCCTAGAGTCCACCCATCACATCCCTCACAACGTGCGTATTTACTGTGTATAGTCAATCAGAGTTTCTCGTTGAATCGAGTGATATAATCTCTGAGTTTCTCGTTGGGCCATTGTCTGACCGTGGACAAGTCATTTGCTGTGTATCGTCAATTAGAGATGATTATGTATCTTTCTAAGAAAACCTTCCTAAGCTCGACGAAAGAGCTTATGGACTCTAGGGCGAGTCTTTTGAACCAACTCCTGGCTAAGCCTTTGAGAGTTGTTCAGGAACATGTGGCACTTGGTCGCCTCATTTGTGCCGCGACCTTCCATGGCATACCGAAAGTTATCTAAGTGGTTGTACGGGTCGATCATACCATCATATAAGGGGATTTTCGGAGTTTTTGAATCCCCTATCACCCGAGCATTCAATAGGTCCTGGGCATATAGTAGTGGGATTTCCTCCTCGGTGAACTCCGGTCCCCTTGGCATCTTCGATTTCTCAACCTACCCGAGCCGATCCCACACACTCCTCAACTCACTAGTGACCAGGTCTCTAAGTTGAGAGGTAATGCCATCAACTTCTTCCTCGGCCTCCTATGAGCCGTCCTAATTTTTCCCTTTGCGAAGGTTTCCTACCAGGCGTTTGTTGGGCTCCCGCCAGGCTTTTTTCTCCTTCATAATGTTTCTTGCATCGGCCACGTTTCGCCTTGGTGTTTCAGCTGCTGTTGACGAGGACGAGGCTTTATCGGTACTTCTAGCGCTGGTCAGCTCGGGTTCCCCTTGCGCTTGCACCTGGTCAGCCAACTCAGCCTGGTTCTCTTGCAATATCTCATTTTGTGCGCGGAGGTTGTTGCTGAGATTCTGTACGTCGTTTACACCCTTCAGGATCCAGCTCATCTTCCCTTCCAGGCTCTTCAGGCGATCCGACCTCAGCTTTTCCTTCCTTCGCCTCTAGCCATTACTCCCAGCTGCGCTCGAGGAGGCCTTCTTCCTGAGGTGCTGATTTCTCAGCATGGCTTGGTTGTGCTCGTGTCGATGCTCAAATGGAAGAAGGGATGCAGCTTCTGTTCGTAAAGAAGTTTTCCCACAGACGGCGCCAAATGTAAACCACGTATCCTTCTCGTATAGGTAACTTGGGCCCTAGGCTAGGGCCTAAACTCGTACTTAACCACGTTGATGAGTAGTCTCCAAGGGAAGATCTGCACACCCTGAACAGTATCAGAATAAGGGCGAACTTGGGTTGATCCCAGGTCAACCCCTCCGATCGTTAAGTCAGAAATTAACTTGAGCTGGAGAAGAAATGGATGTAGGGTTTCCACAGTAAGAATACTTATTACCTTTGTCCAAAGATAGGTGAGGGGTATTTATAGGGGGAGAAGGAGAGGTCAAGATATTTTCGGAAGAGATCTTTTTCCCTATCTCCCCTACCCTGAGCTACATTTAATGTTCTGTTTCAAATCACCATACTACTTGACAGGAGTCAAGTGGTCAAGTGATAGACAGACAAGGATGGGAGGTATATTAAATGATCCCTCTCCATCACCAGCGTGTTCACTTGGAGATGAAAGGATAAAGCAACACCTGGTCGAGGATGAGACGCGTATTAAAGAACTAGTCTTGCTTGTCAGGTTTGTTCATCACAAGAGCGGAGTGGTCAACTTGACGAGAATCTGGTAAAGTTTCCTGGTCATCTATGCACCTCTAGTTTGAACAGAGCTTCTTGATGACCGGGTAAGCACCCAAGCACCCGATTACCGGTCTGATCCTTGGTATGTCGTACTCCGACTGGTCGGTATGTAGGTGATCTGGTCTGTCATGGCCATGGTAGGTCTTCTGATGGGCTCGGCTCATAGAGATAGTATGAGCTATTTAACAATACTCGAAGTACCACATGGATGTATTAAATAGGTTCATTTCCAATTTGTCTGATAGAACCTTATTGATATGACTTATTTATATAAACCTACAAGTAGGTATTCATATGACTTATTTTTCAAAATAAACCTACTCAAATTTCATTGATTGAACGAGGGAGAGGGAGGAGTGTACGAACTAAAAGAGTAATATAGTCTGCTACAATGTGACCCACTAATGGATCCTCATCCAACCAATAATTAAAAAAAAATTATTGTAAAATTTCGATTCAGATTTCTACATATTTGAGGAGAATGTAAACCTAATCTTTTAACAATTACTTTTGGTTCAAAATTTTTTTAATCAAAAAATTTAGGCCATGTTTGGTATTCTATTTGAATCCAAATTTTTAAACATAAAAACAGAATTTGAGTCCAATTTTTTGAGAATTTTTTTTTTTTTTTTTTAAAAGTGTTTTGAAGTTGCATATACCAAACAAGAACCTTAAAACATGGATTTCATAATTTTATGTTTTTAAGAAAAATTTAATTTTTTGAGTTACCTACTTGAATAGGATGCTAAACAAGTTTTTAAATCTTAAAAATGAAATTTTAAAATTCATTATTTTTAAGAAAAATCAAAGCTTTGAATTCTTGCTTGAATAGGATACCAAATGCCCCTAATTTTTTATTTTTTATTTATATCAAATAAGTAGTCTTTTTTACTCCTTCCAAAACAATCAAGATAACATTCAATATACATCCAAAAAAAACTGGAAAATGAGGTGCACTTAGGGTGGCATCATTAAAACTTAGCCTTGAAAACCCTTAATAAAGGAAAATCCGGTCAAGGAAAAAGAGTACCACACACTTGAAACTAACATTAATCATCTTCTCTATTCGCCACAAGCTTAGACAGTAACCAATGTGAAGCCAAACCAGACCAAAACAAACGCCTCCATTTCGTAAACCACATTGAGCCAATAGTGCACTGCTTCATTCCCTTTGCGACACTAATAAACCACTTCACGAACTTGCAAATGCACCAAACGCCCCTAATTTAACCAAACATATTTATATTTTTGAATTTTCAGTTGTTTTACCCCCTAAATTATGACCTTAATTGAACTTACTCTCCTAAACTAAAATATCAACTAATTTAACACCTGAATTAATGAAAACAACGAATTTAGCCATTGTCGTTAAATTTTTTGAATTTCGTCCAATTTTCCGTTAATAATAAGGGTAAATTTATAATTTATAGTAAAGCTTTCACTTTCTCTCTCTGTGCAACTTTCTATGGGCAAAGCTTTCACTCTATCTTGGAGCTTTGTCAATTCCTCCAAACAAAAAGAGCACCAACACCACTAATACTAAATGAATTTGAACATGTTGATTAATTAGTGTGAGAATGTGAAGGTAAATTGTCCTACATTGAAAAATTGAGAAACTTAACAAGGGCTTATAAGGAGTTGGGCTACTCCCCCAATGACCAATTGATTTTGAGGTGAAACCTCAACTTCGTTCAATTAGTTAAACGGATTCGAAGCATAATGGGGCCGGGATCTAGCCAGGGTGCGGGTGGGGATGGGCTAGCAATTACCTGGGTTAGATAGACAGGATGTTGAGCATGAATTTCAGGGGTGTAAATTTAGGGTTTAGGGTTGGAGCAGGCCTTTTTTTTGGCTTGTTAGAGAGGAAGGGAAGAGACAGAGGCTTGCGGCATCATATTTTCTAATATGGGTCTATTTCAGATTTACAAATTTACAGAGAGTCTTGTCTAATGAGCCCTCTCTCTCTGTATCTCCAGTCGATGTTGGAGTTCCAGTCCATCAACCAATTAATTAACTAAAACTCATAGTTGAGAAGAATCTGTTCCAGTCCATAGGGCTACAATTTGCTGCTATATTAGGGAAGATGAGGATTGGGAGGGAAAGGTGTTAAAATGACTATATTGCCCTTCAATTTTGTTCCACATGAGCCTTGCATGTGAATTTTGACTGAACTTTGGATGAAATCAACTAAAATTTAATGGTAGGGGTGAAATTAGTGAATTCATTTAATTTGAGTGCTAAATTGACATTGTTTTTAGTTCAAGGAGGTAAGTTCAATTAGGGTCATAATCCATAGTTTGGAGGGAAAACGACACATTGTTCTTTTTTTAAAAGTTATTTTATTGAGTGTTTTTTTTCCCTCATATGACCCAATAAAAATTAGAGTGCTGCTAAATGAACCTTAAAATTAACTGAGTACACCCTATTATCAAACTATTTATTGAATTACTAATTTATTCTAATATAAAGTTATAAATAAATAAAACACTTTCTCCTCCACTACCCACCCCACCCTAACCCTATTCTCTACGCCACCTCCCTCAATAACCCTAGCCACCATTTCTCCTTCAAGGCCATATGCAATTTCAGAGCTTTATTTTGTCCTTATTGAAAGAGATGCAAAATAATAAATTTGATGCTTGAACATCTAAAGTTTATTTCAAGATAATCACATGAAATCATTATTTTTTGCTCTACGAGTTCCGGTTATGTGGGGATGGTGGTGGCGGCATTAAGGGTAGTTGTGGAGAGTAGAATAAGGGGATGATTATGTTTGATAGGAATCTCTATCTAAGCTAGCACTATGGTTAGTTGTTAACCATCGGTTAGGCTATGGTTAGTTGAGAGTTGGTTAGGTTACCCTATATTAACTGTGAGAGAGTCTGTATTGAGGAGTTTAGTTGAGAAATTGTATCTTGTTCTTTGTGAAAGAAATAATATCATTGTTATTCTTGAGATATTGAGTTAGGGTTAATCGTTTTATTAGTCCCTGAATTTAGACTCGATTTGTATTTGAGTACCTCAATTTTCAAAATGGTTCCCGTAGTCCTTTAACTTTAGTTTCGTTAGGACAAATGGTCATGTCGTCAATTTTGTTAACTTTTCTGTTAAGTGCAAGGGCAAAATGGTATTTTCATATCAAAATTGATTAAAATATGAATAAAAAATTTTAAAAATTAAAAATTAAAATTGAACTCTCTCTCCCCTTTTATCCCAATTTCTACTCTCCTGAAACTTTTTTTTTTGTTGGTTTTTTATTTGATTTTCTTTTATTGTTATTTTAAAGATATAATTTTTTTATTCATTTTTTGGGTTTTAATATAAAAATACCATTTTGCACTTACATTTAACATAATAAGTTAACAAAATTAACGGCTGGACCATTTGTCCAAACGAAACTAAAGTTAAAGGACCACGGGAACCATTTTGGAAATTGAGGTACTGAAATGCAAATCGAGTCAAAGTTCATAGACTAATAAAATGATTAACCCTATTGAGTTAAGGTAGAAGGGAGGTTCTATCACTGTTTCATTATTGTGCAATTAATTTAATTTTTTTTAAATATAATTGTTTTATTGCATTGTTTTGTAATTTAACATTTTATTCTACATGATTTGGATTGGGATTAGATTCTTGCATTTGAGAATTGGGTTTTGATGGGTTTTGATGAGTTGCCATTCGAGTTGAAGGACAAAAGGTGGCTAGGGCGTCAGGGATGGGGGTGAGTCGAGAAGGGGAAAAGTCAGGGAGAGAGTTTTTTGTTAAAATATTATTTTACTTTATTTTAAATTCTTTAAAAGATTAAAAATTAAAGAATGCCTATTAGGAGTATTATGGTGTATCAGAGGTATTTTTGGTAGTTAGATATGATATACTTAGGGGTGTGTATTCAATTAGGATTCTGTAACGTTTAAAAAGATTTTGTTTAAGTGCTAGCTTTCATAAAACTTGATGGAACTTTAGAATTCGTATAGAACTTGATAGACTTTCAAAAGACTTCTTATAATTTTTTAATAAACTTTCTTAAGATTTATATGGCTTTTATTCCAGACTTCTATAATTTCTTTAGCTGATATGGTTCCTTGTTCTTTGTAGTTGTAATGAGAAAACTCCAAGCGCAACATCTTTCAAATTCAGAAATAGATAGACACTACTACAATTTAGTTAATCTACGACTCAAAATAGACGACGGTGCACCTTAAAACCATCGTTGTGTTTTAAAAGACGACGGTTTTGTAAAATCGTCATAGTATATCATCTTATACACTACTACAGTGGAGTTACGCTGGGTTGATTTTTAAAACACGACACTTGTCAATTAACAAGCGTCGTCTTTTAAAACACGCTAAACAAAAGGGGCGGCTTAACCCCGACCTAAAATTCAGATTTCTCCGTGTCTGTGTGAAAATCTTATCTCTCCCTCCTTGAAACCTCATGAGTTCCTCTCTCTTTCCTTGAAACCCTCCTGAGGTCTCTGAAACACTCCCCCTCTCACCTTTCTACTCCTCATACGTACCTACCAGCCATCGACGTCGCAATGCCATTGACACAGCTACGCCGTCGACGCCATCGTCTTCTTCCCATCAGTCACCACCAGCCATGTAAGATCCCACATCAACCAACGGAGAGGGGGTGATGTGCCTTATATGTGCACACCCGTATCCATCTAGCACGAGGTCTTTTGGGAGCTCACTGGCTTCGGAGTCGTAGGAACTCCGAAGTTAAGCGAGTTGGGGGCTAGAGCAATCCCAGGATGGGTGACCCACTGGGAAGTTGCTCGTGAGTTCCCAGAAACAAAACCGTGAGGGCAGAGAGGGGGGCCCAAAGCGGACAATATCGTGCTACGGCGGAGTTGATCCCGGGATGTGACAATTTGGTATCAGAGCCACTCTGCCGTGTGGTGCGAGTGTGCCGACGAGGACGTCGGGCCCTTGAGAGGGGTGGATTGTAAGATCCCACATCAACCAACAGAGAGGGGGTGATGTGCCTTATATGTGCACACCCGTATCCATCTAGCACGAGGCCTTTTGGGAGCTCACTGGCTTCGGAGTCGTAGGAACTCCGAAGTTAAGCGAGTTGGGGGCTAGAGCAATCCCAGGATGGGTGACCCACTGGGAATTTGCTCGTGAGTTCCCAGAAACAAAACCGTGAGGGCAGAGAGGGGGGCCCAAAGCGGACAATATCGTGCTACGGCGGAGTTGATCCCGGGATGTGACAAGCCATCATCGACGCCATCTTCATCCCAGACTTCGTCAACACTTGCAAACTGACGCCGTGAGGTCGACACCACCACCAAGAAGACATACAAACTCTTATAAGGTTGTCAATTATTTCAATTTTCTATCTAGTGATTCAATGAACAATTCTTATAAAGAAGTATAGAGATATTTCAGAAGAAAAACAAGTATAAACCCTAGTAACAAGCATAAACTCTAACCCCAAACTATAACCTAATAACAAGAAAAACACGATGAAGAAAAATCATGGAAAAAGAAAACACAACGAGGTATTGATCAAAGAAAAAATAGGGAGCATACCTTCACAGATAGAAGAAGGAAGCTGTTCGTCTTCTGTTGCAGAGAGAAAAGCTAGGGCGAGAGAAAAACGTCTGATGAAATACTTGGGGGGAGGTTGGATTTATTATGGTCATTGTTATTTATAACTCTCCCCTTAAAACCTACGAAAATTTATCACTTAATGAAATCCTTCCAAATATATGGCATTTCAAATACACCTAGATTTGATTCAAGTTTTTTATAATCCTAATTGAATACACCCATATTTGAATGGACTTTTTAAATGTTCATGCAAGTTGAAATTGAATACACCCAGACTTGTAAAATCTCTTTTAAAGTTCGTATAAATCCAAATTGAATACACCCAGATTTTTAAAATCTTTTTAAACGCTTTATAATCCTAATTGAATATACCTCCCTTAGTTAATTTTATATTTTTAATTAAAATATTAAAGAATACCTAGTTAATTTTACCTTTTAGGGTATATTGCCAAAATGCCCCCTGAACTTGTACCTAATTATCAATTTACCCCTTGACCTTTTTTTTCAAAAAATTAAGGACTCAAACTAAATTTTATTCTCAATTTCCCCCTTGCCGTCTAAATTCTCAACATTTCATCCAATGTTCAGTTAAATAATTAAAAAATAATTTTTTTTGGGAAAAAAATTTAAAAAAAAAAAGAGGAAAAAAAACCTCCCCGCAGCCATCAACTTTCTTCCCCACCATCGCCATCACACCTCTCCTCACTACAACCAGCCAGGAAGAATGAAATCGGAATTTGCATAAAAGAGATCGGCAAGGCTAAATTTTTTAATCCTCCTCTCTCTTTTCCCAACCCCTAACAGTCACAACCAGCCTCACCTCAATCTCTTTACCCAACCTCTCAAATTCAAACGGCCATTGGAGCTTCATGAAGCATGATAATTCCCATAAGCCACTGGTGTGGCTTTGTGCCAAGCAGAAACATGGAGCAGAGTAGAGAAAAAGAAGCACAAAATTGCAAATGGCAAACCTCATTAAATTCAGCCATGGGAGAACGAGATCGAAATTTGCAGAAAAGAAAACCCTATCCCTACTTACAAACCCAAACCCATTCGCGCCCTTTCCCCCATGATTTTCCCCCATAGCCTTAAAGGTCCAGACCTCTTCACCTCACAAGTTCATTGCCCCTTCATCCAAAATCTTGATCCCAAATTGCACAACTCATCAATGGATTCAAGATCTAAAAAAAAAAATTGGGGCTGTTTGGAGGGTGGGGGGCTGATGGGTTTGGTCGCATAGAGAGAGAGAGAGAGAGAGAGAGAGAGAGAGAGAGAGAGAGAGGGGCAGAGAGATCGATCGAGAGGGAATCGTAGGGAGAGAGGGAAGAAGAGATTTAGTTGCACACACACACACACAGAGAGAGAGAAGAAAGGGTGGGTGGGTCCCACTCCTCTGTTTATTAAAATTATTTTTTAATTTTATATGTCATACTATTTTATTTTACAGTATTTAATTATGTTTTACATATGAAATTATCAATTTGCCCTCATCTTTAACGGCAAATTGAATGAAATGTTGATGATTTAGACGGCAGGGGTAACATTGAGAATAAAATTTAATTCGAGCCCTTAATTTACTAAAAAAAAGGTCAAGGGGTAAATTGATATTTATGTACAAGTTCAGGGGGCAATTCGGCAGTATACCCTACATTTTAATTAAAATATTAGGTGTATTGAGCTAATTTTAAGGTTCATTTAACAAAAACAAGAATAATTTTAAAATAATTTTTAGGGTTTAACCTTCAGGTACTCACCATCAGCTCCTGAGTCTGCACCTTTTTCTCTCTCTTTGCAAGCCGTAGGTTTCAGAGAGAGAGTGGTGGCAATGGCGGCAAAAGCTAGACTTCCCAGAAAGACTCGAAACCCAGATCTGATTCGTGGGGTGGGCAAGTTCTCCAGGTCCAAGATGTACCACAAGCGCGGCCTTTGGGCCATCAAGGCCAAAAACGGCGGCGTTTTTCCCCGCCATGACCCGAAGCCAACGGCTGAGACCGGGCCGGAAAAGGTCCCCAAGTTCTACCCTGCCGATGACGTCAAGAAGCCGCTCGTCAACAAGCGCAAGCTCAAGCCTACCAAGCTCAGGTTCTCTTATATTATTCCCTACTTTTAGTTTTTTAAAAGTAGAAAATGGGATTAATTTGTTATATATATATACACGCATATTTTAAATTGGTTGTATTTTTGTAGGGCTAGTGTTACACCAGGTACGGTGTTGATTATATTGGCGGGAAGGTTTAAGGGCAAGAGAGTTGTTTTTCTTAAGCAGCTTCCATCTGGGTTGCTTCTCGTTACTGGTGAGCGTCCATTTTCATTTTCAGTTCGTCCATTTCTGCATCTGTATTTGTGTTTTGGGTTGTTTTTGGTTTTAGTTGAAAGATTGTGAAAGTTCCTCAAAGGAGTCTTAGAATGTTTAGTTATTGTTGTTACTGGTTTTTTAATGTATTAAGGTAGGAATAGTGTATTTTTTTCGTGTCAAGTTTCCTCAACTTAATTTGAATTGTTACAATAGGTACATTTGAATTCTCTAAAACAAGTTGATTTGGACTTCAGATTATCTAATAACCACTACCCCGACTAGGTGGTTTAGTGGCAGCACTGGTAACATTTTTGCAACAAAGAAGGTTCGTTCTTTCTTTGAAAAGTTGGAAAACTATACCCTTCCCATGCACACTGTGCTTGTGAGATTGCTGCTCTCCTGTAAAGTAGATAGTTTGTAGGGTCATAGGTAGTTTGAGTGGGGTAGTACCATAGTTCAATAGGGTAGTCGGCACTAATTGCCATTGTGCGTGTTTTTTTTATCACCTGAAATTTCACCAAAGATGGAATCATTCATGGAAAATAAAGTTTTATTGTTTATAAGGGGGATATTTTGGGGAAAGATAAAGGTGTGGAAGCTAAGGGAATCACCCTTCTGTACCAGCATATGTGATTGCATCAATTTACAAAATGTCACCAAATGTCTAATCACACAATTACTTTAAAGTGGATGTGTTTCTGCTTAAAAAATATTATCTCTGTTCCATTACAAGTTTTTGTGAGTGTACATAAAATTTCAAATGTAGCTTCACTAGACCTGTTATAAAGGGCTTTTTAATTCTATACTATTTTTTTTTTTCATAGGTACATTCAGGGAAGTGTATTATTTCTAACTTGAATGCTTCTTGTATGCCATTGCAGGGCCATTCAAAATTAATGGTGTTCCTTTGAGACGCGTGAACCAGTCCTATGTGATTGCCACTTCCACCAAGGTTGACATTTCTGGGGTGAATGTCGAGAAGTTTGATGACAAATACTTTGCAAAGCAAGTGGAGAAGAAGAAAAATAAGGGAGGGAGAGAATTTTTTGAGGCAGAGAAAGAGGTTAGTTTTATAATTTCTTCAGAAAATTTATATCTGTTATTGCTGTTGTCTATATGGAATTGTATTGTTGTACAATGTCACAATGCCATCAGTGTCTCTTAATTCTTTAATTTTGATCAGACATTCTATAATTTCTGGTCTCCCTTTTCATTGCATCTCTCCACTCCTTTCAGTAAATAAAGTAACTTTTAATTCTTCATAGGGCATCATCTGCTTGCTACTGCTTGGATCCTTTTATTCTTGTTATTTTTAAGTTTTTTTATCCAGGAGTCTCCTAAATGTTAGAGAATAGTGTCCATTAACATGCCAGCTTCCGGTTGAATAATTTCTTGCTTGTATTAATATTTTCCCAACAACAAATTGTAGGAAAAGAATGTGTTCCCACAAGAAAAGAAAGATGATCAGAAAAGTGTGGATGCCTCATTGATAAAGTCGATTGACGCTGTCCCAGACTTGAAGACATACTTAGCAGCGAGATTCTCTCTTAAGTCAGGCATGAAGCCTCACGAGCTTGTCTTTTAGATGATTATCTCGTTTTTATTACTTACTCTTGAGGAGAATTTTCTGAGCTTAGACTGTCTGTTTAAGATTTCTCGGCGGTTTTATGTTTTCATTTTGTCGGCATATCCAACATGATGTATTTTATTTGTTTTAGAGTTGTAAGGGTATATTCGTCTTTTACCTCACTAAGCTGTTATCTTAAATAGATCATCACACTTTAGTGGTGCATAGTGTAAGTTTTTCTTTTGCTACTAGTGCAAAGAGTAAGTTTTTTTATATCAAAGAATGCATGGATTGCATTATTGAGTTTTAATTAACTTTGATCAAATTCTCTCGGCCCCTTCATCTCTTTTTGTTTTTTTGTTTTTTGTTGTTTTGGTGATTAGACTGTAGCTCGGAAAATTTGAACTCACGACCGCGAACACGGAGATTGGGTGTCAAGACTGCGAACACAGATTGGGTTTCGTTAAACTAATTGATCATTGGCTCTCTTTTAAACATGATCTAACACACAGAGTTAGTGGTTTATTTAGGTAGGTCTACCGTAGGGCTTAGTTTGATTAAGTGAAGATGCAAGGTTTCATGTGTGAATGATCTAAAAGTCTAAACTCTAAACTCTAAACAGTATAATCAAACCTGTTCTCATCCTTTTGCCATTATTAACAAAACGCAGAAGCTTCAGGTACAGGATTCGTGTTGCAGCCTTGGTTCTAAATCAAAACCTGTAAATCTATTAATATATCAACTGTTATATATATATTATATATATACATGAATAGCTGGGTCACAAAAGGCCACTTCATCTCCTATTCCTAAAAAAAAAAAATTAGTTCAATGCGGAGGATCTTCAATGATACTCAAAGGTTCACTTAATTCCATCTCTTGGCATTCTTTGTTCCTTTTGATTTTGCCTTTGCTTGCTGAAATGCCTGCATCTTTTGCTTCTTCCGAGCTTCCTTTTCAGCCTATAGAGGAAAACAAACATAATATCGGCTCAGATTGCTGCACTGAAATATATGAATTTCTTCATTTCATAATGGACAAAAGCTTACCTTAGACATCTTCGATTTGGCTTTCACTTTCGGAGCCTTTTCTTCAATCTCTGCCTCGCGCTCAAGCTCCCTTTCCCTAGCATCAAGATTCTTCTCTAGATAATACTGCAGGTCATAAAAGTTCAAGGTTAGAATCACTGATCAAATAAGCAACTACATAATCAATTTAGTGTTTGAATAAACTCCAGACTCTCTAAATGGGATCACAACTGCTCATTAAGTTTTCTGTCTGCTTAGATTACAAATGAGAGAAGGATTAAGCAAACGGATCCATGTCACGGCATGATAATTCTACTTTGTTACTTGACTAATTAGGAAATTGATATGAGGGTATCAAATCATCCTAGGACGACAATTAAGGGCATAACAATCTGCTAAGGAGGAGTCATCAATCTGAGTAAACTATCAAGTTAAATACTTCATGAATCATAATTTGGTTGAGGCTCAGCAGCAAGATGCTGATAAAATCTTCGACTTCAGCTTATTTCTTTTCGAAAATTATTAAGATAAATCCATGAATTACATACTTTAATTCGGGTACAGTACGGGTAGATAGAATGCTTACATTGTAATCGCCTGCATAATTTTGCAACTTGCGATCTTTAACTTCCACTACTCTATTAACTATTTGCTTTATGAAGTATCGGTCATGAGAAACTGTGATGACAGTGCCCTTGTACTCCGTTATTGCCTCCTGAAGTAACAATTAGAGGCCATATTATAGGCAAGTGATGCTCATTAGCTGAAGTAATACAAAACATTCATTGTAGACAGAGAATGGAAAGAAAAATGTGAGATATACCTCAAGCATCTCTTTAGAAGGAATATCCAAGTGATTTGTTGGTTCATCCAGAACTAGCAGAGTCGATGGCTTTACCATGAACTTGCAAAAGGCAAGGCGTGCCTAACAAAAGTGAACGACAAACTGTTAAACCATCATCTTGTTCAGCAATCAATTGATTTTTTCTTGCCCTCCATTTGTTTTGGGATATTGACACATTTACTTAGGTACAAAGAACTGACAAATTTCAGTTGCAATCCCTTTAAATTACCTTCTCGCCACCACTCAAGAGGGAAACCTTTCTATCAAGCATATCAGATTTGAAATTACAACGCCCAAGGAGACCCTTTATATCATCAAGTCTCCAGTCCTCTGCAGCTTCTTCTACAGTCTCAAGCACTGTTTTATTTAAATCAAGTGCCTCAGCCTAAAAATACATGAAATAGGTTAACACCAGCAATATTGCCAGGCAAAGCAAATTGTAAAGAACAAAGAAACTTAGATAAAATGGAAATAAAAATTTATGTGAGGAAATCTAGAAGCATGATGGTATTAATTAAATCAAATTACCATTATATAAATTATAGTAACGCACCTGATTTTGCTCAAAATAGTTTGGGAGGACATTATGCTCGCCAATCTCAACTTCACCTGCTATTGGCTTTTGTAAACCCATTATTAGTTTCAGCAAAGTACTCTTTCCACATCCATTTGGGCCAATAATGGCAATTTTCTCTCCCCTTTCAATTGCAAGATTTGCCCTGTTAAATAGGACCTGGTACAAAACACAGATTGACAAATATTAACTACTTGTCCCATTCCTCTTCAACAAAGTATAAAATTTGCAGATGAATAGTTTAAAAATACATATGTCAACCCACCTTATCCTCAAAGCCGAATTCCAGATTCTTTATTGTTGCAACAAATCTTCCGCTTCGTCCCCTCTCAGGAAACCTGATCTTCATTTGTTTCCTCTGGAATGGCCTTTCAATTAGATCCTCTTCCTGAAGTTTCTCCAGCTTCTGTTGTTGGCAATAGAGAGAATGTTAGATAAAGAATTGAAGTAGGCAGTAAAATGATTAAATATCATGCCATAGAGAGCAAAACATACAAATATTTTAGGGACATCAAATAGATATAATCAGCAATCATGTATGTTTAGCATTTCTATTGAGTATCATGATGAACAAGAAGCATTAGGTATCAAAAATTAAATAAAGAAAAGTTTATGCAACATTTAGTTTGTTTGGCTAAACAACAATGATTGGATGAGACAGACTACAAGCCCACTGAACGAACAGTTTGAGAAACGCATTGTTTTGGAATGAATATTTCTCACCACTCTTAAGCGTTCATGACTGAGAAAAGAAAATTAAAGCAGCTAGGTTGTATTGTTGTTAAACAGAGAGAATGATGCAACAACATCCAACTGTAACTGATTGTCCAGGTTAGATTGGTGTATTTAGTTTCTTTTGGAATTGCACCTCAATTTATGTGCTAGTCTGGTAAATCTCAGCATACCTTTTCAGCGGAAGAAGCACGGCCGGAATTTGCTCCAGCACCCAACCTTTGTATCAAGTCTTTTGTCTGCTCAATTTCCTTCTGCTGCTTCTCCCAAGCAGCATTTTGAGTTTCAATCCATGCTGCCTTTGCAATAAAATACTCAGAGTAATTTCCATCATATGTCCTGGAGACACCCATATCAGTTTCCACTATTTTTGTACACAACTGATCAAGAAAAGCTCGATCATGAGATATGATAACCATTGGCACATCTTGCTGATTGAGATAATCCTCAAGCCACTCAATTGTGTCAAGGTCAAGGTGATTAGTCGGCTCATCCAAGAGTAGTAAATCCGGCTCCTGAAGATAAAACATGGTGCAATGATCAACAGCTGAACCACTAAACATTCTAAATCAGCTTACACATGCTATCCATATTACCATGTGAAAAAGGGATAAACCACTAATGATTAGTCTGCTAACTTTTTGTGTTGTTTGTCATATTCGCCTCACATAAACAAATATCATAAGTTGTATGAAACAAATATTTGTTGGAAACAGCATTTCGCTCTTCAGAAGTTTATGTTAGCAATTTCCTTATAAACTACTAATAAACAATTGCCCTGAAACCATTTTCTGCAATAACAAAAAGGGGCATAATACTGTCGTAGCAAGAATGAAAATCATGTAGAAAGATATCCATCCATACATAAGAAAAACTTGAAGCTAATATTCAGCTTCCTACACCAACATAGATCATCCAACACATAAAATACCCCTGATGAATAGGATAGTTAATATACCTGAAGTAAAATCTTTCCAAGTGACATTCTCATCTGCCAACCACTGCTAAATGAGGCCACCAATCTATCCGAATCCTCCGGAGCAAACCCAAGTTCAGGCATCAACTTATTAATCTTTGCATCAACCATATCCAAGTCAACTGCCTGTGCCCGATTCTGAAGCTTATCAAACTCATCCAAAAGCCTTCCCATCAACTCCAAATCATTAACCGAATTCTCCAACGCCTTTTGAACCTTCTCCAACTTCTCTGCTATCTCCATCTCCTCCTTAAACGCACTCATAAACTCCTCCTTCACTGTCCTGCTCAACGAAACCTCGAATTCTTGACTCAAAAACGCAATTTTCATATTGGGTTTCGCCTTTATTACATTCCCAGAATCGGGTTCTTCTAAACCAGCAATAATTCTCATTTGGGTTGTTTTCCCTGCTCCATTTACACCTACCAATCCTACTTTGTCCCCCTTTTTCACTTCCCAACTCACATCTTTCAATACAGTCACACCCTTATAGCTCTTCCTCACATTTTCAAGCTTAACACCAGAAGAAATACCTGAAGCCCCGGAATTTGAATTCTTATTACCACGTTTATGCTCAAATTCATTCTTAGAATTATCCGAAAACAAAGATTCAATATCGTTTTCGGCCGTAGTTTCGGCTACCGATGTTTCGACGGCCAAAGCCGATATCCGGGTTGGAATTTTAGCATTCGGCCTTCTGGGTTTGTATAAATTAGTGGTTTTGATAGAATTGGTGTTGTTACCTCTAGTTGATTGAGCAGCTATTCGAATTGAAACTGAGCAAAGCCGAGGTGGGAAAGCGGTCATTCGGGCATCGAAAGGGGCTGAACCAGTGAGGAAGCTCGAGCGGAGGTCAAGGCGGTGAAGCTTAGAAGTCAAATCCATGGCTGGGAAGTGAGAAAGCGGGGGAAATTTTTTTGGTGAGTGAGAGGCTTTGGAGAAGATAAGCACAAGTTTTGGTGGACATGAATTGGAGAAATATTAAGGTGTGAGAATGAAGTGAGAGAGAAAGAGAAGTAGAAGGCAGAGTGTTGAGTTTCTCTTTCGGTCTCTGTGAGAGAAACTCTCAGCCCACGAATACGAATATATTGGTGAAATGTGTGGACTTCAAAATACCCTCGTAAAAATAGTTAGAGAGAGACAGAGAATGGATAGAAAAGAAGCGTTCTTTTTACACTACTGGTTTTCTGTTTTTATTCTAATTGTCTTTTTTTTTTCTTTTTTTCTTTTTTTCTTTTTGCTTCAAATCTTTTTCAATTTATCATTGTTTACGATATTGGAAAATGGTAGCCGAAGACGGTATATTCTTTTTTTTTTGTTTTTGTTAGAAGTATGTTCTATATTGTCAATGACAACCTTCTTTGTTTGTTAATCCCATTTAACTTTCCTTTTTATATTTGTGTTGTGATTTAATCAACTTAGTACGTTAACGAGTTTAATTTAATGAAAAAGGATATTGATCTGCATCTTTATGAGAAACGTGTGTTTGTTTTATAGTTTAGACTATCCCTTAAATTAAAATAATAATAATTATCTTAACACGATAATCACTGGTCTCAAATTTGAACCAAAAATCACCTCAGCATGATAATCAAACTGATAAAAATGAAAAATTAACGTTAAGATGACAAAAAAAGTTAATAAAACAAAGCAAAGAATTACCGACTGAAAAATTTAGTAAAATCCTGTCCACGTTCAGAGAGAGTTTTCATATTTATTATATATGGAGAAAAAAAAAACAAGAATAAAGACTCAAAATTTTAGTTCCAAATTCGAACCCGCACCGTATCGAAGTCAATGTCATCCATTGTACAGTTACCTCTGAAAATTAGAAGTAAAAGACATTCTGAATATTTTGTAGCCGCGAAAAATAAACATAACTCACAGGACATGCTGCTGCAATGCGAGTTTCGTGGTGCAGATTCTGCAAGGAGATCCTCAGAAATTGATAACATATCGCTTCATCTAATGCCACGTGCTATTCATTGTGAGGGCACCCTCAAGCCACGTCCCCATTACATATTTTCATTCAACAACATTGGATGAGATGAAAGTTTTGGAGTCAAAAATCAACAACTAACCTCACAATGAATAGCAAGTGGAATAGTCACGTCACATCAATCCTCCACGCATAACGCTAGATGGCAAAACAGTACTATCTCGATTCTATTTAGCATATTATAATTGATCTGGTATAACTATTCCCGTTTCACACACGACTCAAAATTTTCACTTTTAATGTATAATATCAATAAATATCATATACTAAATATCATATACAACTTATAACATGTAGTTATACTCCAATACCACACTATAATACCTCCAATTACTGAGCCTACCTAACCCATAATTTCAAGTGAGATTTATTATTATATCCAATGTATAGGCTCAAATTATATAATAATAATAAAAAAAAACACTCTAATATGAAATGGACTTTAGAAACACACCCGAAACTCATTTAAACATAACAAAGAGGCTTTTACTTTCTTATAAATTACAAAACTGTCATTGATTTCTTAAAACAAGCCCGACTCAAAAACCTCATAAAAAAAAAAACTCGAAACACTTAATAAGGCATTAAAGTAATTTAATAATCAAAATTAAATCCAATAGGGCCAACTATCATTTATTGGTTTTTTTTTTTGTTTGTTTATAGAAATTAAATGGTGTATGGTTTATTTATATCGTTAGTGCAAAGAATGGATATACGAGTAAATATCTCTAATTTCATCATTCTTCATTTCATTTCATTTTTTTTTCTTTATACAAGCAATATTAAAAGATAGAGGAATCACATACAGAACCAGGAAGGTAGAAATAAATGTTTCGTCTGAAGAAAAAAAATGTTGTGAACAATATGAGCTACAAAACTCTTGTAGCCATTTCTTAGCCCTTTAATCAACAATCCACATGAAAATTACCAGATCCTGTTTATATTATTTCACTGATATTATACTTGGTAAGGACTAGAACGTTTCAAATTTGTATTTAATTCTTTTGAACATAGGTTTTAAAAAACAAACCCGAAATTCCAAAGCGTTTGATCCGTAGAATAATTTCACAACTCCCGGTATCCATCAGAGTCAGCAATGAAGATTTAACATACCAAATGCCCTGGAACGATAACAGTCTTAATTTAAGGTAGAATGGTGGAGGTAAAAAAACAAGTTTCCTCAAGCAGTACCAAATACCAAATGCTAAATGATGCTCGGTGCGAATTCGATAGCCAAAACCACCTTCTGTGAAGGTCAGTGACTCGAAGAACCAAAGTATCCCGCAACCAACAGCTGCAGTGTAAGAAGTGCCCTTACAATGCACCAAGTGATGCAGGGCAGCGGCTAATAGCTGCTGTCCAGCGACCCAAATGTACCCAAAATACAGAGAATAGAACGATAAAGCAGTAGAATCGAAGTTGGAACGAAAATAATTGAGTTCTGGGGCACAATCCCAACAGAAACTTTAAAGACTAAAGTCTGAAATTATATTCATCAACAAAAACTAAATACAAGAGCCTCTTAATAGCCTATTTATACTAGAATATAGAAAACCTAATTGACATAGGAATTAAAAACATAAACAGGTAATTAAACCAAATCCTAGTACAAATAGGAAAACAAGTAACATAAAAACCTATTAATTTAAATAACTAAAACTTAGCCTTATTGGTTGATGCCCACTTAGATTAGGAAAGTCTAATAGATGCTCCCGCATCACCAAGTTCAGGCCCCTGAAATTAAAAATCATAGAAAAAGCAAGAACTGGTCAATTTTCAATCATAACATAAAAAATGCAAGGAAATTAACACAGGAAAAGAAAAGATCACATTTTCAGACTGTTACTTTACATTGGACGAAAAGGGGGCTCTAGATACAATGGGAAACCAGTACTAGAATTTCAATATTCTATGACAGAAATAGAAGCTGCATGCAGGTAAATTTCACTTTAATCTCCTGCCATCTAACAGTGACAAGTCCCAAGTTCCCAACCATTTGAGGTCAGCTACATGAATCTCAGTTCTCTGTTCAATCAAATCGTCGACTATATTTTCATAAGTCATACAGAATTACATCTTTCAACTATCCGTGATTTTCCAACATGTTAATTTTAGTCTTCCGCTGCCCCCTAACCACTGGCATCTATGTTGCTTACGTCACTCTTTCTAACTGGTGCATCTATTCGTCTTTGTTATACTTGGTCCATACCAGAAACATGAAACCAGAACCATCAAGGAAATGATATTAATCTCTCTCTAACATATAGCTTGTCTTGTAATGCAAAGTTTGTGAAACACTAAGCATTATGATTAACTTAAATGCATGAAACATCTAATATCTGAAATGCAAGAAAATATATAACCAGCAGCACCAATCATCAAACCTTGCAGTTTCGATTAAGTCAACATAATAACAACAATAAACTTTTAGACATGGCAATTGTGTCCAAGAAACATGTGCAGTAACATGAAACTGAACACTGAAAAACAGATCATTTCAACTGCTGATACGAAACAATACTCACTTTCGTTCTGTGCATGCCACATATGTATACCATTATACCAATTCCACTGGAAAAACAGAGCAACAAGACGAACCAAACCAGCAGCAACCACTTCAACAAATGCCATAACAAACGATCTCTGAGGAGACATCCCAGCAGTGGCAATAGACAGCAACGCCCCTTCAAGGTTACAAGGCACAATAAAAGCAGCAGACTTGATCCCGTCAAAAGCCTTCTTCGCAACTGCTTCAGCTTTCATCGCCCCTGACGACTCTGCTATAATGCTAGTCAGTTGTGGCCGCTTTTTCGTCTCTACAAGAAGAAGTGAATATCAAAATCAGAGTGGATGAAAAATCAAATCCAATTCAATCAAATCAAGCAAATCTCACATGGAAAGTAAACAAATTTATTCACATTTTACCTTCAGTGAGACCAGGGGTGTCTGTGTCCGGAGGGAATATAAGAGAAACATGAATATCATGAGATATCACCTCTTGTTGCAGAGCTTCGGCCAACCCACGAAGCCCAAACTTGCTCGCAGAGTAAGCTGTGTAGCCGTAGATACCAACTTGACCAGCTTGGGAAGACATGAGAGCAATCGAACGGGGTACACTGTCTCCTTTCTTCATTTTGGGCAAAGCAGCTTTGATCATGTTGAAGCTGCCAATCAGATTTACGTCCACCATGAACTTCACCTCATCCAATCCCTGCTTCTCGAGTTCTTCAGGGACGAAGACCCCTTGGTTGACAATCAGCACATCAATGGGGTCTGCCTCCTCCACTGCTTTTGATACTGCATCGTAGTCACGAACGTCAGCAGAGAAGATCGACACGTCAATGCCCGTGGAGAGTTGGATGTTGTTCTTTGCTTCCTCGAGCTTGTCGACGGAGCGGGCGAGGATGGAGACTCGGGCACCCTCGGAGGCCGCGTGATGGGCCAATGCCAGCCCGATTCCGCTGGAACCTCCGGTGATGAACACGTGGCGGTTCTTGATTGGGATCTTGACAGAGCGGGGCCGGACTATGAGGTAGAGGATGAGAAGGAGGGCGAGTGGGGGCAGGAGGAGGAGGAGGAGGGCGAGGAAAGAGAGGTTGAAGTATGCCATTGACGGAGCTTTGAAAAGGTAGTGCAAATGAAGGCTGGTGATGTCTCTCAATCAAAGCTTCTGTGAAGTGCTTATCAATTGATATCCCCTCATCTATCTACACATAGAATACAATTTTGAAAAAGAAAACTGAGCAACAATTGTATGAGAATCAACATGGACAGAGGTTTTCATTCATTCAAATACAACTGACTTTGCATCTATGATGAATTGAATAAAAAATCTTTTGATTTTCCGTTGAAGAAGAAATAGAAGCAAGTAAACCCTAGATGGATGGATGATGGATCCATGAACTAAATCAATCCATGAGTAAAAATGAAAGTCGAAGGAGGGAGGGAGGCTACAACCTACCTTTTTTAAACCCCAATCAATCGCCGCCAAATAGTTGAGTGAGATGCACCAAGCATGTCAACTGGCGTGATGAGAGAGAGAGAGAGAGAGACGGCGAAGAAGATGACGATTTGGACACAGGTTTCTTCTTTCTATTGGGTTGGGATGCCATCTCAGTACTAACGATGTAGCAGAGCCTTTTCTTTTTCTTTTTTAATTTTTTTTTTCTGAAATTACTTTAATAAAGTCAAGTCAATGTTCCAAAGGCCGGCCATTAGGCCCAGTTTCTACAGGGTTGCGGAAGCTTTAATCTGACCCACAATCCTTACCCCTCTTCATTAGAGCATTTCCACCCAGCAGCCTAGTCCAACCAAAAGGCCCTTTACGCCTCAAAAGCAGCTTCAAGCACAAATCTTGCTATGAGCTCCACCAATCCGAGCAAGACCCAAGGCAAGATGAGGGAGGGAAGGGCTTTGTCTTTTCTTTTTTTAAATAAATAAAAAGGGGACTCAAAATGAAGCAGTTTTTGCCAGATTTTAGAAAGAAAAAAAACTTTAGCGGGACGATGTCGTTTTGACTTCAAGAAAAAAAAAAGGTTCATACTGTGCGTTGGAAGTTCTTTGGAGACTTTCGTCAAACACTTTTCAGGGGTCATGGTAGATTCCATGGGTTGTAAGGGTCACCTGACCACCCTTACTCCTCTATGGATTTGTCTTTAGTTGGCATGTGACGTATAAGCAGAGAACACGCGCATCACGCACGCCAATGTTAAACAAATTTGAATTTTTTTCATTGCCGTCAGCACCAGCTTTACTCCAAAGGCTAGAAGCCATGTGGGGCTACTTGGGTTGTTCGATCAATTTTTCCGCTGTCATCCAACAACGAAAAAGAAATTGAAAAAAAATGCCAACAAATTCTGATTTTAAAAAAATAAATAAATACCTATCAATATTATTCTCTTTCCACACCAAATTTTCTACTATTGAATTCTATTTGTGTAAAAATACAAATGGCCTCTTCCATTGAAGTCGGAGACTCATAGACAACCATGAAAAATGTTTTGTTGCATGAGTGTTGGGTTCAAGTTGGTCATTGCATGATCGCTAGCAATGAGATGAACTTCTCCCATATTTAGAGGAAAATTTATGGATAATTTTGTGAAAGATTAGGTTCACCTCTTACAGAATTTGAAAGTGTGGTTTTATAATAGAATTTAGAAGATAGAGATGACAAGTGGTGCAATAGTAGCAATCGAAAATCTTATCCCAAAAATGTGATGTGAATTTTATAATAAATTTGGACACGAGGAAACCGAAAATATTTTTAGAATATTTTATCTGAAAATTGATATGTGAATTTTATAATAAATATAGACACGTGACAATTGAAAATCTTATCAAAATTAATCTTATAAGTATAAAAATAAAATTAATTAGTTGTGAATAATAACTGCCCTTTGTCATGACAATGGGTGAATAGTAACACCATAACACATGGGGTAGAAATGCTCTTAGTGTTGGGAAACAGAACCGAACCAAACCCAACTAACAAAGTAACACCGACCGCCAAATCAAGGTTGTGGTAACTTGATTTAGCATAGGGAGGACCATGGAAGAATAGAAAAACATGTGAAACAGGCTAATAAATTAAGTAATCGCCCATACGTATGTATTCATGCAAAAACTTATCAATTCATTGTAAATGTAATCATTTGATATTAGACTCGCTGATAAATTTCAATACTTCATTTGAGTAATTAAATCTGGGAGGGTTGATTTGTTGGAATCCCTCTTTCTTAGATAAAAAGAAGAAAAATAAAAGTATATTAGTTCATTTCAACAAATCTAAGGAAAGAATTACAATTAATAAACTCATTCTATTTTTTTTTTATCAACAAAATAACGCCTTAACTTTTGAAATCAAGGAACGAATTAATTCCACCTCGTTAAATTGAAGCAGTTTTATTTTCTTTTTTTTTTTTAAAAAAAAAAGCTATAAAATACGCACGCAACAAAAACAGGAAGGAGAACGGTCTTTTTTTTTTTTTTTTGGTTGAATGAACAACAGTTTGACAAGTGTTTTTTTCTATAAAAATGATGCTAAATAGTTTAAGAACGTTGTTAAAGAATGATATAATTTTGTTATATACGGTAAAAGCATTTCCTAGGGCAATGTTAGCAAAGGCCATAATATTGAGACTAAATGCTTAAAATTATATCATAACAATCTTTTACTTTCACATCCAAAGGTACAAATGCAACCAAAGTGAAACTATAAATATTTCAAAATTGCAGTGAACAACCCGATATTCTAATCATGCATGAAGCTCTTATCACAACTGTAGAGAATTTTCAATAGACCAGCTTTCACATCTTCCCAACATCTAACATTCTAGCCCAGAATACAACCCTCTGACAAAATCCAGAACAGAAATATTCAATGGAGACAAGCCAAGACTCTTAACAACGTTTGCACATTTAAGTAATAGTAATTGGGTGACCATTTGTTCAATACTGTGAGCAAAACCGACTCCCTGGATGTGAATTCCAGCATGTACAAGGGTTGCGGTCACTTGGGCACCGCTCATTCAAAACATCCACATGTGATCTTCACTCGCTAGGACAAGAACACAGATACATTATTACAAATCTTTCTTGAGAAAACGGCAACTATTGTCAAGTAGTTCCCGTATCATATCCGAAGTTCTACTTTTACAGTGGATCCATGGATTGAACCTCCGTTAGGTTCAACAACCAAGGATGAGATTGCAAAGCAGCTTTAGAAAGACCTTCGATAAGGAAGTTCAATTGACTTCTATATATGCAAGCAGAACATGAGTCCATTGTTCTGCTGACCCAAAATTTATCAATGCAAAACTAGTGTTACTTAACAAAAAGACGCTGATTTCGGAAGTTCAGCTGGATATCCCGACCATGCAAGAGTAATGAAGGAGAGGTAAGGGGTAGACCTGAGTAGAACTAATGAGAGAAAGGGAGGGGGGAAGGGGGAAGGCATGGGATATAGGATTGGTCAACTCATCAACCCCATCATAACCTGAAGATTGCGAGTTCGAATCCTGTCCCAACCGGACCAAATCACTTTAAATGTATTTTGAAACCAATGGTGCCAGACAAGCTTCTTTTAACCAAAAAATATACAGCAAAAAACAGCAATATCTTACCTCCATTCCACGAAGCCTATCAATTATTTTGTGAGAACTATCAACAATCCTGAAGTCAATGAACTTTGTTTCACTCAAGGTATTAAGATTATGATATTAGAGTTGGTAACTGAACATAAACACCAGCTCCACCACACCATTATTCTATATTCAGCTACAAGCTCTATACCCATGGCCAGATGACCAACTTTTATATTAAGAAGCATTTACTTGAAAACTGATCACAGCTCCTACTTCAAAACTCTAAAAAACCTAACAATAGATTTTCTATGGCCTCACAACCTGCATCACATTACCTGCCAAAAGGACTACAGTAAACAATAAGATCATGTTATCATCTAAAGCGAATAGTAAGAGGTCTGATGTTTCACACAAAAATATCATGACTCATAGGGCACCATTCAGTACCATTTAGAGCTGACAAAAACACAGTTTAGAAAGATCCATCAAATATACTGTAGATGATAAAATTGTGGTGTTAAATACAAGAAAATTATTCAAAACCAATAAAAAACAATAAAAGAGCATTAATAAACAAAGTTAACAATGAGCATTGCAGAAGAAAAACTACATTATAAAGTTCATTTAATCCATAGGATTGGGAATTTAAAAAGTATTTTTGTTCAACCTCGCGACTCCATAAAATACAGATAGGTTTATAAGAGAATTTCTCAAACTCTTGAGCTTTCAAACAAATAAAATTAAAAAAACTACAGTACTTTGAAGAAGGAAAAGACAGAAAGGGGAAGGAAAACAGAAATTTCATTTGACAGTTTTAAGATTCTGCTCTTTGTAGTAACCATCAGCTCCTTTTAAACTTCAGAAGAATCACCAGACCAGTACAAAAACACTGATGCACCTATTTGGGATCTGCACATTTAATAAAAAATTGTGAAAAATAATTTCAAAAGAGATGAAAGGTTTAAAACCCAAAATCCCTTTAAAATGAATACAAGTTAAGACTTCAAAGTTGAAAGGCGAACTGGTCTCGACAGTTAATTTCTAAATGCAACAATGATATCAAGTTGCTGCAAAAACATTAGATCATTCAAAATGCTTAAATTCAAGAACTTTGACAAGAAAGTATCCATTTAAGGAGCTGTACAAAATAAAGAAGCAATAATATTGAAAAAGATCCTAACAATTCTAAAAGAATTGCTCAAAGGAACGAACACTCCCTTGATCAATTGAAAAGTCACTTCTTCAGTTCTTGAAAATCAATCTAAATACCCGGCAAGCCAAAGTTTCTGTCATCTAAAACCAAAAGTCAATGTGTTTTCACACGACAAATTATACCCCAGGCCTTTACTCGCAACAGAATCACCCCTGCATTGACAATAGATGGCATCTAAAACTTGAAAACCCTAATAGCCTTCAGTAACCTAGTAGATGAAAATGAATAGGATTCAAACAATGATGTTCTATTCCTATTAGCCTATACAATTAAATCTTCTACACTCGTTCAATTAAACTTACTAAAGTACAAATAGTATTTGACTACCAAAAAAGGAATAGCATAAGAGTGACTTTGTGATCAGTTGTGGTGTGCACGTGAGAATAACTAAAATTACCAAGTAAAAGAGTGATTTTGTTATACCTCAGGGGCACCTAATGCCCCAAGTAAGGAGCGCCACCAGATTGCCCAACACCATGCTGCCCTCTTCCTGAACCACCTTGTCCTATCTGCGGGTTCGGGTAGCCACCTTGCATTGCACCTTGATTTCCATAGCTTCCCATCATCCCAGGGCTTATACTTGCCTGATTCGCATACCCACCCTGTATGGCATGTCCAGCTCCAGGAACACCCGGGTTCACATTCGGAGCCGTTCCAAAAGTTCCCAAAAGGTTTGTCAGCCCCAAACCAGCCCCCTGAGTCGCAAACAATGCAGTCAGTGCCTGCCCAAGTGCCGGATTCAATGCCTGGGCGGCCGCAGCACCCTGGTTAAACCCAATCCCACCACTTGCTGGCGCCATCAAATGCCCCATTCCTGCCGCAGCTCCACCAACATAACCCGGATTCTCATTCCTCTGAAACTTGGAATTATGGGATTTGTGGTGGTGCTGGTTCGGGTGCTGAGACTTGACCGGCTTTGGACCGTCAATAGCCTTCTGGCAATGCAAAATGTGGCCGTCAAAATTCTTGTGCGGCTCTTCCAATGCCCTCTTTGCACTCTCTGGCGACTTATACACAAACAAACAAAATCCTTTAGGCCTCCCAGTCATCTTATCAAGCCCCAGTGGCCCTTCCTCAATTTCTCCAAACCTAGAAAAGAACATCAGCAGCTTCTGGGGTTCCAAGTCAGCCCCAACATTGCTCACATAGATCTTCCTCTGCGTGTACTCCGACACTGTCTGTGACTGGGCCGCCTGGACCGCCACAGGCACAGCGGCAGCGGTACTCGGAGCCGGGCCTGGGCCAATAGCCGCCAGCTGGCACGCAGTCATACGATTGCCGATCTTCTTCTGCGGCTGCTTTAGGGCTTTTCGAGCCCCAGAACGAGTCTTGAAAAGAATGAAGCCATAACCCTTGGACTTACCAGAGACCTTATCGCACACAGCCTTGCAATCCTCAATCTCACCGTACTCCTTAAACACGCTGGTTAGGGTTTCGGCGTTGGTGTCCCATCCGAGCCCGTGGACGAAGATCTTGCGGTGGATCGGGTCCTCATCTGCAACCTTACGGATCCGATCAGATACGTCACCATGCGTATCGGCTGCTTCGCGGAGCAGGGCAATAAGCTGGTCCTTGCTGAAGGGTTCTAGAAGATTCTGGATCGGCTCGTCCTCGTCGGCACCGTCACCGGCCAGATCCGAAGCTGCCGACGTGGACGTCGTCGTCACGTTCTCGTTTTGCTTATACTCAACACCAGGTTCTTCTTCATCCTCGTCCTCTTCCTCTTCCTCTCCTTCATCTTCTTTGTCTTCTTCCTGTTCATCTTCCTCCTCTTCTTCTTCTTCAACTTCTTCCTCTTCTTCTTCTTCGACTACTTCCTCTGCTGGTTCGTTTTGGGGTTTGGGTTCCTCTTCTTCAACGACCGGTTGTTGTTTCTTGGAGGGCTCGGAGGACTCGGTGTTGTTGGCGTCGAGCTTTCGTTTTCTCCCCATTTTGTGGGTGGATGGAGGCGTCTCAGATAGAGAGATTGGGGATTTGGGGGTTAGGGTTTCTTTGGGGAGCTGGTGACGGCGCCCAAGTGGAAACACGGGTTACAGAGGAACTGAAGGAACACAAATAAATAGGGGAACCGAGAAATTGAAAGGTAACAAGATCTTTCCACTCTATTAGGGTTTAGGGATATTTTGGTACCTTTATAAATTGTAAATGCTGGGAAAGTAATCGACATATATCATTTTATTTCATTTCTCATGTTTGTTTTAAATATGAATGGAAAATAAAGTTTGTATAAATTTTTAATTATATTCATATTAAATTAAATAAAAAGATAATGCATTTAATGATATATTATAATTTTAAATTGTTAATGTGGATAAAATAGTCATGAAAAATGTTTATTTAATATTGACTTATTTTTCCAAACTTTTTCATGATGAGGGAAAACAAAACTCAAATTGAGAGAATGACTTCACTTTCTCCTCTACTTTCCTATGGGCCAAGCAACGATTTCTCATACCTGGTGGACTTACTAAACATGAGAAAGAAATTGATTTCTCATTCCCAAGTCTCTTTTCCCATGAATCAAACGGGGCCGTAAAGAACATCTTTAACCGATATGTCAAATTGTCACATAGACATAAAATGATAAAAATTAAAAGTTAAAGTTGCTCCAACTGAATAGTCAAATTCTACATGAATTTGATGTCAAATATTTTGTTGCCATGGACCCACTATGGACTCATTTGCTTTTAAAAATATAATAAAATAATATAATATTTGACATTTTGGGTGGAGTTCAATTTTTTCCAAAGTATTAAATTGCCACATAAGCCATCAAATTCAAATTTAACATTTTACAATCGATATCTCTGCTCTAAAGTTTGTAATCCCTAATTCTAAAATAATCTTTTTGTAAAACATTTAGGAGTGAATCAAATTCAAACTTTTAATGACTTTATATAGTTTAAAAGTATAGAGGTATTCAATTTAGATTTTTAAAGAGTTTATAAAAGTCTAGTGGTATTCAATTGTGACTTTTATATTTAAAAGTATTTAAAAGTTTGGTGGTATTCTGACTTTTAAAAAGTATTTACAAGTTTGGTGGTATCCAAAAAGTTAATGATTTTTAAAAAGCTTATTAAATGAATGACTTTTCCATACTTTTCAGGCTAATTGTTAATAGCAAAAGTCTTGCCAATTTATTAGTGACTTTTATCAACTATATGAAAGTATTTAAGAATTTGTCAACTCTATAAAAGTCACTCACTTGATAAAAAGTCTTTATAAGTATGGATTAGATACACCCCACCCCTCCCCCCTTTATTTAATAATAGCCAATTTCAAATATGACATTCCAAAATGATCATACACTATCTCATATTTGCTTAGATGCCCCTTCTTTAAATACCTACACACTTAGCAACAATGTCCCAATAGTTAAAGGTTATTAAGTCAATGTCATTTTCCCTAAAAAAAACTCTAAGAAATAACGTTAAGAAATTGTATAGGAAATGAAGCTAATAAGTCTAAAACTTGATCATCAATTCATTTCAAGGTGGATAAATATGAGTCCTTATTTCCTTCTTATTCCTCACAAATGATCCTCACAAATCTCCAATTCTCTAATTCTCATATTGCAGTCAAGTTTCTCATTCATCTAATTTGCAATTTGGCTCTTAAATCCTCTTCATATATTGGATTAATTACAATTTTGGTCACTGCACTTTTAATTTTCCGATTTTGGTCATCACATTTTGCATCATTAACAAATCAAGTACAATTGGGAATTCCATCAGTTAAGAGGCACATGGTGCGTGTGTGCAGGGGTATTATTACACTTTTGCCTCAACCCCTAAATCAAAACACCATTGTCGCGCTTGATTTCTCCCAAAAAAAAATTTAGGGTTCTGAAATTTGGGAAAAAGGTTGGTAGATTTCGAGGTATAAGGTTCAATATCATCCAATTGATGAAGATTTGATAGGCGAAGTCACGATTTGAAAGGGAATTATCAATTTCAAGTAAGAATTCATCCATTTTTCGGGTAATTTCTTGTCTGATTTGGTTATATGTCGATTTCAGTTTCTAAATTTTCCTATTTCTTGTATTTTTTATTATTTCAGCTCTTACAATTAGCTGCGTTTCTTGTAGTTTGTAGATGTTTACTTCATCTTCTCATGGATTAAGGTGCCCTTTATGTGGAGTTGAAATGAAACTACTTCTATCAACTACAAAACAACATTACAACAAATATTTCTGGAAGTGTACAAGGAAATATGTAAGGTATGATTTTGAATCAGTTTTATTTTATGATATGGATGTTGTGGTTATGCAAAGTGGATGTATGATGTACGGAGGTGCTGGATGCAAAGGTTTTGTATGGTGTGATGATGTTGACAAAACAAAATAGAGGGAAGATATAATCTTTAGAGACTCGCAACAGATAGAAAACAATGGTAGCAAGGACGTGTGTTGTTTCAATCTATGCAGCTACCAGTTGGAGATGTTTTGAATTTATTGAAAGAAATAAAAGAGATGTTGTTGATCATTTGTATCTTGATTACTATCAATGTGGTTTTCAATTTAGTTAAAAAATGAGGTGCTTAGATGGTGCTTCAATTTGGGTAAAGACATGTTTTGGTTGCTCAAACATTTTGGTTGCAACATTGTGATCAAAATTTGGGGAAAGACATGTGTCAGAGGTTGTAAATTTCTAGTCATGAAATGAAAACATTCAGCTCTTGTTTTGGTTGTTACATTCTTTGGCTTAAATGAAATAAAATGGAATGGAAACATACACAGCAGTACACAAACCAACATACACATGTTGCTGTACATAAAACTTGGCCATGATTAACAAAATAAGCCAAAATACAATGTCTTTAGAAGCAATATACACATGCTACAATACACAGACTTGGCCATAGTTCACAAAATAAGGCAAAATACAATATCCTGAATTATATCAGTCTACATAAAAAAAAGTCTCATCCCTTTAAAAATTAGGTCTTCTGCTTCTTTGGAATATGCATGCCTTGCTTTTTAGTAGCTTCCTTTCCTGGTAGTTTCCATGAAGGAGAATTTCTAGTTTGCCTCAGTCCACTAGAATCATATGCATTCTGACTTTGAGCAGAAGTAGGTGGAGGAATGGGTGGCCTCATCCTAGTTGTAGCAGAAACAGGTGTGATGAAAGTTCCACCTCTAGGACCTTTGGGCATGGTGGTTTGGGCAGGTGGTGGTGGACGAGTCTGCAATTGGATATTAAGATGATAAGATAAATATTTAATGAGAAAAACATAAGTCAGCAAAATTTCATCAACGTAAGTCATCAATATACGCATATGTCTTGCAGCTCCAACATTCTAATATTTGCCTCCTTATCTTCTTTGAGTGTTGGGAAAATATTTTTTTCCTCAGTTGTAATAACACAACAACAAATTATACATCTTTACAGGCTACTTATATATGTGCACAATCAGTAATTAATAAAGAAAAATACTAAGCATGACTTACTGGTAGCTTATGAATTCTACCAAAATTAGGTATTGAATGAGGTGGGGTTTGACTAACATTTGTAGTAGGTGGGGTTTGACTAACATTTGCAGCAGGGAGGTTTTAGGGCTAGTTTGGCATTACTGTGTTGTGAAAATAATCGCTATCAGATTTGCTGTGAGAGAAATCAACTGTATGATAAAACAATTTGGCGTTTGGTAAACTTTTTGTTAAAAGTGTTGTTGGTATTGATTCCTGCATAATTGAAAAATTATTGCCGCATAGCGCCTCTTCGAAACTGATTTTTGCATAATCACAAAATGAAAGCACCTCGTTAGCTGCTTTCCTTTATAACTTTCTCTCACATAAATTTTTAACAATAAGTGCCCGTTTGACATTGCTTATTTGGGGTGATAAGTGATTTTTTAAAAATTTTGGGAAGCCCAACCCGTTTGGTAAACTATGAGAAAATCACTTATTGTTAAAAATTGTTGTGAGAGAAAGCTATAAAGGAAAGCAGCTAATGAGGTGCTTTCATTTTCTGATTATGCAGGAATCAGTTTTGAAGATGAGCTGGGTTTAATGATTAATCGGCAATCATTTTCGGATTATGAGTAAAATCAATACCAACAAAACTTTTAACAAAAATTTTACCAAACGCCAAACTACTTTCTCTCACAGCTGATTTCTCTCACAGCGATTATTTTTACAGCACAGCAATGCCAAACTGGCCCTAAGTGATTTTCTCATATTTTACCAAACGGAATAGGCTTCCCAACATTTTTAAAAAATCACTTATCACCCCAAATAAGCAATGCCAAACGGGCACTTAGTTTTCAATATAAACTCCTTTGGGAGCAGGCTTTGGTTGATTTTTGCAACTCCCCTTGTTATGACCCTTTTTCGAGCATCTTTGGCATGTGACTGTGCCACATTTTCTTTTCAGCCTTATTTTCCCACATTATGGATCTTTCTTTTCCATCTCTGGATCCTTTATTATCATCTTTTTCTTTGGCCTTCCAGGCTACTTTTTAATCATTGGAGGCAGTAGTGGAACTTGAGTCTTCTTAAGCTAATAAGTGCCTTATTTCTTATTTTTTTAGACCCTTTATATTTGGTTTTTGTTGGAAAAGTTGATTAAAAAGAGCATTATTACTTTACTTTCCTTATTTTCAGCTTCTCTGCGCTCTTAGAAGGTTTTTGATGGAAAATTGACTTTTCGGATGAGTTTTAGCGCAAATCCAATTGGAGAAGAAAGCTAAGACATTGAAGATCATTGTGTCAAATTTTCATAATTTTCTATGAAGCCAATTGTTCCAGAACTGCAAGCCAAAATAGCCAAAACTGCATTCCCTTCAAAACTGTGCTGCTATGGGAGATTGAACATTTGAAGACTTTCCCGATTTTTCTAAGTGACGTGTAATATGTCTCTGGAAAACTTAGAGATAAAGCTACGTTTTTCATATTTTTTCAGATTTTTCTAGGAAGTGGAACGACCCCAAAGATTTCATGCAATACAGCTGACGCGTTTCCCAATCAAAGAAGGATTCTTTCCTAGTTTGTTTCCTTAATTGTTTAGAATTTTATTTTATTTTAGGAGATTTTTTCGAGACCTTTTGAGATTATAGTCTAGTTATTTTTGCACTATATAAGGCCACCTTAAGCTCTCTCTAACTACCTTTTACACAATTTCCATCAAGAGACGACAGAGAGCTTAAGCATGCGCAACACCATTATTTTCCACGTTTTATTTCCTCATGACTTTTCTTATGATTTTTATTATGACTATGTGTAACTAAATTCCTTTCTAAGGTTTATGATGAAGCCATGACATGATTATTTGCGAAGTACTTTGTTGATTTCAATTCAATTATATGCCTTGTTAAATTCTTAATTTTTGTGTGAATTTTATTCTAGGTTTGAAATCCTATTGCTTGATCACCATTAGGAACTTTGCATCTAGATAATTGGATAAATCTAGGAGAGAAACGCCATCCACTAGGTTTATTGGAACTAAGACTAAGAAGAGTAGATAGCTAGGAGAGAAACGCCATCCACTAGTCCTACTTGGTTTATTGAATTCTTCTAATCTTAACAGGTGCTTGTATGCTAAATTTTAACACCTAGTCCTACAAGATTTATGACATTGACAGGCTTACTTCGTACTTTAGAAAAAATAACCTTTAACATTGGCATCATAATTGGATAGTAATTGGCTCTAAGAAAAGGAAATAGGATTATCATTGGTGGATTCATAACCTTAGATCTTCATAACTTGATTTCTTTTAAATTCTATCTTTGTTGAGTGTTTTATTTTTCTTTCTTTTAATTCTTGCTATTTAAGCTCAAATCAATCAATCATTCTTTTAATTGGGTTTAGTGCGATTTAATTAATTAAGTTGTTTTTATCAGTCCTTGTGGATTCGACCTCATACTTGCATATCTCTGTACTATTGTTGATTGCGCTTGCGAGTAATTTAATTTGTGATTTTTGGATACTCTTTTTTAGGTGTTCGAAAATCTACATCATAAGCCACATGTGCATAGCTATGATAGGATTGAAGATAGGTTCATAAGCCCTCATATATGTCTCATTGGTATAATATGGATCCACATATACCTTAGCATCTTCCCTATTTCGAAAAATTGTAGCAACAACATGGTGGCAAGGAATGCTAGTGAGATCCCATCCATTGCAGCAACATCTTCTTCTACTTAAGTCGACAACATATTGATCTGCTATTGACTCCCTCACTTGGAACAAGCCATTTCCAGAGTACATTGACACATATTTCGTGGACAATGACTTGAACTTGTCAAGTTTATTTTGGGTTGTAGGACAAATTGGCTGCTCATGACCCCTCATAGAATCATTCTTAACTTGTAACCTCCTCATTGGGTTACACCTAATCATTTCTAACATGGTGAGGATGGGTTTATCCCTTGCTTGCAGAATCCAAGAATTAAAACATTCACAGAGGTTATTCAATAACATATCACAATTAATCCTTATAGTAAATGTATGCCTAACCCATTTGTTTATGTCCATATTCATCAACCAATCATGTGCAGCTTCACCACTCTCTAATCCCTTCATCTTGTTCATCTCACACTCAAACTCAGCCACATTTGGTGCTCTGGCAGCATTCCATAACAAATCTTTCAAAACTTTTCCCTTATGCAATGTCTTGAAATTCCCATAAAGATGTCTGACACATCAACTATGTGCTGCTTTAGGCACAACAAATCAAATGCAGCATCTAATCCCTACAATATTAAACTAAGAATATTAAACTAAGCATATTAAACTAAGAATATTAAACTACATTTTGTTGGTCTGAAATGAAAGTTCATCCATGTTCACTAACAAGACCCAAATCTTCAATAAGCAATTGAAGGAACCAACACCATGTTACTTTAGTCTCCAACTTAGCCACAACATAAGCAATTGGGTATATATTGTCATTTGCATTAATACCCACTGCCACAAGTAATTGCCTTATCATACATTAACATAGTTAGTGTAACATAGATTCACATGCTTTGGATAAGAAATTGCCCTATGATAATGTAGTTGTAATAAGAAAATCAAAAAGAGATTCATACCTTGGAATATGCCCTTCAAATAACACCCATAAACACCTATGATAGGTCTACATCCAGCTAGAAAGCCTTTTTTGCAAGCATCCAAACACACATAAAGCCTTTGGAAATAAAGGGCTTCAATTTTCATCATTATAGTGCTGCCCACATTGGTTTCCCTAACCTCTGCACAATACTCCCACAACTTAGAGTACTGTGAAGCATAAGTACCTTAATGATTTCAACAACCTTTTGCCTAGCCTTACCACATATTGTTGTGTCAGATTCAGTTGCGCCAAAATCGATTCAGCCGCATCCTCAACTTGTAATACTCGCTAGTGCACGAAATGTTGGGTAGTATAGCATATGTAAGTGAGAGGTCGATCTAACGACGATTGATGATAGATTGATTCAATTCGATTCCCTGCACAAAACATAAATGGAAACAAGGTTTAAAGATGATATAGAAGAGCATAAGAATTGAAAACATAAAATTAAACAAAAGAATCAGACACTCAATTGGATGAATTGGATCTTTCTTTGGGTCCACGCCTTTGGAACTCACCATGTTTGCTTCTTCAAGACAGTCCCCGATAGCAACAGAGCCGAATCAAACACAATTCAAACCCCAAATATTCCAAAAATTGTACGCTTCTTACTTGCAAATTTGAATTGAACACTAAACCTCAAAATCGACCCGCCTTTTCCCCCAATCCCAGAACCCTAAAATTGTTTTCGAGAGAAATGTGCGAGAATCATGTTTTGATTCAGGGGCTGAGGTGAAAGGGCAATAATACCCCTGCACGTACACACCACATGCGTCTTAATTGATAGAATTCCCAATTGAACTTGATTTGTTAACAATGCAAAATGTGATGACCAAAATCGAAAAATTAAAAGTGCGGTGACCAAAATTAAAATCGGGCCAAACCCCAGTTTGAATGAAACAAAAAAAGTTGTTTAATCTCATAAATCATAATTGTCCACTAAGTATTGTTAAATTTATTTTAATATAATTAAAATTAATTATTTTTTTATAATAAAGTTAACAATTATGAGAGGTAAATTTAATTTCATATTAAAAATATAAGCTAATAATGATTTTAAAAAAATTGGTGCATTTGATAAGGCCATATAGGTCGAGCCCATTTGCCCTCATAAGCTCAAAAATACTTAGTTTATTGAAGATAGAGACCCGACCTGGCCCGTTTAACTCTTACAGCTAAACAAACTCGCTATTAGGTAGAGCTTGGGCCAGCGCCTATTAGGACCGGCCTAACTCGAACCGACTCATTTTACACGCCTACAACACCATTATCCAAAATATATATTTGTTTTAATTGTTGTTTTTCTTTGAATTCAAGTAATGATGAGACAAACCTAACAACAACAAAAAAAGAAATCAATGCACAACTAAAACCTAATATAACATGTGGGAGCAAACCAAAACCAAATTAAACCAAATCAAACTGATTATTTATTTGTTTTGATTTTCAATTTTGGGGTAAAATGGACCGAATTGGACCGTGCCCACCCTACTTACTGACATCCAATGGCACGAGATGTAATTTATGCCAATTACGCATTCATCGTCTAGGACAGCCCATGGACTAGATTTATCTAGGGCCCAAAATGATAAGAAAGCCACGTACGACACGCGTAAGATGCTTGTATGCCAGATAACATGAAAGTTGACTACGCATTCTAACCCGCAAGGAAAGTCATAAATGAAGTGTCCACAGAGTGCGCACACACACAGCTAAGCCAAGGCCAAAACTTGCAAAAGCAAAGCCAGACAAGGCGGCACCCGAGCAAAAGCGGTAGATAGGCCAAGCCAAAGAGGTAAGTAAAGCGCGTCATGGGAGTGGCACTTCTGTAATTACTTAAAAAGAAGAGGCCTATTATAATAAATCTCTTCTTATATGCGCACATATATTCTGATTTGTCTGCCGTGCTGTGTATGATACTGTAAAAGTTTGATGCAACAGAGAGTCTCCTTTCCCTCTCACCAAAGCTCTAAAGTCTGTAGACTCTTTGTATTTTATTTATCTTGGTGATTATAACGGTGGGCAAGTTTCTTTGAGGATCTGAGACCAGTCTTTATCTCATGGAGGATCGAAAGGAGGTGATTCTCTTCTTCTTCTTTTTCTTCTATTGGCTGTGGTTGGTTTGTTGTTTGGTTTCTGGGAAAAAAATAACTGAGGAAAAGTGAGGGAAGTGAGGGAAGTTTGGGTTGTTTTGGTTGCAAAAGGTGAAAGAAAGAAACCCAAGCTAGCAATTTTCTTTGAATTTTGTAAATGGTTCTGTTGGACTAAACAACAAGTGTGGAGTTCAAAATCTGTTCTGTAAATAGTATCTTTTGTTTTCCTGCGTTTTCTGGGTAACCAAACGGAACTTAAACATTTTTTTTGGAGAGGTGGGGGAGGGGGGGTTGTGAACTCTGTTTAATTTGTTCATTGGCTTGAAATTCCATAGAAAATTAGATCTATTATTATGATTTTATTGGTCAAGTTTCCATCTGTTTCTTTCTCTTAATTCCAGTTTGAAAACTTAAAGCAGCTTTTTTTGCTGTTGAGTCTTTGACCTTTGCTGAGACGTCCACAGAAGCAATGATTACCGTTTTCAAAGCTTATAAACAGTCAAAGTTGTCTCCTTTTTTATATAATTGGAGGGTTTTGAATTTCAATGTTTGTCACAATCAGCTTAGAATCTTTTAAATACAATTCAACTATGTGATTTGTCATTTTGAAAGAACAGAATGAAATACAGGGATTGAGTTTTTCAAAGCTTGAATCTTAAAACTGGTTATACCAACCATGTTACTTTCTTTCTTTAGTCTTTACTACATGAACCAAAGTCCTAAAAAGTCCGTGTCTTGGCTGGCCTATGACTCTGTCCCAGTTGGTCTTCCACAACAGTGTTGTGAAATTCTTTATTAAAATCACTTCAATGAATTTGGAGGAGTGTTTATTTCATTAAAATCACAATTGACTACACCCCGAAATGGCTAGTTAATGAGTGTTTATTTCATACCTCTTCATTATAACTTGGGTTTGAACGTACAGATTATTTAATCCTATCCATGTAGGTTGCCATTTATTGATTGAGTGCTTTCTTTTCGTGTTTCCTTAACCCACAGATTTTTTTTTTTTTTGGGATAGAAATGATATTCTACTATAATCTAATCTAAATTACGGGGGAGTGAAATTCATACTCGGCTACAGTGGGGTCAACTTGACTAAACCCATATCTGCTCCTTAACCTACATATTATTTAATAGTCTTTTGGTCCTTTGAAATAGGTTGTTTTCTCTCATCTCTATTAGATGGATGGTAAAAATTGTGGCCAATGTATGTGGGTCTAAATTGTTTTGTTCTATGGTTATTCATTGAAGATGGAGAGAAGCAATTTTCAATTGGCAATGTTGATTCCTTTATTGCAACTAATTACATTTTATTTATTTATTGCTACTTTGCTTCATGCAGAAAAATGCCCCATGGTTATCAGTGCCCCAATTTGGGGACTGGGATCAGAAGGGCCAAGTCCCAGACTACTCTCTTGATTTCTCAAAAATAAGGGAAATGAGGAAGCAAAACAAGAGAGATGTGTCCAGAGCCAGTCTTGGAAATGAAGAAGAACTCATTGCCACAAACACAGCTAATGTGGAACCTCCCCACAATGACCACCACCCCCATTACCATCAGAGGCACCACTCTCCAACTGTAAGAGATTCCTTTTATGGCCTTTCTTTTCAGTTCTTATTTTGGTATTTAAATGTGATAAAATGGCATTATGATACAACTATACAAGTGGTAGTTGGTCTAGTAATAAATGAAGAGAGAGTAGGCTTATGAACAATATTTATGGTAGAGGCATGCGTGTGGTAGCACTGTTGGGATGGTGGGGATTGGGAAATCGACCACCCTTTATTAAAGCAGCTGAGTAGGTAGCAACCATCTATTATAGTACTAATTACATTTACATATTCAATTCTTTTAAGCAAGTTAAGGGACACTTCATGCACTTGTATTAGGATATCTTTTAATAGAATTCAATAAGCTTATTGGGTTACAGGTAGGTTGACCATTGTTCAGTCTGTTTTCATGAAGAATTTTTTACATTGTGGTTATTATATTAAAGTAGAAACTAGAGAAAGTAATAATATTGTAAAGGTCACTCAGAACATAAACCATCTAATTTGGTCAAAGATGTTTATAGGCCTTTGTGCTAAGTACTGTTTCCTCAGTTGAAAATTTCATAATCACTTTAATAGTTTATCAGACTTCATCCAAAATTTAATACTTGAAAGATTTTTTGCCCCATGAGGATTACTTAGGGAAGGATCACTTTTTTTTTTTTTCTTCCTCGGGGTTTAAATAAAGGATACAAATCATCTAGTTCAGGGATCAGCTAAGCCTATTGACCAAATCCTTGATGAAAAATGCAAAATGTCTTTTTTGGGTCTGAGAAAGTCACATAGGAAAGTCTATTTTTATTTTATTTTTTATATATAGAGAAAAATCCTGGGGAAAACCCATTATGGTGATTATCTTTGAGCTGTGTCCTCTTCACTGTTCATTGATGAAAACAATTCACATAGTTGCACATATAGAAATAAATTAGAATGTTTTTATGAATTTATTAAGGTTACATTTAATTTTAAAAGTGGTTCCACATGCATGAGATGTCCAGGCCATTAAAATAATCTGTTGTGTTTAATTAAACTATAAAAAATAAAAAGATATCCTCTGTATGCTGGAATAAGAATTTAATGAGTGATCCTAGATATTACACGCAAGTCCAAATGGTGCACATGCACCGGCAGTTTTAGGCCATATAATTTAATATTGGTCGATAATTGTATTGACTCTGGATTTATCTGTCAATTTGAGAAGATGTCATTTGTTTGTGTGTGTTTGGAAGAGGGTGGGGGGAAACACAAGATATATACATGATCTATTTGCTTTTTCTGTTTTTCTCCCAGCGGTTTACATATATTTTATGTAGTCATCAACCAACAAGAAATAGAAAGGAATCATTTTAATAATGTTTCTTATGGCATTTATGTAATAAGTAGTTTGATTGTTCCTAATCATGTCATTTGGACCGTTTTTCCTATGAAAAAACATAGTGATTAGTTGTCTAAATAATTATGGATTACTTTTATATAAGAAAGGGCCCTACGATGGTGAAAGGGTTTGACTCAGCTACATGATCATGAACTGTCCTTGTCATATACTTTAATCTTCAATTTGGTTTTGTTAACAAGATCGTATTATTTATTGTTTGCTGGTTTTTTGTTTGCTTTCGGAACAGACTCGAAGGAGCATCTTCAGCTACTTCAATTGTTGTGTGAGAGCCTGATGAGCAAGTAGACTGTATGTTGAGGAGATTAACTTACCTCCTTGGCCTTGTTATGTGTTTCATGTTGTCTACTTTGAGAATGGGTGTTATTTTTCCTAACCCCACCCCCTCATTTGTTATGTGTTGTTGGATTTGGTGATTAGTGGTGTTTCTGATTTTTCTTTGCTCATGTTTCTGCTCTCTGCATCAAGTAATGCTGCCTTGGCCTCTTAACAAAACCTTGCATGTATGTATGATGCAAGATGCCTTGGTGCTTCTCCCTCTGTTGTCTTTATACTTTGTATAAAATGTCACCCTGAAAAATTTATTTCATATTAGTAGAAATAGAAGTTGTTAAAGAGTTTCAAAGTTAGCTTAAAGATTGGTTTAATCTGAACAGAGATAAATGATGTCAAGAAACTATGATGACCATCTTTGGGTTCATTTGGAGAGATAATGTTCGTTTACCATCATGAGTTAACTATGCCCAATATTTTCTACCAAGGGAAAAAACCATCATAAAAGTTTCAACTTCACAATCAATCTGACTAATATATCTATGAATTTTGGAGAGAAGGAAAAGGGAAGAGAGACATAAGGTATGGGTTACGTTTTCTTTCAAATTTCATCCAAGAAGTGGATAATGCTTATTTCTAAGACCATCGCCAATTCTAAGGTCATTTCAAACGTAAAAGATGCCAAGGGGCTGCACCAGACTGTCAATTACAATTACAATTACAATTCGCAGGAGAAGATATGGTCATTTGAATTAGAAAAGACCAAATCGCAAATTACATAGAATAGAGAAAAAGCCCCAAATTAAATGCACCAAGAGATGAAGAAGATCGAGCAGTAGATGCGAAGAAGAAAGCGAGATAGGGATACGTAATCAAGAAAAGGTCGTGCAAGAAGAAAAGGTCGTGCAAAGAAGAAAGAAGACACGATAAAGCTGGAAGACAAAGTGTGTATCCCTTTAAAAAAAAAAAAACAAAATAAAGGAGTGTGTGAGTAACTCAAGGAGTATGAGGGAGGGATAAGATTATTAATTTTGAGTGTCGTTAGATTCATCTAAGGGCCATTATTAAAGAGGACCTTACATGACCTCATTTTTAGGACCTTAAGTGAGTATCCTCTACACACGCGCTTCCATGCATACTAGAGGCCTTTTATAATCTCGTGCGCTACATGCTACTTAAAGCTTTTTATTTTTATCTATTTTTGCAATTGTATTTCTCTAGATGCCCCTATCAACATTTTCTTATTTGAATGACACGCATGTGATTAATGTTGCATATTTTTCTAGAAGCGCGTTTTAAAAAGATGTATAAAAAAAATATGCGACATTAATCACATGCATGTCATTCAAATAAGAAACTATTGATATGGGATTTAGAGAAATACAATTGCAAAAAGAAAAGATTTTTTTTTCATAAAAAGGGGCTTCTTAAGTCGTGCATGATTAAAAAATGCCTCTCGCACGTACGGAAGTAGCTAGTCTAATTATACAATCGCAAAACTCAAAACTTATGCTAGATATCGGCCTTTAAATGTGACATGTTTCAACCAATTTATATGTTGTGTCGTGTGTATCTAGAGGTGTCAAAAAGATCGAACCGGTCCAAGCATGACCCGCTTAAGTAAGGCTCAACACCGCCCATATCTTTGGGCGGATTGAGACGAGGTAATTAGGCCAAATGAGGGCTGTGCTTGCACGTTTAAAGCCCATTTATTAAATTATATATTTTTAATATAAATAATACGATATTATTACATTTATATCTTAAATTCAAGTTTATTTCTTTTCTCGATTTAATTTCTTTATATATAAAATAATGTTTGTTTTCATGTTTCAATTTTCAAAATCCAAACAATAATCTAGTCATTTTCTTTTTAAATGTACTTTAAATAAAATTATTGACCTCTTTTTTCAAGAAAAAATAAATCTTGTTTGTATATACATAATTGTAAAAAAGATTTAAATGAAGTTGTAAAAAACTTACAAAAAAGAAGAAGAGAGAAGACAATACATAAGTCTAATTTGACGTGGGCCCATTTTGGCCTGTTTAGTGGCCCGGCACAAGCACGGTCCTAGCTGTGAACTCGGGCTAGGATTGATGATTTTCATAATTGAACGTATCCGGCACGACCCGTTTATTAAATGAGCCGACCCAGCATGTGTTTGACACTTCTATGTGTATCCCACCACCCAAACCACTATTTGTAAATTGTTTTTTTTTTCATTTTTGTCAGAACTATTTTGTAAATTATTTGTAAAGCCTTTGTATTGTTTTCTTTTATATCTCTCTGAATATTAAGAATGATTGGTTTTTTTTTCTTCTTCTTTTATTCATATTTGAACACTTGATGAGTGTAAATGATTACATTTATCAATATTATGAAATATTTCATATTCACAAACTTTTTTGTTGTTGTCTGCAATTGTGAAAAGAGTCATAATATTACGTTCTACGTTTATTCGTGACTATTAATGTTGCTTAGTTACTAGAAATAGGGATAATGAAATGAGTTATAACATTACGTTCTACGTATATCCGTGACTATTAGTGGTGTTTATGTACCAGAAATAGGGTGATAAACACCAATTACAAATAGATAGGAACACTAGATAAGGCTACTATATTAGTTAATAGTAGTGTTCTTTCATCATATAAACTGCGAAAAGAGCAAAAAATATGTAATCTAAAATTGAAGATGAGGTTGTTTGACCAATTTGCAAATTACATAGAATATAGAAAAGCCCCAACTTAAATGCACCAAGAGATGAAGAAGATTGCAGTAGATGCCAAGAAGAAAGCGAGATAGGGATACGTAATCAAAAAAAGGTTGTGCAGAGAAGCGGGAGGATGAAGCGTGTATCCCCTTTATTTTTTTTCTTGGCATTTGAGTAAGACAAGGAGTATGAGGGAGGGATAAAAGTATTAATTATGAGTGTCGTTAGATTAATCTAAGGGTCGTTATTAAAGAGGACCTTACAGGACCTTAGATGAGAGGGACTGCAGTTTCTACACTGTGCATCTGTCTCCCTCCCTTCTTGGGCCATACTTAGGTCTAAATGGTTGAACTAGTTGATGACCATAGCTAATTCTAGTTTTGGATTAGAATAAGATAAGTCCTAGTAAGTTCATAATTGAACCAATTATTTTCGCTTGGAACTGTAAAATTTGACATTGTATGAAAAACAGCTGAATAGACACATTTAGAAAGTAATATTGAAAATTTGGATATTATAAAGGGGTCTTTATCACAAAATGTATCCGAAGTTCACTGAAAAATAAATGACGATAATTGATAGTTTTGTAAACCTCAAGACGTATAGCAAATGACGCAATTACGTATTCTGGACGAACCTCTGATGGTGAAAATCCATGTTTTTAACTCAATTTGATAACGTTTGTTACAACTTCAAGTGATAATTAAGCTGTAATATAGACAATTTCATAAAGATATCCAAAATGCAAAGAATATCAACTATTGGATGGATATGTTGTCGAAACATTATTTCTTATTCTTTTAAGTCCATTGATCTTCTGCCACGTAAATATTCATCATTTTCTTTTGGGTCCTGACTCAGCTTGGTGTGTTGAAATGCTTTTTCCCATTTTTAATATTACTTCCCTTTGTGCCCCTGGAATAGGGTTAAGTAAGAAATCGGAATTAGCTAAACTTGATCCCCTAATTGATTCAATTCTATAAATTCGTAGTTGTGAGGGTATTGCATTACTCATTTTCAGGCGGAATCTACATATTTTTTTATTTATTCTGTGTTAGTAAAGAGCCCTGACTCAGCTTGGTGTATTGAACTACTATTTCCCTTTTGTAATTTTTTGATCCCTTTGTGCCCCTGGAATAGGGTAAGTAAGAAATCGGAATTGAATCAACTTAATCCCCTAATTGATATTCATAGTTTTGAGGGTATTGCATTACTGATTTTTAGGTTACAAATTTTTCGATTCTCTGTGTTAGTAAAGAGGAACTGGAATAATTCCCTTTCTTGTCGTATCCATCCCGATAAGTAAACATGCCATTCAAAAATTAAGTTTACGCAGTAGTAGCATCCACAGTGAGTACAAGGACATGAAAAGTTAGATTTTGGATTATAACTTCAATATGCAAGTGCGAATTTAAATTCCAAGTTCTGCAGATTTCAGTGCCTTACCATTAGTTCCTTCGATATATGCGACCGCTCAATTTGGTAACAGATGACATTACTAATACAAACTAAACATATGTTGAGATGACCAAAAATTAGCTTTACCAAAAAAACGTGCCCTATGATGTTTAAATATCAAGCTGCCTCAAGTTCTGCCTACCCTTAAAACACCTATGAAAGCAGGACAACAGAGAAAAAGTGCTGTATGGACTACAAAGTACAGACAACTGAGAGCTGGGGGAGAAAAGCCTTATCTCGAAAGCTTTAGTCTTGTAAATGACATCCTGATGATAAGGTTACAAGGATTTCTGACTTCCCAGCAAATCACACCTTTTTGATAATCTGAACAACATCTTCATCTTCGAGGAGATGCTCCTGTTGTGTCAAAGTAACAAACATGCAACTTAATTAACAAATCGAACGTTCGTGAATAAGTCACAAATCAAGCAGTAGCAAATGGAAGATATGAGCATGCTGAACAGAGATTAAAAATCAACCTTGCCAACTCTTTGGGGCTTGTGTTTCGCGCTTGACCCCCAAACCAGAGCACTGCAACAGAACCTCAAAGTTAACTTTCATGAACAACGATGGGGAAACAAGCTCAAAAGAAACAATGAGGCATACAACAGTGCTTCAGAACAAGTCTCAAGTATAGAAACCACATGGTATTTATATGTAATCTGGTCCACACAAAAGTTGAAGCCTATATCCACTTTAAAGCTCTACTTTTCCACAGATGTTAAGACAAGTGCCTCAAGTACCTTTTTCTGCTGTCGGACTACATGTTATCATTTCCAAACCAAAATAAATAAAATAAAATAAAATTTAGGAGAGGTACTTACTACTTAAATTGTTTAATAAAATCTTTATGAATCCGTTCACAGAAATCCTCAACCGTTCTTGTCTTAGACGACAGAATCACAGGATCTTCATAGTCTGGATTCATCCCTTTAGGTTTTGTATATATGCGAGTTAAATTAAGATACTCCCATATTTTCTCCAGCAAACCATCGAGATTCCATTCCAGGTGAGCACTGCAGATCAGTCATGGAAAATTACACAATTAAAGTTAAAAAACTACCACACAGTAATTTCAGAAATGTGAACCAACCAAACAATACCAGAAAATGGTGAAAAGTTACGAGAAACAAACAGCAGCAATATAGTAACAAACAATGCGGCAGAAAAACAAATCCAAAGAATGACGCATAGGTACTACACAATCCAAGTCCAATTGGATCAATGACTACAAGCTCTATGCTATTTATTTGAATTTGTAAAATACCTTATTCCTTATGTCATGCTTTGTACGACTGCATAATGTTTGAACACTAAGCCTGATGCTTAATTAATCTTATATTGAAAACTACAACGCTTCTTAATTTGTAGATACTTTAAATACAATGTTTTTTCTAGAAAATTATAATATTTAATGCATTGTTGAAAATGTCCACTGGCAGTAATGTTTTGGCACTAGTCAAATTCCTCTAACAGGCTTTTAATATTTTTAATTAGAGTTTCAACATGTTATATCTCAATCATAATACAGAGGTTCAAACTCTTGAAGGGGAGATAGATAGAACATCCAAAAATTTCAAATACTCCTACTAAGGTGTTGCAACAATAATCTGCTATGAAATTATAATTTCGGTCATAAAATAAAAATTACCTGACTGGACAGTAGTGAGGAAGTTTATCCAAAATCTCAAGCTCTTCAAGTGTAATCTGATCAATCTTGTTCACAACATAGATGCAAGGCATATATATCCTACTGCCTTCAATTACATCTATGAGGTCATCAGCAGTTGCATCAAACCTAAGAGTGATATCAGCATTGTGAATTCTGTATTCGCTACATATTGCCTTCACAGTATCAAGATCCAGATGTGTGTTGGTAACTGTTGACGTGAAATTAATCCCACCCTTATCTTTCTTCCTGAAGGTCAGATTAGGTGGTTCCTTGTTTAACCTGCTCAGAGTTAGCATGTATCCATTATAAGAAGTACAAACTATCTAGGACGAGAATGTACAAGTAATGTCTCCAGATAGTGTGTGACAAAGATTACATACATATAAATCTAGATGCACACACATACAAACATTTTTAAGCATCTGTGTGTGTGTGTGTACTAAAAATAAATTGTAACAAGTAAGGAACAAGGTGTTTACTGCAAAAGAATAAAGGTAATTGAAATATTTTATATTTGGCAATAACAGAAAGCTGAACAGCTTCCACTGTTTATCAAAAAAGAAGAGCAGAGTGTACATTACTAAACCATTTGAAGAGATCTGAGTTTCAAATCCAGACAGGTCTGTACCAGCTAATTCAACACTACATCATCCACACGAAATGTGCACCCTAGGATGTAGTTCCCAGGAAGATTTCATACAAGAAATTAGAAAATATATATACAACACACACACACACACATATATTGGTCAACCAATATTTCAAACTTGAAAAAAAAGTTTATATGATGTAAATGAAATGTACAGGTACAACCAACATAAAAGATCATTCGATCATCTGATGTTTCATATGGCATGATAGCATTGACCAATGCATTAGATCTGATAAATCATATAACACACAGTTAACACTACAACAACAAAATAACAAACATATGCAGACCAGATACAGAGTTAACCGCATAGATTACCTTATGCCAAATCCCTCAAGCTCTTTCTCAATTAGACGCTTGTGAGTTATTGGCTTTATTGCATCAAGAACAATTAAAATGCAATTGCATGTCCTAGCAGTGCTGATAACCTGGATGACATGAAAGTTCAATAAGCTGAAAAGCAAACCCAGAAAGGAAAAAGCACAGAGACAAACCCAGGAAGGAAAAAACAACTCATTTTCTGTATTCCAAACAATCTCTGCCATATCTCAAGCCTTGATTGGTATAACACATCACACAAATCATATCAATACCATTCATAACCAAAAGGGAAAAATATCTCATGCGTCTTTTACAACTGGAAAAGGTGCAAAATATACAAGGTCGGTCTTTTGCAAAAGTATGTTATAAAATGTCTTCATAAACTTCCATGACCAAAAACCATTGGAATAGTTGGCAATATGTAAGGAGACAATACCGGTCAATTGTTTATTCAGCAATTGTTTGGACTATCCATCTAACCACATACAGTGTTAAAAAAAATGCATAGAAAACTGAGCCGCTGAGTGTATAGGAGCATCTATACATTATCAAACACTTGTTCAAGTCCTTGCCCAGCAGCCTGTATAATATAACCTAATTTTCATGGACTTGGCGGGGTATTGACACGTCTGAGCATTGTACGACATGCTTTCCCAGTTTTATGTTCAGCTGCAAGCATGTCAAAAACATGACCTCTATGTAGACTATAGTTTAACTCAAGACAGTGAGTAGTAACATTCTCCAGGACCTAAGAGAAGATATGCAGGGGATTGTAAATTCCCATTCTCTAACATGTTTGGCACATTCATGTCCAGTAGTAAGCATGTCAAACAAACATGCCACTGTGATGGTGTAAAATACCCGTCTTGCGCAAGAGTTATTGCCTATTTAAACATGAAAAAAAATCTCGAAAAGATAATGCTGGAGAATCTGCACATCCTATCAGATAAGCATGTAACTTGTAAAATCTATTTTCTAGCCAAATATAAAATTTCATTGATCAACCATGAAGTTTATAAAAGGCTCCTAATTGGAGAAATCAAATTGAATATGTAATTTGGATATGAGATCATTGCTTGGAAAAAGGACTGACGGAACAGAAAGAGAACAGGAAACTGAAAAGTGAGAGGGGAGAGGGGAGAGGTACAGGAGAAAGAGGTGAGAGAAGTTAGGGAGGATGAAGGAAAATACAAAAGATGCTGTTTAAGATATAATTAAAAACTACATACAGTTATAAGGGTTCTAGTTTTAATTTTTAGTTTCAAATCTTCGTCATCTCTCTTCTCTCTTCTCTTTTCTCATTTCACTCTTGATAGTTAAAAAAAGGAAAAAAGAGAGAGAAACATTATCAAATCGGTGCTGAGATTTAACAGCAGAATGCAGATATCAAAAACAAAAATGAGTATAAGAAATAAGTGCATTGAAATAAATCCTCAGCATGCTAGGGTAGCACAATGTGGAACAAATATCACACATTACCTGTCTTCCTCTACCTTTTCCATCCTTAGCACCCTCAATAATTCCAGGTAGATCTAACAACTGCAAATTAAAGTATGAAATTCAAAAGTTAAAGAATTGAAACTGACAATAATGGAAACAAATGAACCAGTCTCGACAAGTGAAAATTTGGTATCATGTTTTGGAAGCACATCTTCCATAAAATCCAGTACGGCCATTTTGAATAAAACTAAAACATTAAGGCCATGTTTTGACACAGCACACATAGTTACCCTAATTTATATAAGTATCCCTCCATCTCATGCATAAGTTCAAAATGGTGGCTACCAACCTATAATGGTGAAAAATGATGTAAGGCATTCAAATCATAAAGCATATAATATGATGAAAATGACTTCCTGAAGGTAAATATGATAATAAGAATAATTAAAAGAAGAAAAAGGTAACATTAATCTACATAAACAGCATTAACTTAATTAAGGAGTCCAGGAAATAAAGGCGGAAAAGGGAGAAAAGGAGGGGTGCAGCAGGTTGGGGATTGATTCAGCAACTGGTCTTTTATCTTTACTTTTACCTAAGATGATGGTTCACCATTCATGAAACCTTTGCTTTACTAATCTACTTTTTAGAAAAATACAAATACAAAGTTTAAACACATTGAAAACATGCACATTTTATTTTCAATTGTCAAATCTCTATCAACATAACACATCCAAAAAAAGAATAGAACTGACAAAAAGACAACAAAAAGTGGAAGTTGATGACTGTGAGACAATAAAAAATTGTACTATATTATTATATCTACACATGCATGCTTAGATGTATGAATTAACATATGCATGTATAGACACAGCCACATTGAGATAAGAGAATTTGGTTTCTCCTTCTAAAGTATATAGTTAAATGTAACAGAGATAACAATACTGCAAATTATACTACCTGAATTTTTGCACCTCTATACACGATCACACCTGGGATGCAAGTCAAGGTCGTGAATTCATAGGAAGCAACCTGTAAACAAAAACATTACATGGTCTTCAGAATATCAGGGATTTTCTTAAAATCCTAGTTGGCAACCCACAATTATTGCATGGCTGCACAATGAAGGAAGGAATAACAATAATAACATTCAGGTTTCACAAAGTAAACAAGCATTTAGGTTTTATCACATATGTAGATATCAGACACAAACACAGGAAGGACTAACACCCAAAACCCCAACGTTTTAAAGCAGAAGGTTATAAATGAAACCAAATTACAAAGTATTTCTACACATAGTTCTAATCCACTGATCCTAAATTACATTTGCTGAGAGTTTCTATGCAATAGCATCCTTAAAAGACATAAGACAATGATAAAAAAAAATGTACTTCAGGCAATGACATTGATTGAGGACCTCTAAATAGGGAGACCAGGCAATGAATCCCAGTAGATTGCACAGAAAATTAGAAATTTAATTTTGACCCAATATTATAGACGTGTCAACAGATTAAACATCATAAGTAATCTCAATCAAAATCTATATGCTTCCATGCCTAACACACTTCGACAAATAATTCTTTTTCTCAAAAAAATTTATTTGCCTCATACAGATTTTGCGTAGATTGAGATTAATCAACAGTTCTCTACCTCTGAGAAGGTCCCTGTTAATTTGTTCAGCAGTGTAGATTTCCCAACTGAAGGGAAACCCACCAAACCAACTCTTGCATCTCCGCTTTTAGTGACATCAAAACCTTCACCCGCACCACCACCACCTTTTGATGGAGGCTCAAGTAGGTCTCTCCTGAGCTTTGCAAGTTTAGCCTAGCAACAAATGACCAAATTACATCTGGATCAGTTCTGTCAAAGGATGAAATCATAAACAGCAATTTAATGGCAAATATTACAACGAACAAGAATATTTACCTTCAGCAAGCCCAAGTGATGGGCAGTAGCCTTGTTCTTTTGAGTCCTAGCCATCTGCAAACAATCAGCAGAGAGCCCTCAATTGTCTAAAAATCTTGGAAATCTATTAAAAGAACCAAAAGCCAAACTCAAAATTTCAATTTTTTGTTCTTGTATTTTCCTTGATTGGAGTTGAGTGGACATAGACAGTTTCTAACTGTTGGAAATTAACAAATCTAAAAGACCCTAAGAATTATGACAAAATATATGCTTCCCCTTCTATTTACATATTGTTCGAATTTTTTTTTCTTAGCTATTAAAGCCCTAAGCATCAAAGAAATGATAAGGCTAAATTTTTTTACGCTTCCCCTCACTTTCTTTTAGTTTTCATTGACCAAATGGAAAATAAAGAATGTTCTAGGGTTTTTCATTCGCAGAAAAAGTACAACAGAGATTGCAGTGCAGGCAAATACCTCATCTTCGATGTCCTTAATTTTCTGCATCAAAGTCGCCATTGTTGAAGCACTTGAAGCACACTAGCTCGGAGAGGGAGTGGGAGAGATAGAATGGAGATGTACGGAAGGGCTTCTGATCGGGCTCGGAATGATTCTGCTGAAGTGTTTTCTGACTGGTAGAGGAAGGTACCAGAAGCAAGCGGGGGGTAGGGTAAAGTCTATTTGAAGTTTTGAACCCATTTATTTCATAAACATACCCACTCAATTTTACTTCTTATCAGAATTACAAATACTTCTTATCAGAATTACAAATTTATCCCTTATCATGTCTATAAAAAAATAAAAAATTATTTATCCCTTGTCAATTAATTGTTTAGACTTTTTCAGATTTCTCTTCAATTAAAAACAATAATAATAATTTGCCCCTTCGATGTAGGATCAAATTTTTGTTTGAGATGTAATTAAGCCAGTTATCCGAAGTAGTGTGTTTGCATTTTTACATTCGAATTCAATACTCTTCTTAGTAATTTTTTTGAGTCAAGAAAGAAATATTATGAAGAAGATCTTTATTCAATAAAAAATTCTCAAACCACACACTTGATTCAAGAAATATGACCGCATTTAGCTTGATTAAATTCCCGATAAGTATTTCTGTTTATTGAATTCCCAATTAGTATCGAAACTCAATCAAAACCCTTAAACAGCTGCCAAATATCTTGAACAATAATTTGCACATTTAAAAGAGGACTTGATTATTCCCCTTTCCCGTGCATTATATTTGTTTAGAATATCGTTTTCTTATATTAAAAAAAAAAATCAATTTAAACGAGGTAACTTTTTCTCGGCTACAAAAAAGAGGAAAATAAATCTTAATTTTTTAATTAAGAAATTCACATCTCGACTGACAAGGAAAAAACAAAGAAAGGATCACGGTTATTAGCCCTTTCTCCCTTACGGATGCAGCCGCCAAATGTGGAAAAAGAAAAACCCTGAAATTCTTCTCACTCCACTGAGAATCTAAAATAGCCTTCCTCTCTCAGCAGCTGAAAAAACCCTTAGACCCATAACAACCACCCAGTGGCTCTAAGAAGGCTTGAACAGCACTAAAGGTCTTTTCTTCAAGGATATTTCAGCGCTCAACTCTTCCCTACAAGTTTGTTCTTCTTCGACTTTCTCTTCTCTTCTCATAGTTGTAATGTGTAGGCATTTGTTACAACTTTAATGCATATCCTTCAATCCTCCTTTCATGTTCATTGACTGAGATTATTATATTCTGGTTTCTACTTTAGAAGACTGGGTGGTTCTTCAAATGGATAGATTCTCGTCTTTTTTGGTTACATTAATAAAGAAATGGGACCACATTCCAAACTAGCACAGCCCAACTGACCCATGTAGAAACACGACTCTCATATCCGGAGTTCTCTTCCTCATCTGCTCAAGCTCCCTTTTTTTCAGTCTCTCTTTCTTGTCTTTCAAACCCCTCTTCTATTTTTCATCATCCAATAGGTATGCTTTGATTTTGTTCTTTTTATTCTCTGGACTTTTTTCCTGGTTCTTTTTTGGTTTTTTGTTGAGGTCTGCCATTTTGTTTTTCTGCACTATTTCTTTATCTCTGGTTACTGCAATGATGTTTTCCTGGGGTTTTTGTGTCTTGTGTGTGCGTTTTGATGCGTGTAAGTCTGAGGTTGCTTTGTTTTAAATCTTCAATTTTCTTTTTGGTGTCCTGTTAAGTCCCAGCCCCCAACCCACCTTGGCTCCTCTCAAGATATTGAATTCAATGTTAAAGTATGTTTTTATAAAAATTGAAACTTTCAGCGTGTTTGCAGTTGATTTTGTGTAAGGAACACTTTTGCTGGTATTTGAGCTTTATAGTTCAGTACCCTTTCATATTTGCTGACATCTGTCTTATAAAACAGAGCCATTTGATTAGTATCCTTACCGTAACCATTAGGTTGAATTCAAGTACACTTACTGCTTTAGCCACACAAACACAATCCCCACTAATTTGAATCTTTTCATTTTTTTCTCTCAGGTTGGTTTGTCTACTCTCTGTGTCCCCGTCTCCCTCTCCCCCTTCACCATGGCAGCTGTCTGCACACACCATCAAGTCTTACCAACACCAGCCTCCATGTCCTCGATCAACATCTCCAAGAGCTCCCAAGCCCAACTTCTCTTCCGCTCACATTTGCTCAACCAAAACAAGCCCACGTTTTTAACTTCCACTCCCCATCTGCACACCACCTCTAAACCCCAGTCCAAGCCCCACATTCTCTGCTCCCAAAGCACTAACCCTAAGGCTGCTCGCCGCCCTGATTACATCCCCAACCGCATCTCTGATCCCAACTATGTCCGTATCTTCGACACCACACTCCGTGATGGTGAGCAGTCCCCTGGCGCCTCCTTGACCTCCAAAGAAAAACTCGACATTGCTCGGCAGCTCGCAAAGCTTGGAGTTGACATAATTGAGGCCGGGTTCCCCGCGGCGTCCAATGATGATTTTGAGGCTGTAAAGATGATTGCGAAGGAGGTTGGGAATTCAGTTGACAAGGATGGTTATGTGCCTGTGATATGTGGGTTGTCGCGGTGCAATAAGAAAGATATTAAGAGGGCATGGGATGCCGTGGAGTGTGCCAAAAGGCCCAGGATTCATACTTTTATTGCAACCAGTGCCATTCATATGGAGCATAAGCTGAGGAAGACTAAGGAACAGGTGGTTGAGATTGCAAGGGACATGGTGAGTTATGCCAGGAGCTTGGGTTGTGATGATGTTGAGTTTAGTCCTGAAGATGCTGGGAGGTAGGTTTTTGTTTTGACTCTTTCTCTCTCTCTCTCTGTAATTTTGTGAATTTATGTATGGAATGCCTACTTGGTTGGTTGGTTTCTTATTAAAAGAAAAACTAGAAATTTGAGTTATCTTATAAAAGAAAACTATGAGTTACTATCTTCTGGCCTTGTATGTAAATTGTATGGTGATGCCATCATTTCTGCAATTTAGTAAATTTATAATGTATTATAGTGATGGGTTATAACCTTTAAATTACTGCAATTTATATATACAGATGCACACTATATATATATTACTGTTTGTGTGCTATGTTGACACTTCAGAAATCGTGCCCTACTAATTAGTGCAAGTTTTCTTACATTTAAGTGTTTTGCAAGGTTGCGTTTTATATAACTGAATATTTTAATATGACCTAATAATTGATTCTCATGGAATCTATGTTACATGCTGTCACCTGTTCATAGGTTTATAAAGGCTGGTATTCTTTTAAGCATAACCATAATTTTAAATTTTTACTTTCGAAATATGTTATGTATCTGACCAGCAAGGACATCAGAGTTCAGTTGGCCTTCTTTCTTGTTTTCTGGTCAAATAATGAGAATGTGGAAAGTGTTCCGATGCTAAAGAGCAATCTGGGGGAGGATAGGCACCATTTTCAACTCCTCCATTCACTTAGGCCATATAGTTTTCTTTACTTTTGTAAAATTTGTACCTGTTCCACATATAAACTCGTCATTAATATATTCCTTTTCATATGGATATCTTACTATTAATTTCATTATATATTTTTTTTATTGTGACTTGCTATTTGAACCTATTTGTCCATATCATGAATTGTAAACTCCTTTCGGTCCTTTTAATTATCGATTTCTATTTAATCCATTTCATTTTCTTGTGTTTTTAATAATAAATGTCTTTTGTTTTCTTGGCCTAAACCCTACCAGATCCGATAGGGAATTTTTGTATCAGATTTTGGGTGAAGTCATAAAGGCTGGAGCAACAACTCTGAACATTCCTGACACTGTGGGTTATAATGTGCCAAGTGAATATAGTCAGTTGATTTCTGACATAAAATCTAATACCCCTGGAATTGAGAATGTTATCATTTCGACTCACTGCCAAAATGATCTTGGACTTTCTACTGCCAATACTATAGCGGTATGCCATATTTTGCTTATTTTTTTGGTTTTGTTTTGGTAGACGTGTAGTTAATGAAAACATGCACTCGCATCTTATGTCATCCATGTTCAGGGGGCAAGTGCAGGTGCTAGGCAACTGGAAGTAACAATCAATGGCATTGGTGAAAGGGCTGGGAATGCTTCATTAGAGGAGGTGAGGATTACTTCTGCAGCCACATAAGATTGCATAGTTTCAAGTTTATTTTGTGCAATTTTGAATGTGAAAAAAGCAAAATTTCAGAATAAGTCCTTTTTATGAGCCTGATTTCGAATCAATCCAGTTTGATATTATGTTATCTGCAAGAAATAACACCTCGAAGATGTCTGGCTATGAGATAAATTCTCGCCTATTCCATTGAGTTGTTTCTATTTGTGGACTGATGATCTGTTATCAGCATATCTACTTTTGCTAGTTTTTGAAATACAGTAATGCTTCAAGTCTGCAATGCTTTAGAGTGTCATTTGTCATGATACCTGCTTCTGTTCCTTTATGTATTTCCAACCTCAAGCTCAAATGACTCTCTTTTTGTGTCATCTTTTCAAGGCCCTAGACCCTCTTACCTCCCTAACTTTTTTGCCACCAGATGCTTTGTGGTTTGTCTCAAATTTCTTTTTTGCCACTTTGCCTGAATTCCATGCAACCTGAAACTAAGCGTCCTGCAACCAGACAGCTATCTGAGTTGCAAGCCCTTTAAACATTTTGTACAAGCATCTGCAAGTATAGAAATGATACATCAAGGATATGCTAATAACAATATTTTTCTGAGGAGATGTGTTCTGGATTCAATATTGGAAACTATGCGTTTAAATCGTTTAGTCTTTTTCTATGCTAAAAGGGCTCATATTGTGATAGATCCAGTATGCATCAATCGGTGACTGAGAATATTGGAAACTTATGTTTCCATGATTTAATATTGATATTTTGGTTTCAGTTACGAAGATTCTGTTATGTATTCTGAAATATTACAGAGTTATTCATATCATATATGGATACAGTTTGGATAAGTCTTCTGAAATTTCCCTGCTACATATTTCTAGCCTCTTAGAAGTTTCCATTTGGTCACCAAACTGTATTCAGAAATTTGATGATTATTTTGATCCTTTCCCATGTGTACTGGTATCAAAACTATTGGTTCTGTGTCATTTGCATTCTTCGTTAGGAAATGAAACTGAAGCTAAAAAATTCTTTCCGAATATGGTTTTTATTTTCATTTTTCTGTATTGTTTCACTCAATTCTTAAAGCTTTCTCTGCAGGTGTTACTCTTCACATTGTTTCTTCTTGTTTTCCTTTAAATGACATTTTTAACTGAATAACATGCAGGTTGTCATGACCTTAGATTGCCGTGGGGATCATGTGCTTGGGGGGCTTTATACCGGGATCAATGCTCGGCATATCTATATAACAAGCAAGATGGTATCTTTTATTTTGTTTAACTTCTTTTGGAACTTCAACCTGTTATTCCTTCATTACATAAGTCCTTTTGAATGGCATTTCTTACTCAATGTTTTGATTGTTCAGGTCGAAGAATATACTGGGTTGCATGTGCAGCCACACAAGGCTATTGTTGGAGCTAATGCTTTTGCACATGAAAGTGGTATCCATCAGGTTGCTGTCATTTAAGTTCCAGCTGAAAGGATATATTCTATTTGTTGGCTTATCATTTACATTACTCATATTACTTGTTCACTCTTTTCAATTTTAAAAGTCTCTGGTAATTTCCATATTTTCAGTTGGTTATACATTGAATTTGTTAATATGTATTTGTAAAAGTCTTTCTGATCTATAGGATGGAATGCTCAAGCACAAAGGTACATATGAAATTATATCTCCTGAAGATATTGGATATGAACGGTCCAATGAAGCTGGTATTGTCCTCGGGAAACTTAGGTATAATGTCTTTTATTATGGTAATTCTGGGTTGTGGGATGAATTTTTTTTTTCCTGGGTGGTTTCTTGTGTTGTTGAAAATGACATGCTGATTAATAAACATTTTATTGAGGAATAATTTCTTAATTTCCGCATGCTTGGTGGCTGAGGTGTGAACTGAATCTTGAGAATTGTATTTGCAATCCCTAGCATAAGTGAACCATGGTTTGTGAAGCTGACTATCCCATTGTTATTATAGTGAGGCTGATTATAAACAGGCAATGATGTCCATATTAGAGCATCCCTCTCGGTGACTAGTTCCCTTAAGCATGTTTATGAGTGCAGAGACCAATTTAATTGTTTTTATCATGATCACACAAGAAGTTATGCTGTTATTTTTCACTTTTACATTTTCGTTGTTGCACTTCCTGTAGAGCTTAATGATTTGGTTTAGATAGTCACAATTGAATTTACTAATCTTCGGCTTTTATTTTGTGTGCAGATTTGATTGTTCTTTAACTTTTGGCTTTCAAAATCATGTTCAATTTTTCTGTTTCGTTGTACTTTTTTGTTTTCAAACAAATTGTCTACCATGCACAAATGGGATGACCTAAACCTCTTGCTTCGTCTCTTCTGGTTTGTGAGGTGCAACTAGTTAGTTCTTTCAAGTTAAGTTTCCAACAAGTTAAATTTCATTCGAGTTTTTCATTTCTTTATATTCTTTTTTTTTTCTTTGCTATAAAGGGGATACGAGGCAATGCATATGCATGATTCCATACACATTCCTATCCCCCTCACATCTGTCATCTCTTTTCTCACCATCCTTTTGTTTTTTCCTTCTAGATCTTTGATTAAAGCCAAAACGAAAATTGTTACTAAAAAGAGGTGCTAAGTCTTTTGGTTTTTATTTTTAATTTTTAAAAGGGACGTGGGACCTCCAACTTCCAACTACTTTTGTTTCAGTTTTCAGCGACACTCAGATGAATACAATTGTATTCAGATTTATTAACCTGGGGTTTGGGGAAGGATCTGGCATGACAGGTAAAGATGCCACACAAACAGCCCATGCCGAACCTGTTTGAGTAGTTGCGATTTGGTAGATTGTCAAATTTGATTGTTAATCATCAAATACAAGTTTGTGGATGTAGTCTGCATGTTATTTTAAATGTTAGTTGTCATTTTATGGTAATCAACCTGACTCAATTCAAATTTAATACCCTCTTAACTTACTGTTCTTGTAATTTGTTTGGGAATGAGCTCATTAATAATTTTAAAGCCCTTGCCATTTGTTCAATAAGATAAAAGGCACCATTTGGATTTCCGTTGTTTGACTTTAATATGTATAATACTTCCCGATAAATAAATAAAGTATGGTACTTAAGTGTTCCTTTTTCTTTCTTTTTTTTTTTGGAATTTACTTATTTTTAAGTGTGTATTACACTTTCACTCCCTCCAAATAGTGATTTTTTTTTTTTTTTTTGGTGTTTCTTTTTTCTGTGTGTAATTTTCTTTTGTAGTGGACGCCATGCGTTGAAAAAGCGACTTGAAGAGGTACACAATGATTCTCATTTTTCGCAAGGTGTATCAATTGAATTTGGTAGTTTCTCTCCTGCATTTCCCTTATGCTCTTCTTTGGTCTTGTTAGCTTGGTTATGAACTTGCTGATGATCAACTTGAGACTATATTCTGGCGTTTCAAAGCAGTAGCCGACCAAAAAAAGGTAAATTGAAAGGTGTAATATTCTCCTTATGTATACTCCATGGGTATGATTCCCTTCTATATTAACTTGTCAAATGCTAGGATGAGAAGGCTTACCTGAGTTTCCACTGATACAATAATAAACCAAAGTGAAGCCACCCTAACCACGGTGGGTGCTGCCCATAAATTAAAATATTACCCAATATTTTGGTATATCGGCCAACAGTTTAAACATTGGTGAAACCTCAATGGAATTATAGATTTCTTTTTCTTTGCTTTTCCCCCCTGCTTATTATATCTTACGGGAACACCATTAAGACATTAACCTCGTTGGATAGGCATTTGTATTTCATTGCGGAAATAGAAAGTGAGGCTATCAGATGAGTTATTGTATCTCCTGGGTTTCTCTTTTGTTGACGTATGGTAAAAGTTTAATTTGAAGAACAAAACTCTGAAACATTGGAATCTAAAAAGAAACCATCCAGTTGATACCATCTGCAAATTCACGTATGATTATGGGTCGAACCAAAACAAAATACTTTTTCTTAGATGATCCATTTTTTACTTATGCAAAACTGAATGAACACCGGAACATGTCTATATTTGAATATTTATATTTTTGTTTTGGTTCTGATATTCTTGTTTGCACTCTGATTTTACTTGTTTGTGTCACAGAGAGTAACCGATGCAGATCTCAGAGCATTGGTGTCAGATGAAGTTTTTCAGCCAGAAGTTGTCTGGAAGCTTCATGATTTACAGGTTTGTCAAGATAGTTTTCAACCTTGTTCATTTTCTGATCCTCTAAAGTTTTAAGAAATGATTTCCAATTTACCTGGATTGGATTCTCAGGTTACCTGTGGAACTCTTGGTCTTTCCACAGCAACTGTTAAATTAATCGATGCTGATGGGAGAGAACATGTGGCATGTGCAGTTGGAACAGGTCCAGTGGATTCAGCTTACAAGGCTGTTGATCTCATTGTAAAGGTGCGATAAGAAAATTTGCAACTTTCAATTATATTTACATTTGCATTTGACACTTGTACTGGTTTTAGGTTAGGTTCACTTAATATTGTTAGGGTATTTATTGTATTTAGCGTCTTTAGGGTTTCTGGGTTTCCCTTTTTAAAGTATTATATTTTTTTCATCATGTAGTTGTCTTTGTAGTATGTAGCCTTCTTTCTTTCAGTCAATTGATTAAGAGTCATAGTTTGCAATCAGTTTTCTTCTTTTTCTTTAATTTGTTAACTGGTAGTTGGTAAGAGTCTTACCATAAGACTAATAATAATGGAACCTTGGGAATCTATAGTGTGCTGTTGAAGGCTATTTTCAGAGTTGACATGCATGCTCCGATGAGTTTATTGTGTTCATAGGATTTATGTCAACTAAGATGAATGATGGACGATGACCATTGTACTACTTTTTGTTTGAAATATTTTTAATGCCCGACTGTTCTGGTTTTTGTTTTTTTTTTTATGTTGAGAAAATGTCATACTGTTCTTTATGATGGAAACATCATTATTTGCATGTGTTGTAAGAAGTTGGCTTCTCCCTCTGTAGCAGGAACCGGTAATACTCCTTGAGTACTCTATGAATGCGGTCACAGAAGGAATTGATGCAATAGCAACTACTCGTGTTCTGATCCGAGGGGAAAACAGTAATATAACTACTCATGCTTTCACCGGAGAAACAGTTCAACGGACATTCAGGTGCGGTGTCTAAAAGTTTGTTTGTTTTCAAGTTTGCATATTTTCATCTACTTGCATGTTAACAGTACGGAAATCTCTATTTTGTCTTCTGGTGCCAGTGGAATTGGGGCAGGAATGGATATTGTTGTGTCTAGTGTGAAGGCCTACGTTGGCGCATTGAATAAGATGTTAGGTTTTAAGGAAAGCTCCCCGACAAAGGTTCCCGTAGAACGAACCAGAGTGTCTGCATGAAATGGGGTGGAGCAATTCGCATGCGATATATAAGCTCTCAAATCATTATTCCGTTTGATTTCTTGCTTTTTGTACAAAGGTGTCGAGAAATTTAGGGACGACCCAGATTGGCTCTCTTGTGTATGCACAAGTTTTGGAAATGGAATTGTTCATAACCTGTAATTGAATTTTGGTTTCACTTTATTATGAATTTTATCTTAGTTCGAATGATACTGTTAGCTCAAACTGCGCTTCTCCAATTGGATGCCAAACTGCAATATTTTCGCATGTGTATGTTGAGAGTGTTATTTTGCGGCTGAAAAAGCCGAAGTAGAAAGTCTGATTAAGGGTCAGTTTGACATTGTTGTGGTGTAAAAATAATCGCTGTCAGAAAGCAATGTGCCTTTCCACGTATCTAGATAAGGCACACCAAGGCAAATTCGTTTGCAGCGAGACTACTATTGTAATGCTAGTGAAAAAATTAAGGACATCCTAGTTTGTTTCCATGAAATAGTTCCACACTTCTTTTTCTGGTTTTTCAATCTGGCACATTTCACTCTCGAAACTCCTGACTGACTATTGATTGGATAATGTATGTCTAAGATTTATTAGACTTAATAGAATCCCTCTCTACCTCTATCCCCTCCTTTTTATGTGCTTCTGTGGAAATATCTCATGATTTAGAATTGGTTCAAGTGCATATAAGTATAGTTTCCATGTGTTACTGCGGCCTGCTATGCCACTATGCTTGAAATAATTGGTAGCCATAGCCTAAACTCTGCAGATTTGGTAACTAGGCGACAATGAGTTCATGCTCATGCCAGACAGATTATACTTGATTTTAATCTTCACCGTTCAAATGCAAATCTCAATAAAAAGGAATGATTCTCAGCTCTATAACGAAAGATGAAGGTTTTTTTTCTGGTCCCAGGAAAGAGAGAGAGAGAGAGAGAGAGAGGTATGCATGAGAAAGAAGAGAGATTAGATTGCCAAGTAAAAAAGGATACTATCAAGAAAAGAGATTACGTTTCCAAGAAAAAAAGGAGAGAGAATTATTTTATTTTATTTTTATGGGAGAGAATTATTTTATTTTATTTGTCATGTCTGATTTAATCTCAACCATTAAAAGTGGAGTAATCTAATGACCCAAAAATTGTAATGCCACGGATTCGCACCCTATATATATATATATATTTTAACTTAAGCTAATAATATTATTGTTGATATAATTATTAGTTTAAAAATTTGCAATATAAGTATGATGTTTCCAGTAAACTTTTTTCGTTGAAGTGACTTTGTGAATCAATATTTGCAATTGCATAAAAGTTATGCATGAATGAATCCTATGTATGCAATTATGGGTAATTGCATGTAGGTTGACAATGATATGTTGTAGTTTATGTGAAATTACATAGATGTATATGCAATAGTACATAGTTTATGTAATAGTCGACCCCCTGTATCCAGTTACACGCGTATAATTGCTTGGTTGAATACAATATGACTCCTCGGTCCATGCTTTAGGGTTTAGCATTGCAATTCATGATGAAATGAACTACATCCTTTACTCAAGGAATGAGGGAAGTTTGTTCATAGAGTAATATCCACTTTTAATGGGTAAGTAACCACAAAAATAGTGAGATATATGTTAAACTTGAAGATATATGTTTTATGGGTTAATCGTTTTATTAGTCTCTTAATTTTGACCGGATTTGCATTTGAGTATCTCAATTTTCAAAATGGTACCCACGGTCCTTTAACTTTAGTTTCGTTTGGATTACTAGTCCCACTGTTACTTCTGTCAATTTTTTCTTCAAATTTAGGGTAGATGAGTCTTTTCAGGTTGGTTTTATTAATCCCCTTCTGCAACTTGCATTCCCTCTGAAATAGACATTCGCAGAAAACCTAAAGAACCAAAAACCATCAATGAAATCTAACCAAAGCCCCAAATCGGTGAAGTATTGTCATTATGCGAGTTTGATCAAATCGAGGACTTCATGGACATACATGAATCGAGGACTACCAGCCAAAGCATTTACAAAAACCAGGCAGAGAGAAACCAAGAGTCAACCACCACATTGGGTCATTGGACCAATCATATAAACTTGTTGTTTTTCATTTAAAGCAATGATTTTTTGAGAAAAATATGAAATATAAACTTCTGGTCTTATACTTATAATGTAGGAAATCCATCAAGTCCAAAAGGAAAGGCAAAGTATATGTAAATTTTATCACAGAACAGGCCGTAAAGGGTATCTTGGAGTGGCCAAAGACTTGGTAAGTGTAAATGGAGAAAGTTTTTGTTGTTGTCTTATTTGTGTATATTGCCTTATGCTAAATTTGATATCCATCTTAACAGTCCTGATCTCTTGGACTACAGGGGTCCAAGAGATTTGTGGTCACTCACCGTTGGATGTAAATTAGGATGTAAATTCAACGGTTCACTCACTCTTGCACTCCTTTTAGAAAACTTTTTTGAACCATTGGATTAATATCCAACAGTGGGTGACCACAATCTTTTGGACTCCTGTGGTCCAAGAGATCGGGACTGTCCATCTTAAATAGTATGAGAAGAATGTATTGGAGAAGGGCGAGGAAGTTGATAGAGCTCTTCTATGGAAGTATGCATGTGAAGATAAAAATGGAAAGATAGTTGATGAGGAGGTAGCTTCAATGTCTTAAAGGGTTGTGGGGGTCTTTTTCTTCCAGCAGCTGTAAATGGGCTAGGCTGCCAGAAAAGGGAAATTACTGAAATTGCCCCCTGTGCTTGAGTTCGAAAATCAAGCCCCAAAAGCACTTCGAAAGGGGAGCAAAACCTTAGGAAGTGTTCTGGTTACCTTCACCAATGAAAATGAGGGCTGCTTACAGGTGTTTTGTGCTTGCTTTCAGATAAGATTTTGGCTTAGCATGAAGAGCTTGTGGTATGGGAGCAGGGTCAGCATGAGTTGAGCATCAAAAGGGGAAAATAAGGCTTCTTAAGGAGAAGTGTGAGTGTTTAAACTGAGGGAAACCAGATTTGCATGGTGATCTTGGCTGGAAGGAGGTAAAAGATGAACATCGCTTCTTCCGGCAGCTTGACAGATTCTGAAAATAATCTGCCAAGCAGAGCAGAATGGAGAAGAAGAGGTGAACAAGGTTACTGGATTTTGCTAGTAAGAGAGGAAGCTTGCTCTCTCAGCCTGGGTTGGTTTTTGCTGGGTGGAGGGGACCTCCTTTTATAGCTGCGGGAAACTACCCTTTCCCAAGAAACCCTAATGGTTTCTTCCCAATCTTGGCAAATCTTTCCATTCTTTTTCCTCTCTTCTCTTGACTTTCCTATTTGGGTGAGATTTCCCCTTATCTATTTGCACAAAATCAGGAGTTTTGGAGCTCAAGACCCCTTTTCCCGCGGCTGCTTCAGTAGGAAGCTCCACTCTTGGCTATTTTTCTTCTTCTTTCCCTTCTCCTTCCTGGGCCAGCACCAATAAGGGAAAATGACTGGGTGTATATACTGGTTTGAAAGGGTACTCCTCTTCCTGACAACTTACATGCTAATATCCCTTGGTCTCTCTAGTGTTTTGTTTTGGGACTTGATCCATTCCCATGTGCTGGCACTTTCCAGCGGCTCTGTTCAGTGAACCTCCAGACCTCTTCTACGTGGCTTCCTCTTTTCTAGCAAAGGGCTGAGGCTTTTGTGGCTTGTTGTGGAATTTTGTTTGGGCTAAGGTACTTTATTAAATAAGTGGGCTATTTAAACATTGGGCTTTTGGTTGGGCTATCCTTTGACTGGGCTAATTTTGGTTGGGTTATTTTCCCTCTTTGCTCACCCATATATTTGGGGCTAAGAAATGGGCTTGGGTCCCGAGGCTCCCAAGCAACCCGGAACCTCCATTTCTCGTCCCATCAACGGGCCTCATGACGACCTATTACCATCCATACCACAAGCCATTCAAGCAAGCCCCGGGCATTTTGAGTGGCTTGGGCCCACTTAGGCTTGTAGTGTGTTTGGGTGTGAAACAACGATTTCATGCTTGGCATGGCATGTCGCTTGGCGTGCTTTAATTTTTGTTACCCTTGATGTTTAATTTTGGCATGGGCTCGTAGAGCTGGCATGGTGAATTAGCATGGCGCATGAATTTCAATTCGCATGTGGCAAGTTTTCGAGTACCTCCTTTTTGTGCCTTTTCTTAATAAAATGGCGTTTCGGGCTGGTAATTTATTTGGGCCCAATCATGAATTTTTTTGGGTTTCAACAAGGGTTAATCGTTTTATTAGTCCCTTAATTTAGACCCGATTTGCATTTGAGTACCTCAATTTCCAAAATGGTTCCCGTGGTCCTTTAACTTTAGTTTAGTTTGCACAACTAGTCACACTGTTACTTCTGTCAATTTTTTCTTTTAAGTGCAGGGGCAAAATAGTATTTTTATATTAAAACAAAAAAAATAAATAAAAAATTATATCTTTAAAATAACAATAAAAGAAAATACCACAAAAAACCAATAAATAAATAAATAAATAAATAAATTTTCCCCCACCCCACATCGGGATAGAGGGGAAAAAGGGAGAGTTTAATTTTAATTTTTTTAGTTTTTTTTATTTTTTATTCATATTTTTAATCAATTTTGATACAAAAATCCCATTTTGCCCATGCATTTAACAGAAAAGTTAACAAAATTAAAGGCATGACCATTTGTCCTAACGAAAGTGAAGTTAAAGGACCACGAGAACCATCTTGGAAATTGAGGTACTCAAATGCAAATCGGGTCTAAATTCAGGGACTAATAAAACGATTAACCCATGTCTTAAAATATTGTAAGTACTAATTAAGTTGGTTTATTTCTGCTCACTTTTCTTCACAATAAAAAATTACATACAAACATGTGTTTACAGAAAGATGAGGCAGATCTTTCTCTTATGCATGAGCTTGAGCGTAGGTTTTTTATTTGATTTGGATTTTTGTTGGCTTCCTTCTCTAGTAATGTTAGAAGTGTGTTCATAATCGTACCAAAAGTAATATTAGAAGTGTAGTTTTAATGATTTATATATATTTTTTTTGTAATTTACATGATATTCGGTGTCAGTCTCTTATTTATTGTAATTTCACAAAGTAAATACAATTTTACTCTCGTGGCACTCTATTATTTAATGTATTTCACAACAGTTTTACTTTTCATAATCAACGATTTGGTAATAATCAATTGATAATTGACAAGTTTCAATTTTTTGTACATTAATTCAATGTGGTTCAATCATTTGGCATATATATAATTATAACTCCTTGAATGGCCGTTTTACTCATCGAACAAAGCATCTTACAGTCACTGAGAAAACTATCTAGTTTATTGGGTAATTTACCTACAAACGTTACTAATACTATGTACCTCACAAATGAGAGCATGGTAATCATGCCGTTTATAGGGTAATTACTATTTAAATGTGGCGTTTATATGGCAATCATGTCGTTCATTGGGTAATTACTATTCATGGCGTTGAAATGGTAAAATGACATTTTTCACGACCTTTACCTACGAACGTGTTTCTTTACTCAACAAATGCAAGGGTGGTGTTATATGGTAATTAAGTCGTTCGTTTGGAAATTTACGATTTAAACGTGATTTTTACCTTCCAAACACTATCCTTGCGTTCGCTAAGTTAAAGTGCATGTTTAAATGGTAAAAGGGTATTTTTCACTACCTTTACCCACAAACGTGTCTCTTTACTTAGCGAAAGCAAGGGTGGCGTTTATATGGTAATAGAGGCTTCCTTTGGTACTTTATCATTTAAACATGATTTTTACCTTCCAAACACCATCCTTATGTTAGTGCATGTTTAAATGATAAAATGACCTTTGTCACTACCTTTACCCACAAACGTGTCTCCTTACTCAGCGAATGCAGAGGTAATATTTATATGGTAATGGAGGCGTGCATTTAGTAATTTACCATTTAAACATGCATTTTACCTTTCAAACCTCATCCTTGCGTTTGCGGAGTAAAGTAAGCATTTAAATGGTACGATCCAACAAAAAGGACAAACGTGTCTCTTTACTCATTGATCTTGTGGGTAACATTTATATGGTAATCAAGCCGTTCATTGGGTAATTACTTTTTCAATGTGCTTTTTACCTTCCAAACACCATCCTTGTGTTCACGGAGTAAAGGAACCGTTTAAATAGTAACATGGTCTTTCTCACTACTTTTACCCACAAACGCCCCTCTTTACTCACTGATCAAACATGTGGCGTTTATATGGTAATCAAGTCATTCATTGTGCAATTACTATTTAAACGTGTCTTTTACCTTCCAACACTATCATGCTGTTCAAGGAGTTAATATTTCATGGTATATTAATATTTCAGTTAACTTGTGTGGTTGTCCTTATAAGTTATATTTTTCTTTTATGCACATTCTCAGGCATACCTGCAGAAGTTGGCAGCATTAGAAAAGCAGTCCTCATTTCAGCATGTGGCATTCCGCTGTATCTGTGCATTGCTTGATGCAGCACCCCACTTCAACTACCGGGAGAGCTTGTTAGGTGTTGTCATCAGAAACATAGGCTCCCCAGATGATGTTACAAGGTGTCTTTGAAGGTCAGGATGACGCAAGAATTTGTAAAATGATTGTATCTTCAAGTCCAGTACACAGTTTAACTCTAAATATGAGCATTAGCCAGCTTTTATTATACTTTAGGATTGAGCAAAACATTCAGGTCGAAATATTGTTCTTTGTTTAGATTCTCAATTTAAACTTTTATCTGACAAAGGAAAAATATTCTAAACTTGGTTAAGGACTGATGATGTTTCTGGCTGCAGACTGCATGGGTGTTAAAACACCTTCTCTTGCTTAGAAACAGTTCAACATTGCCAAGGTGTTGACCTTTTTTGTCAAAAAAACTACACATGGTTGTAATTTTCATAATTATTTTTAAGAATGTTGTTCTTGTATAAAGATATGTTTGAATGTGAACAGATATCTGTATAAATATAAAAGATTGCAGATGTATTGATGTGTCATCATTTTTGAATTGCAGATGTATTGATGTGTCAATGTTTGAATGTGATCAATAATTTTTGTGCCGATCAACTCAATACTGGACCATTTTGCCTAACCATATATCTCTCTGCCGAAAGAAAATTATTGATCAAATGCTGTAGTTTTATAAGGATACAATCAGGGTTATATTGAGTTAAGATAAAGGTTTTATTTCCTTATGTCCGTCATCTACCGTTGGACTCCATGCTCAGCCAACTAGATGGCAGATTTCTTGAGTTTTGTTTAAAAGGAGCTTTACTGTTTTACGGTACAGAAATGTATATGGATATAGCTTTTCTCTGGTAATTTTGCTGCAATGCATAATGCATATTGTCAGTTGAAAGTGTATATGTTACCATAACTTGTGTCATACACAGGTTCAAATAAACAAATGATTGTGGATAGGAAATTGTTGCTTTTCTGCCTGGTAATCTACAAATAGTGGGAAGATGAATTTCGTGATGGAATCATATTGTATAATAAGAACTCGTGTGGATTTTGTTTTTCCCCCATGCTTATTATTGTTAGTACTTCTGCAGGTTTTCTTGTCTCTGTCATTCGATGAGGATCTTGGGAGGGCTGCAAGAAATGATGAGAAACATAAACCACAAAGCAAGAAAAGTAAGAAGAAAAAGCATTATGAGGAGGCACGTCAATTGAAGGAAAATGACAAAAAAAGGAGTAGGCAAGAGTTATTGATGAAGACAAGAGAGGAGGTGCTTTTTCTGTTTTGCAAAATCCATTGACTTCTTGATCTTGCTTGTTTCAGTGGTTTTTCCTCTCAACCTATTGAATTTTGTAATGCTATACACAGTGAATATCTACAGTCCCACATCGAAATTCTACACAACATGCACGCCTCCCAAGACTTATAAAGGGGGCACAAGTCCCAAAATGGAGGTAACTGGAACTCTCAGCATACTCAGCCATTACTCTGTCTAGATACTATTCCCTATGTACTTATTTAAGTATCGGAGAGCCTTCGGCCGGTACTACACCGGTGTCTTAAGCCTTACTGAGAGTTCTCATTTGTGCAGATCAGCTGCTTTACCGAGGCCCAGGACATTCTGAAGACAAATACATCACTAAGTTGGCCCCAAAAAGGCCGAACCATTTTTGAGCATCAACAAGTACAAAAATAATCAGAACAAGAAACATAAGCTTATTTGCTTCAGCTGGAGATAAGACATGTTGAAGACACATTAAGATTCAAGAAGAGCCAGAATACAGAAGCAGTGGAAGACATTAAATGACTAACAACACCAGGTAAAAGGAAGGCTAATGCATCAGCAGTCCCAACCTCTAGGGAAAGAATGTTCTGAATCAAACTAACCCAAAGGTACTGACTTGTAAGATTGCAATTTGCAGTGAAGGATGTTATCATACCTTAGAACCTATATGGGTCTCGTGTGTGAATAACACACAAAAATAAACAACTGGCTGTGATGCTTGAGATTAGCAAAAATAAATAAATGAAACAAAATGTGATATTTTTACCATTCAAAGTCGATGTTGTAAACAAACTCTAATATAAAAGATCAGGAAAATAAAGTATTTAAAATGAAATAGCCTTTTTAAGGGATGAGCACAATGTGAAATGAAGAGGAGGCAGAAACAGAGAAACGCAAATTCAAATTTACAAATTAACCAAAGCTACAAATAGTTAGAACCTACATGAAATCACAAGATTACCTTAGCAACAAGCACACGCAAGGTCATAAAGGCCTCAATACGAAGCCTTGCACCACCTAAAAGTCCTCGTGCAAAGGAAAAAAATAAAATATGAAAACTTCAAATGATAGAGGATAATCAACGGTGATGCAGATAAAGAGCCATTAAAGTTTATGGGGCATTTGAATCAAAAGCATTAACAAGTTCAAGCATGAACGTTTTGTTTTGGTTTCTAATAAATTTCATGTATTTGGAATGGAATAACTAGAGTCATAATCATTTGGATGTGGCTTAATCTATATGATTTTAGAGAGAAAAAAAAAAGTATGTGAATTAGTCTTAGTGAATCTTACGAACTCGGAATTGGAATTTAAAATTGGCTTTGTTTCCCAGTTTTGAAACTATATGCTAAGGAAATATTTTTGCTCACCATTTTAACCTAAAGTGTATCTTCATCACCCTTCTCAATATTTGACACGTGTCCATTGGCATAACCATAGTTAACTCTTTACTTTGTATTTATGGAACCATGGTTATGTCAATAGACACATGTCAAGTGTTGAAAATGATGATGAAGATACATATTGAGTTAAAGTGGTGAGCAAAAATACTCACATATGCTAAAAGGCTAGCGGATTTCAGTTTGCCAATGAATTTGGACATAATTATATGGAATATGGTAATATTAATAAAATATAATGTGGGTATATACTAAAAAAGAAAGGGAGACTTTGGAAAAGCCCAAAGGAGAGAGAAAATTTTTAAAAGAAGCCAAAATGGACAAAATTGCCCTTATTTATTTTTTGATTTCCTAAGGAATCCTTTACATTTGCATGTCTTTTGTTTGAAAGTTGAGAGGTTTTTCTGTCTTTTTTGAAAAAGCTTTGGCTTTTTTCAAAAGTGAAAGTTTTTTTATGAGTAAAACTTAAATTTACTTAAATATGAAATGACGACAGACAACTCTCACTTGAAATTGAACACCGGCCTAGAATGGCCGGTTTGTAAACTAGAAATTACTCTTGAGTTCTCAATTGTATAGTTAATTTATTATATGATATTGTTATTAGATTGAATATAAAGAACCATACCTCCGTTGCACGGGGGGATTCCCTCTTTCTCCTCAACCTTTTCCTTATCCGGTCAATGGCATCATTTGGTTCGATGTCTATCTCAATTTCAGCCGTTGAATTATTTGTTTTCCCATTGATCAAGTCACTTTTTAATCACGGCCGTTGGCTTAAACTATCATTACATTTGAAATAAATAATAAATCAATTTGGCTGTTTGAATTGCAGCCATTAGATGACAACGACTACAAGCCCATCTTGCGCCACGCGTCAGCAATTTTCCCTTCAATTAGCCGAGATGGCTGGCCCACTTCCGCAGTTTCTCTTGCTTTCCTTCACGTGCTACAAGTTGCCTTCAACTTGGGGCGACTTGGGCCAAAATTTGAGATTTTTCAAAAAAAAAAAAAAGTTATGGTCCAAAATCCCGGTTTCTGAATGTTCAATTTTCCATACCAAAAAAAAAGAACATTCAATTTTCTACAGCCAGAATTGTCAAGTCTTGTAATTGAACACGCCATTTCTTGACATGATATGAGCAATATATATATATACTGCGTGCTTGAAGCTCCTTGAACATTGAAAAGAAAAATGGCTGCGGGAAAATATGTTGTTCTTGATCTAGAAACTGGCCAAGAAAAGCAAATAGTTATCGTGCCAGACACATCGGAAGTCAGGGTTTGGCCTTTCATTCTCATGTTTTTCCTCTTCTCGCTTGCAGCTATAGCAATCGCCACAGTTTTCTGGTGATGAAGGAATCAATAAAAATCTAACAGGAGGAAAAGGCTTGGAGTAGGTTGAGGTTGCTAGAAAAAAATGTTGGCGGTCATTTATCTTTAATTAATTAAATGGTACAAAATTCATGTAATTATTTTTAGTTTTTTTTTCTTTTTAGCATTAGTGAGTTTGTTTGTTAAAAAAAAAAAAAAAAAATACTTGCAAATCAGTCTTGTTTAGGACATTTCTGCGCTTGTTGGTCTCGCAACTCTGGTTGAAGCAAATTCGCAAAGCTAAAAGACAGGTGCAGATGCAGAGGCTTAACTCTCTAACAAGTGGTTTTTTCTTTCTTTTCATTAGCACATGAAAGGAACAAAAAGAATACAGAGAGAAAAAAAAGTACAGCAACCTTAAAATGTGTGAAATTAGAGATTTTGTTAAGAAGAATAATTCTCAGTTGTTACTGATAGAGCCAAAAGGCTAAGTATTTATAGAGATATTACAAGCTTAACTAGAAAAACTAGGTTACTTGGAGACTACTCCAAATCAATTACAATCAACTAATGAAAGGAAACTAAATAACAATTTAATAACGTTCCTAATTTCCAACACTCCCCCTCAAGTTGGAGGGTGGATATCAAGAACGTCCAACTTGCACAAGAGATTGTGAAAGGTGTTACTCCCAAAGGTTGCTAATAAAGAGGCAGTGGTGTCATTACTGTAGAGGGGGCAGCTGTGTCGCAGCTGTGTCACTATTGTAATGAAGGCAAATTTGGAGGCAAATGGAGCAGCGGTGTGCTGCTGTAAAGGGGGTTGTTGCTCCTCTCAAATCCGACGATGTATGAGAGTCGTGAGTTGAAGGAAGCAGCACCCAAATAAAGTTGTGCTGATGTTCAGCGCATGTTGCATGTATGGAGGCTGTTGTTGATGTTGCTGATGTGCAACGATGGTGATTTTGTTGCTAATGTGCAACAAATGTTGTTGATGATGCCTTTTCTTGAGGCTGAATAATGATGCTGCTGGGGCAGCTAAATGATGGTGTTGTTGGTGCAACTGATTGATGATGTTGCTGGTGCAATTGTGCGGAAGCTATTAATGATGGTGTGCAGCTGATGTGTGACAATGTGTCTATCTCCCATATCTGCCCCTCAAATCCGAAGCTTGTAGAGGGTCGAGATTTGGAAAAAGAGAAGAGAGAATGAAAAATAATGATGAAAGAGAGATTAAAAAAAGAAAAGGAGCAAAGCCAAGAAGATGGCGTGAAAGTGAAAAAAATACTTTTATTTTTATTTTTTGTTTGAAAAATGACCCACCGAAAAAAGGATATGACCCATCGAAAAAGTTAGCCAAAAAAAGAAGAAGAAGAATTGAGTGATGTGGAGACAGAAAGAAAATATCAAACTTGGCCAAGAAAAAAGTTAGGTAGAGAAAGAAAACAAAAAATTGGGTCTGATGTGAAACCTCAAAGAGAAACTGATATATCAACAAAGGAGAGAAAGTGAACGCTCATGTTGGGTTGTCGTGGTGCAAAGAAGCGATGACAACACAGAGAGAAAAAGGACCAGCAGTTGTGCAAAGGTGCTCTTAGGAAGATTACGATAGATGGCTTGGATACGAGCGATCGATGGTTTCTAGGCAGGGGCAAAGAATCAATGAACACATTGGCTGGTCAACAGCAGTGGTGCTAGTGTAGAGCCTCCTGCATTTGTTGGAGATGTCGTGGGTTGTCCAAAGACATGATGGCTCGGTGAGCGTTGACGAGGCTCAAGGAGGAAATAAACGGCTTAGTGAGCAGTGACGAGGATCACGAAGGAATCGCAATGAAGACGGCGTGTCTGCCGCAAGCGTAGACGACTTAAAAAAATGATGGGTAGGCTCGATGAAGGCCGAAGATGCCGTGGTTGTGGCAAGTGTAGTAGACATCAAAACATGGGCTCAATATCTGATTGCAACAGAGAGCATGACTAGAGATGGCTCAATATGATTTGTATAGAGAGCAATACTTGTATGAAAAACATAAGGAAATTGCAATGCCAAAGAAGGGTGCGACTGTTGGTTTAGTTAGATGTAGGAACTATGGGATGGTATGGCTTTGGTAGCGGGAATAAAATATTGATCATTGAGGAGAGGGTGAACAAGACGACTGTACAAGATGAATACCCATCATGGGTGAGGGATGAAAAGCGCCAACAACTCTCAATTTGGCAAAGGATTTCAAAGATTAGCAACTAGGGTTGTGAAACATCGGATTGTGAAGAAAATAAGGTTTGTAAAAAAGTTTCAAGAGACGCCCTAGAATCAGTGCTCTGATACCATGTGAAATTGGAGATTTTGTTAAGAAGAATAATTCTCAGTTGTTATTGATAGAGCCAAAAGGCTAAGTATTTATAGAGATATTACAAGCTTAACTAGGACAACTAGGTTACTTGGAGACTACTCCAAATCAATTACAATCAACTAATAAAAGGAAACTAAATAACAATTTAATAACGTTCCTAATTTCCAACAAAATGGTGAGGGTTTGGAACACTGCATTTTTCAATCAATTTTCCTGTAATATTTCTTCATTCTCATGTTGTATAAGAATGAAGACGTGCATTAACTCGCTTTCACAACATTCATGCATATATACATTTGGAATTGATTTTCTGTTTACACGTACACATCATCTCGATCCAAATTTCGCGGTATTTCTCTCTCGTTTGTTGAAAAATGTCTCAAGTTCAAATCTCCTCTCCCATTTCAATAAAAAGAATAAAAATTTCTTAGGATTATCTGTGCCGTGATAATGTCTTTACCAGATTCTTAAATGGGACTTGTGCTTCAAACTCAAGAGAAAATCCACCATCATTATCACAGCACTTAAGCTGAGATGGCAAAGGCAAATCCTTTGCAGTTAAAAGCCAAGAAGAAGTGGCTACAAACCAGTTCATATGCACCAGCTAAAACACCCATATTAGAAGAAGCCCAATATTTAGCTCTTATCAAGCTCAAACCTTCACTCAAACAAGATGCACACTGCAAATTTTCATTTCCTGGTTTGATCAGGGGCTCATAATGTTGGCTTCACTTAGCATTATCCCACCATGCTTCTCCTCAATCATTTATCAGAAGTGTCGTAGTGTCAGGCACATAACCAAGCCCTTTCATCTGCAGAATCAAACTGTCTAGAATTGAAAGTATAAGACCGGTCTTGCGATGCGTTCTATCTTTCGCAGCAAATGTATGAACTTCGTTATTCGCTTCAACCCAACTTCGCCCAGTTTCTTTCACCACCCCATTGTATTCCATTTTTTCCCTCACCCTCTTGACATCAGCCCACATACCTTTGGATGCATAAATATTTGAAAGTAAGATATATGATCCACTATCTACTGGATCACTCAAAATTGCCATCTCTGCTGCATACCTCCCCAATTCAATGTTGCCTGCAGCTGTGCATGCACTGAGCAAGCTCCTCCATACAATCGCTGGTGGTTTTATCGGCATTTTCATAACAAATTCCTTAGCTTCAAATAATTTACCAGCACGACCCAGGAGAGAAACTATGCAAGCATAATGCTCTGTCCCTGGTTCGATTCCAAACTGAGGCATTGATTCAAAGTGGCGAAGTCCATCATCCACAAGGCCTGCATGGCTACAAGCTGATAGCACACCCACAAATGTGATAAAGTTGGGTTTTATTTGCTCCTTCATCATTCTATCAAACATAATAAGGGCTTGTTCTGCTTCTCCATGTTGGGCATATGTTGAGATTATGGAATTCCAACAGGCAACATCGCTCCAAATTTTGGAATCAAATATTTTGCAAGCCTCTTCAATGCTTCCACAATTGGAATACATATCCACGAGGGCATTTGTGACAAATGGATCACTGTCAAGACCCATCTTAATGAGCTGGTTATGGAACTGTTGACCATGCTGGATACTTGCTAGGTTACTGGCAGCTGAGACTAGGGCAGCAAAAGTAAATTCATTGGGGTTTTGTCTTGATAACTGTAATTCCAAGTATAACTTGAGAGCCTCTTCACTTTCCAGCTGTTGGGTGTATCCGCAGAACATCGCATTCCACACTACAATGTCTTTCTCATACATCTCCTCGAATACAAGTCTGGCATCACTAATAAATGAGCACTTAGAATAAACATCTATGAGAGCACTGCCAGCAAATACGTCCAAACAGTACCCATATTTGGTGACCAGACCATGGATTTGCTTGCTCAATTCCAATGCAAATAAAGCAGCTGAGACACCAAGAAGGCTAACGAATGTCAAGAGACTCGGGTGGAGCAATCTAAGCCTCATCTCGTTGAAAAGATCCAGAGCTTCAGACATCTTATCCTGTCTTGAGTATCCTTCAATCATTGCATTGTAAGAGACCACATTATGATCAGCCATTGAATCAAAAACTCGTCTTGCATTAGTAAGGGAATCACATTTTGCATACATATCAATCAAACTATTCTTCACATAATCTTCATAAACAAGATTAACTCTGATAGCATACGCGTGCACTTCTCTCCCATGATCAAGGGCCTCAAGTGAAGCACACGAAGTAAGAATACTACTGCACCCGAATCCATCTAGCTTCCAACCCAATCTGGCCATTTCAGAAAATAGCTTAACAGCCTCCCGGTTAAATGAGTTTTGCATATACCCAGCTATCATTGTGGTCCATGAAATGAGGTCCTTGACTACTATTGTATTGAATAGCTTTCGTCCTGCCTGCACTTCACCGCACTTTGCGTAGAAATCTACAAGTACATTAACAACTGAAACATCCATTACTGTTCCCCTTCTAAGGACATAAGCATGGATTTGCTTGCCACCTCCAATGAACTTGAGAGCAGAACATGCGGTCAGAAGACTAGAAAGCACATATTTATCAGGAAGAACGTCAGTGTCTCTCATTTGGTTGAACAGTTTCAAAGATACTTCACTTCTTCCACATTTTGCATACCCTGATATCATGATAGTCCAAGTAACTGCACTTTTTACTTTTAAACCTTCAAAAATTAGTTTTGCTTCTTCTATATCACCATTTTTTGAGTAAAAATCGACTAAAGAAGTACCCACATAAACTTCCTGATCAAAACCAGTCTTCGCAACAAAACTATGCACTTGAGCACCTTGATCAACCCCTCCCAATCGCGTACAAGCCCGAATAACACTAGCTAAAGTATACTCATTCGGCTTCCCATCGGAATTCCGGCAGAACTCTGAAAACATCACCAATGCTTCTTCGTCATTACCATGCTTGGTATACATAGAAACCATAGAGGACCAAGTAACTGAGTTCTTTTCAGGCATTTTATCAAACAGTTTCCGCGCGTAAACAATACAGTCAGATTTCGCGTAAGAGTGCAATAGAAGATTAGCAAGAAAAACATCATCTTGAAAGCCCGATACGACAACCTGGGCATGCATTCTCTTGTCGTACCAAATGGGTTGGTCTGAAACGCGTAGTTGTAAGAGGTTGACCAATGCCCGCCTTCTGCTTTGGAGATTTTGGATTGGAAGACATGGGTCTTGTGACTGAAGAACAGGGCACGCAAAGGTGGAGAAGTTGAGGGCTTGTGTCTTGGTAATCTTCTTCTGACAATGTCTTAGGTGCAGTGCAAAGTTTCTCATACCAAAGGAGAGGAAGTTCTATTCAAATTGTGTGTGTTTCCTTTCTTTTATAATACTGGTACATGACAGAGGCTGATTGTAGTTTGCACCCAAGTTATACTTTGATCTGTATTATTGGCTGGCTGACAACATTGTGATTACTGGTTAACATGGTTTTGAACTCAACAATTTTTGTCTAATTTTTTTTTACAAGCAAGAAAGGGGAGATTGGAGTATAAGACCTTGAGTGAATGGATCTCCAATAGTGCGTGGCTAAATATAGCCCTCCATTTATAGTTTTGTAAGGAATAGTGATGGGCTATATTTTTTACTATCTCCAGTAGTGCATGCTAAATCATATGGTCTTTAATATTTTATTATTTTTAAGTATATTCTTTAAATATATTGGATAATTTAATTAAATTACTATTTTATACCATATTTAAAATTTATTTCAGAAGAGAAAAAAAATTTCATATAGGATTTTGACATTCATGGATAGGATTTTAGAAAAGAAAAATATTTTCCGATAGGATAAGATTAATTTAAAAACAACAATTGGTCCACCCAAGAAATAATAAAATAAGATATAACTCACCCAAGAAGTATGCCACATTTGGCTCTTTTGGCCCACTGATTAGGTTTGGCTTGGAGATGGGTTTTGGGTGTGAAATGGCTAAATTTGAGGATTTAACCTACTATTGGAGATGACCTAACTGCTTTTAACCACTTGAGCAAGCTAATAAGCCCATGCTTAAGTATAGTTTGTTAGTTTTGAACCAGTAGTGGATCCAAAATTTGAAACTTGACTCGATAAAACTTACATTAGAAACCCAATAAAAAATCAAATAAACTCTCATAATAACATCAATGCCTTTAATCAAACATTAACATACAACAACAAATCAATCATCCCAACGATACCCATATAAAATCAAACATCTCAACAAAATTCCTAAAATAAAAAATCTAATTAATTTCAACAAAATCCCCATATTATAATTCATTCTTAATCACCCCTATAGTATATTAGAACGCATCAATGCCCAGTCGTGGGACCGCCCCTGTTTGGAATTCATTACAAGTTTACTTTGAATGGGTGAAGTTGTGAATAAGGGAAAGAAAGATTGGATATGAGATAAACTACCCTCCCTATTCAATTTAATTATTGGGTTTTCATGTATGGATTATGAATTGTAATATAAAATTCACTTACTTTTTTTATTTTATTTCGTTTGTGTTAGGAATCAAAATAATTCTAGATAAGTAAACATTATATCAATCTTTTGGTAGTTTTCCAATTATCAAGGGTGACCAAAATTATAGACTTATAAAAACAAAAGTACGCTAATTACAGTTTCAAATTTACATTTTTATTTCCACTATTTTCTAACATATCATCTTCAACAACCAAAAGCGGAACTAAGGGTGGCTGAGGTATGCTCCTAAGAGCAGCTCCAGCAAGGAGCTGAGCCCAAGGCTGGGGGGAGAAAAAAACAAAAATCTGTTTCCAGCGGAGAGCCCAGGCCCGAGCGCAAGGTGGGACTCAGCAACCTGGGCTGGCCCGAGGGCAAGGTTGGCCCAAGCTCCAGCCCTCGTTTTGGTGCTGACGTCAGCGCTACAGTGCAGGCACTACAGTACCGCTAAAAAAGTCCACGTGTCGCATTCTGGGCTCTCCGATCAGATTTTTTTCTCCAATCCAACGGCAGCCAATTTTTGTGCAATAAAAAAATGAAAAAAATTGAATTTTTTTTTAAAAAATACCAAAAAATTACAGATTTTTTTTTTTTCTATAAATGCCAAAATTTTATCCGATTGAGATATGAAATTTATAATAAATATTGATATGTACGAACCCAGAAATCTTATCTGAAAATATTATCCAAATTAATTATTTTCATTAAAAAATTTGTGAAAAAAATAAAAAAATGAATAGTAATTGCCCTTAGCCATGGCAATGGGTGGAAACACAAAATACTATTTGCAAGGGCAACCACTATTCACGTGAATAGTGGTTGCCCTACCTCCCCCCTTGCCATGGCTAAGGACAAATGGGTGGAGTTGCTCTAAGAGAGAGAGATATATATATATTCAAAATTTTATCAATTCCTTGTTTCTCCCCTCTTTCTCTTTCTTCTCTCTTTTCTTCTTTTTCTGATTTACAAGTTCACATTCAGATCTACAAGTGCAACAAAGTTTTAGTGTTTATGCCTCAGTTTAAATTTTTTGGATATGCTACTGCTACAAATTGTACTTTTGTTTGTGTTTTTGCTTCCCACAGTTTCAGTTTTGATTCCCACTCGGTTCTCACTGTATTAATTCACATATGGAAAAAAAAAAATTGGTTCTCATTGTTTATATATATCTCTCACCTAAAAAAAAACTGTAGCATACTCCTAGAAAAATTCATAAATCCACCATTATCAACAACTACAGATTTCTAATGTTCGACATGTGTACTGTGAAGCAAATATGATCGCTGATGCTCTCACTAATTTGGGTCAGCATAAACAACGGTTTAGTAATTTCCCCAAAATGCATGACTATGAGGTTGTTATTTGATCAAAGGAATATTGGAATCCCTCAAGATTCTCCTTGTAATTTTATTTTGTACTTCAAAAAACAAATGAAGTACAAGTGTGGTTGGTTTTCCTAAGACGTTGGTTGTTGTGAGATTAGCCTTACTCTTTTAAGTGCTACAAGAGACAACACCTTTAATACAACTTTTGGATATCAACATATGTAGCAGTGTTTTAATTACTCAAAACATAATGCTCAAGACGTGCAGGTTCAAAATTCATTATTTAATTACTCAAAACATATTTCATTTAAAATTCTTTGAAACACAAGTCACCTCATCAGTGAGCCACATCCCCACAATCTTGCTATTTCTACCAACCCACTGATAAACTCTAATTGCTTCGCTAATATATATATATATATATATATACACAATATACTCATCACACTACCTAGGTTTCGGAGAAACAATCTAACTAGGGGGTCGTTTGACTAGCCCGCAGGATTTTCAGGTGCTATCCTGTGTCTAGGGATGAGCGGTCCAACCGGGAGACGAAACTCCATAGCTCACACACCGAAACATCCAATGCCATGTGTAGCTCCCAAACTATGTCCTATGCGTGCAGACTGGATCATCACACACTGGAACATCCAACGCCATGGGTGATGTCCCCAAACAATAGACAGAGTCTTTCCATACGCCGGAACATCCAACGCCGCATATGGAAAGTGTCTCACATGCCGGAACATCCAACATCGCGTGTGAGACTGATAACCTATTCTTCCCATACGCTGAAACATCCAACGCCACGTGTGGGAAGTCTAATAACTGGGGAAGGTACTTACATAGTGTAATCATACAATTTCTCTCACAACCCCTCATATTCAAGTTCTTCCACAAACTCACCTTAACAACCCAAGTATCCCACTTCTAGATAATATATATATATATATATATATATATAACTTCCCTAAAATTCATATAAAATATACTTTCGATACCCAACTATGACAAACCCACAATATATTGCCAAAGTGCTATACAAACATCAAATTCAACCAATGAATATAATATATTCAATAAATCATTAAAAACATTATGCATAAATCTTTTATCAATAAAACCATGCATATGTTTGAAAACAAAGTCCACTCACAAATATTCTCACGTTGCTTGACCACAAGAGGGTCTTGCTTGCTGAGTATGTGTAGTCGGAGCACCTATTTCGAGATACGAACCCTTAATTAATATAAAATTACTTCGAAGCGGAAATCACAAATTAAATACTTAAATCCCCAAATTTCCAGTACGTGTACATTGAAGGAGGTATCCTAAGGTCCGATTACAAGTTTAGGAATCGCTCATGATTGTACGGTTATCGCTAACCCACAAACTTTGCATTATTGAATCGAAACATTCGGGGCTCCGATTCATGATCCGTGAAGTTCTATACGGTCCTAGGAATACCTAGATCAACATATTTTAATTGAAAAAAGATCTAATGATCAGAACCTATCGAACCTGGATAACGCACAATATGCGAAAATCCGTTCGATAGTCAAACGACTTCCGAATTGAGATCCGCGAAATCCTATGCACTCGTGACAATCTAAGGATCTCATCGGGTCAAATTGCAACTTCACCAGCCTCGCCCACACGCCGGCTGGTTGTGGGTGTGTAGAGTAAATTTTGGTGACGGAAAAACTCCACACCCGAGCTCACCCTTCCTATCCTAGCTTCTCCTTAAGGTCAGGATCACTTCATTCAACTACGGGGAGGTCCAATTCGGATGGCAACTGGCCGGAATTTCACTTTAAAATCCGGCCAAAACTTAGGTTTACAAAATCGGTTTCTACCCAGTAAATCAATCCAAACCTATGCAACAGTCAACTAGAACTCGGAAGATGGATGAGAAACCATACCTCACCCGTCGAAATTGGTGGCCGGAGGAGAGAGATCGAGAGATTGAAAATTCGTACAAAAACCGGCCTGAAATTCGTATTTTGCGGCGACTGATGGCTGGAGGTGGACTGGGGAACGTCGGCGAGGTCTGGTCGGACTTTTTGGGTCCGGTCTCGGGGCTGGTCGTGGCCTGTGACGGTGGCTGCATAATTGCTGTCGAGGGAGGGGGAACGACGACGCGGGAGAGAGAGAGAGAGAGAGAGAGAGAGAGAGAGAGAGAGAGAGAGAAGTGAGGTAGAAAGTGAAAAAAATCAGATTTTACTCTCCTCTTTTCGAAATATTTACAAGTTTGCCACTGATGATGTTTTGATTGCCAAATCTTCGTTACAACTCCGATTCAGGCCTACCGTGTGTCTACGAATTCGTCTCAGTACTACCTACCTAAAAATACCCGTCGTAGTCCCAAAATCCTTCCGAATAGGAAAATGACCAATTTACCCATACTCCAAGGGTAAATTCGTAATTCCACTTTAAATACATTAAAATAGAGAGTAAATTTGGAGTCGGGGTGTTACATCCTAGGCTTAGACATTTGAAACCTTAGCCCGGCCCAACTTAGCTTGAAAAAACACAAAATCTTGATAGGCCCGACATGAGCCCACCATACACCCAATAATTTCAAGCCAAGCCAGCCCAATAAGGACTCTTAGTTTTTTAATTTTGTTAGCCCAATTACAACAACAAAGATTCATAGTATGCTCCATATTTTTTCATTTTCTAACGTATCAAACCATCCTAAAATTCAACATGTTATTAAATTTCAAAGTTAAATAGCTAATATATTTAGGGAGATTTACTATTATACCCAATATGGGGGCCCAAATTATAAAAATACCCCATATGAAATGGACTTTAGAAACACACCAAAAACTCATTTACAACATAACAAAAAACTTTTAACTTCTTATAAATTACAAAACTGTCATTAATTTCTTAAAACAAGCTCAACCCCAAAATCTCATAAAAATACCCAAAACCCTTAATAGGATATCAAAGTAATTTAATAATTAATATTAAATTCAATAAGGTCAGCTGTCATTTTTTGAGTTTTTTTTAGGTTTATTTATAAAAATTTAATTGTGTAGGGTTTATTTATAATATTAGTATTAGAAATGGGTATATAACTAAATATCTCATATATTTACAATTCAAATATCAATAACTTCAAAATTCCATCCAACTTCAGTTTCAACCTGCAAAATAAAATAAAATAAATATACAAAGAGATGATCGAATTCGGTTTAAATTGATATGCAAAAGTCAAAACCTAAACCAAACAATTATAATGAGATTCGTTTAAATCATTTGACTTTTTTCTAGGTTAAAACCAAACATAACCAATCATTACGATTCGAATCGATCAGATTGATGCCCACCTCGATTCTGTAGCAGGACGATTAGGTCTTTTCATTTTTTTGGCTAGGCAGTGTTCTAGCTTATTTTCATATAATAAAAAACAAGCGTGCAATTAGGTAAGATTTGCGGGTAGTTGGGCAAGCGTGCCTGTCTCAACACTAATTCAATTCTGGTCAGTGGGTCCAGAGATTCTTAATCAAATCAAGTCAAGTCAAAATCTGATTGGGAAACAAACCTACCATCTTACTGTTGAGGGAATTTTCAGGTTTAAAATTTGGGAAATGGGTGGATACGAAAATGACAGGTTTATTACGTATGAAGTGTGTTTCATTCATCTCACATGTTTCATATATTTCACATGTTTTTTTTTTTAAAAAAAATTCATGTCACATGAATTTAATTGGGATTTCACATGTTGGAGATGTGGAGGCATACAAGTTTTATGGGTTTGAAATAATTATTTTAATTCCAAAAAAAAAAAAAAAAAACCCCTTCTATCATTTTTTGCTGTTGCTAAAAGTACTTTAGAATATCATTATACAAAAATCCTTTTTTTTTTTTAAACATGAAACAATATTAAAATAATGCTCCCCACATTTAGGGCACTTCTAAAAGTTGAGTTGTTTTATAGAATAGTATGGTAGTATGGTCACATAGTATAGCTTATACACTTTATTATAATATGAGTTGACGATATGGTTGATATTTCTTTTTTTTTAAATAATAATATTAATAAATATCCACTTATATTATAACATGTGTACAAATTATCCTATACAATCGTACTATCGTACTATTTTATAATCTCTCGTTTTGTGATTGGCAACATTATGATTCTCTTTTTTGGACATAATATAACAATGTGTTTCGTACTTTAGAATGAGAGAGACATGCATAATTATTTGTGATGTACCCTCAAATAGCAAGATAAGAATAACATTTTTGAAAGCGGGGACATACCTAATTATTGGACACTCATTACCAATAGCAGTGGCACTGATTTAAGAATCAGGGTTCACTTTTTACTAAATTGCTCATGAAAGTTAAAGAAAAATTGCCAATACGAAGAGGCAAGAAAAATCAGATGTGTTGAAAATGTGAAATTGTGATACTTGAATCTTTTTTTAAATTAGAAAGAAAAATTCAAACGCGGGTTAGACTAATTGTCAGAGAGTGTGTTCTCTTGCACTCAATTTTAAACTCAATATTCTTAAATTAGATTTACTAAAGTAATTTAGACTTTACTTATATAATTTTTTTTTAAAAAAAATGGAGATTCACTATCATACCCTCTCAATGAGAAATTATAGAATGGTACGATATCACCACGTCAACTAGTGATACTTCCATTCAAAATTCGCCACATGTATTATTTTTTAACAACTGTATTCAACACTCATATTTACTTTTAAAATAAAATTAAAATGATTTTTTAAAAACTTTAGAAATAAAAAAACCCAAAAACCACCCGCTTCATCGACAATGACCCCCCACCACTGTCTTCCATGACTACTGCCTCATTCTCTGTGTGAATTTGACACCCCAACACATGATTCCACTTTCACAATCATTAGAAAAAAAAAATAAATAAATGATTCGGCTATTGATACATGGAAAGCTATGCAACCAAGATTGGATTCCTATTCACCTACTGTAAAATTTGCTTTTCTTGTCAATAATCTCAATGGCCATATTCCTTGTAGGACTTTGGAAGCTTATCAAATTCCTCAAAAACTTTTAGACTTGTTGACCTTCGCGTATGAAATTAAATAATTTACCAAAGACCATAAACCCATCCCCAACAAATCTTCAATCTAAATTCCTTGAACCCTAAAGCCATCACAGAGAGAAAATTCCATGAACCCTAAATCCATAATAGAGAGGAGGGATGGAGAGGGAGAAGGGGAGAGAGATTGGAAAAATGAAAGAACGAACGGAAGCCATGGCAGAAAGTGGGCAGCGGAGGCTTTGTCGCGAGCTCAGGGAAGTGGTTGTTGGCGATTTTTATTATTAATGAGTTTTTTTTATATATATATATTTTATGGTTTTAAATTATAAAATTAGATTTTTAAATCCAGCTGCATAAATAGTTAATTTTTCTTTAAAAAATAGTATACATGACGCATTTTGAATAGAAGTATTACCATATGACGTGGTGATATCGTATCATTATATAATTTCTCTCTACCCCAAAATCTTATAAAAAGCTCCAAAACACTCAATAGGGCATTATAGTAATTTAATAATAAAAATTAAATTGAATAGTGCAAGCTGTTAATTTTTGGGATTTTTTTAGGGTCTGTTTATAGAAATTAAATGGTGCAGAGTTTATCTATATCATTAATACTAAAAATAAGTATATGACTAAATATCTCTAAAAAAAGAACCAGTAACTAAATAAATATGGTAATTAATTAATTTTAGGGAATTTTTTTTTTTATGGTAATGAAAATTAAAATGTTACTTCATGAATTAGTTATCTTCTTTTTTCTTTTTCAGGTTTCTCCCAAAAAAACACATGTAAAAGCATACACTTCTCGTGGGTCTGGTGGTGGGTGGGTAGATTAGCAGAACTGTTGCTACCAACCACATAAATTCTAAAAAAAATAACAGGACAAATTTAGTAGGTCCTCGAGGCACAGACGGATACCTCCTACAGTGAGTCTAACAAAAAAAATAATACCTGAATTTGTTATTTAAATTAATACCCTTGAAGTTTTTGTTTGAGATTTCATAAATTATACGAACACTCTATAAAATTTTAATATTATAAAATTTTTAAAAAAAATTAATTATTCGTTTAAAATTTATGATTTCATTTATAAAATTTTAATTTATGCAAATGACAAAGACTAACTTTTTTATGTGAAATTTATTTATTTATATAAAATTATTAACGAAAAGAGTTTTTGTGAAAATAATTTTAAATTTTATTGGAAGTTAATGTAATTTTTAAAAAATATTAGGGATTTTGTGAAATACAAAAGTACGCTCAGGTTGATGCTCAATTCCGAAATACGAAAGTACGCTCAGCTGCAACGCCTTAAATAATGTGTTTGCCAAAAACGACTTGAGACTGGAGCGAGAGAAAGAGAGAGAAGAGACTCTGCACCCAAGTGCTTGAAGCTAAAGACTCTGCAACCAATCACTTTCGTTTTGAGAGAGGTAGGTGCTCTACTCGTTCTTCAAATCCTCAAATCCACCACATTTTCATTTGATACATGGTTTTGATTTGTATATTATGTATCAGATGATTGATATTGAATCTGAAATTCGTAGTTTTAGTCAGATTTTTTATGTTTTCGCTTTCTGCGGTGGAATTTCAGGCTTGAATTTGTGGATACAAATCGAGAATTGTTTAGGTGATTAGTTTGGCAGAGTCGTTGGTGAAAGTCGAGCTTTTCTGATGATGGTAATGGAGGCCACGGTTGCGCATAGGTTGCAGTTTTCTACCTGGATTGATTCGGAGAAGGTTGCGAGGCGGCCGAGCAGTTCAGCGCGGTGCTCTCAGAGATTGAAGGAGCAAAACAAGCTCCGGGTGCTTGTTGCAGCTCACCTACCCTCCTCTAGAGTCTCTAATCGCCAACGACATGTCGCTTTGGAGGTTTCATGCTCCTACAACAAGTTTCCAGGTAGTTGTTGAGACGTTCAATCGGTTTTTGTTGGTGGTACGCATGTAGGGACAGATGTTGATGTAGAGAATGTTTAATTCCTGATTTGTAATAATTATTTAGTCATTAGTTAATTTTCTGTGTTGAAATTGCATTAGGAAAAGGATTAAAGAAGAAGATATATTTCAAATTTTAGAAGGTTGTATAATTGTCTGCTGAGAAAAAAAAAAAAGTATATGGAAGGAGTATAATTGTTTTCTTAAAAGGAAAAAAAAACATTTGCTCTTCGATAAAGAAGAAAAAAAATTTGGTTTCAATAAATGTAAATTGTTTTGAGTCTCAAGAATTTCCTAGGATCCAATAAAATTGTCTCTCTCTCTTTTTTTATCTCTCTATGTCTCTCCCCCCTCTCATGAATGTCTCTGTGCATATTAACTACAATTAATTTTCTTTCTGAGGATTGAATTTTTATTTCAATTATTACTTTTGTAGCTTCAACAGTGGAATCTGGAAACTTTCAAACTCCTTTTGATGAATCTCTGGTTTTGAAGGTATGCGTGGCACACCTTTTCTAGTTTGTTTGGGCCATGAAGTCTGGTGAAAGAAATCCTAGTCTCTATTAATGTGTTACAAAATTTATCTCATGTCCAATCTGATTGTAAACTGTGGTACCAACTATATATTATTTATTTATGTGTGCAAAAGGACACACACATATGTCAAGAAAGGGTTAATGTTTTCTCAGTTCTCATCTTAGACATTTTTTGGCATATTTCTAACTGGAAGTTAATAAAATTGCAGAATAAGGCACAAGCCATCGAGCCATATTTAAATGGACGATGTATATATCTTGTTGGTAAGTCTCTTCGTACGCCCTTTGCCTTTAATCTAGGATTTTTTTTACCCTCTACCTAAAGAAACTAATTCTGAATTGCAGGTATGATGGGATCTGGGAAAACAACTGTTGGCAAGATTTTGTCGCAAGCAATTAATTATTCTTTTATTGATAGGTTCGTAGTCTGTCTACCTTTGAGTTTGGTCTTCGTAAAAAAAGTTGCATGCTCTATTTTGATTTCAATGAGAGGAAGGACGGAGTTTTTTCTCTATCATTTTTCTCGTTATTTTCAAGTCCAGTCTGAAGCCTTAATGCTCAAGCTGTTTGGAGGACTCTCAGAAGCTATGCCAATGAAAACTGTAGATATTGGCACATGAAATTTCTGTGATCCCAGTTCACGTAGTATTCTGTGTTGGAACAATCAGAAAGCTGTAGTGTTCCTTGAATGATTGTCTGTCGTTTTATGGCTGATTTAGGTTATGAGTTCATGTTACTTCTTACTAATAGTACTCTGTATTTCGGTATATGCTTGTTGGGGCTCTAGTGATACATTGGTGGAGCATGAGGTTGGTGGAACTTCTGTAGCTGAAATTTTCAAACTCAATGGAGAAGGCTTTTTCAGAGATAAAGAGGTCAGTTGGAAACTGTTTCTGTTGATTTATTTACTGCAGATTTTCATGTTTGGCCTGTTTTTTTTGAATTACAGTGCATCGTGGTAGAATGCATCTGTACACCTGATGTACATACATACATACATACATACATATAGAAAAGTGAAGCATGGTTTATAATTATACTTCTTCCTTTTAGACTGAGGTGCTACGTAAACTGTCTTTGATGCATCATCTTGTTGTTTCTACGGGTGGAGGTGCAGTTGTACGGCCCATCAACTGGTTAGTAGTAATACACTTGTGTATTTTACTAAACTTTCTACGTTTTTTAATTCTCTGTATATTATATTAATTGTGTTAATATACACATCTATTTGGTGAATCAGGAAATGTATGAAGAAGGGTATTAGTGTCTGGTTAGATGTACCCTTGGAAGCCCTGGCTCAGAGAATTGCCGCTGTGGGAACTGGTTCTCGCCCTCTTTTGCATCACGAGTCAGGGGATGCATACAGAAAAGTACGCTATTTATGTTTAGCTGAAAATTCTTACTAACATAGTCCTTAGTTCTATGATTGGTCAATAAACAGGTTATCTACTCACTGGAAAGTTTACACTTTGCCTTCCATGCAGACTTTTATGCGTCTGACAAGCCTTTTTGAACAGAGAGGTGATTCATATGCTAATGCCAGTGCTAGGGTTTCCTTGGAAAGTAAGTGGAGATTTGTGGCCCTTTCTTTGTGTTATGACATAATAGTAAAAAATAAAAACAGAGAGAGAGATTTTTACTTGTACGATCTTCATGGCTTGGATTCTTTGTTGTGCAGATATTGCAGCCAAGTTGGGTTATAGAGATGTGTCCAGTCTCACTCCGACTGCCATTGTTATTGAGGTTCCTCTCTTACTCTCGCTCTCAATGTTGCATTCCCATCTAGTGGAACATGAGCATAGTCCACCTAAAAAACACAAAAAGAGGGCTAGATGTTGAAGCATTATCATAACTTGGTTGTAAATTATGTGTTACTGCTTAATTTGGGTGTACCCTTTTTACCAGGTACTAGAACAAATTGAAGTCTTTCTGAAGGAAGAAGATGGCCATGCCCATATTACATTCTAAGATGCCGAACTTCCTTTTAGCATTCTTGTTGTGGTATATTTATTATTTCCTTTATCGTGCTATGTTTCTATTTTCAGTAATGAAACATGGATATATGCGTCTATTGTGATAATGGAGTTTGAAAAAGAAAAGAACTACTGTAAGATTGCGATTGTGATCTCGAATAAGGTTGTAACTGTATATATTGTTTGACCTGTGAAGTGAGGTCCTTGACCCCTCTGCCAGTATCCCCTTTGTTTCGAGATTTTGTTTCAGTCGGTCATAAAAGTAGTTCTAAACAATTTTGCAGATCAAACCCTTGTTTGTTACTTCAATTTTTAAATGGACGTGCATTAAAATGTTCTCTAAATTGCCTTTGATTTCTATAATCATGTGAGAGCTGGGGGGTTGCAATTAGTTCCTTTTTTGCTTCTTGACAGTTCAATACAATGGAGTTTAGCGGTATTTCTCTTTGTAATGTCATAAATTCAAATTTCCCTCGCTCGCTGATCAGAAAAATTAAAAAACAGAACTAACAAATGAGAACCCAAGTTAAGAAAGAACCAAAAAAGTTGGTGTTGGGTGGAGATGGGTTTCCAAAATGCAATACCATAGTTTACAGTCGTTGCCGATTTAGTTGGATATAATGGAACGGAAATAGATCAAAATTCATGTGGACACTCTCCTAGCCACGTTCCTAACAAATTCACCAACATTGGAAGCTAACGATGCTTGCAAACAAAAAGGACCACTTCTCCTTGGAGCATGCGACGGACAATCTAACCACAAAAGATGAACAATAATACAAAAATTCAAGCTCAAAATATGACCAAATTGATGTTCACTTTTGCCAAGTGGTGTTTGAGTTTGTGAGGATATTGGATGCCGGTGATTTAAGAGAGTTGAAAGAAAAACATAGTATGCACCTGAACATGGATGTTTCTTTAAATTTTGTGCATCAATCGGGGACTCGAAATTTGAAATATCCTCCAACATAAAGAAGAGAATTACCATTACTTGAGCACAATGATCCATGCCGAATGAGGAAACTTGGCATTTTGATAGGATGTGGTTGTAAGTAGGCGAAGGCAAACCTAATGGCAAAAAAATATATATACAAAAACAAAACAGAATTCATTTCAAAGGCTTTAGAGGGAATACATCATTTTACAACAGCCAATTGATTTAAGCAGCTCAGTAGCTTGTAGATGCAGTTCAGTAACCGAGGGAAAAGTTAAAGGCAAACTGACATTTCCAAAATGAAATTTTACATAAAGAATGACACTAGAGAGATTACTCCCTCAATCCAGATAAAAAGGGAAAAAACTGACATTTTTCAAACATCAATGCAAAACTTCAATTGCTACCAAAATACAAAGAGGCAAAAAAGGGGAAAAGAAAAAACCTCTAGAAGTGATTTCAAGTATTCTGCATCGCTATTATGAGAAGGGAGATATGTAGAAATTTCATAGTCAGCATTGTTGGTTTTGGATTTTGTCTTGTTGGCCTGTAACAATGATGGTTTTGCTGGCATGTTAGGAAAATGGTTTCAAGATGACTTAAGATCAGTGGAAAAAGAAAGTAAATAAATGGAAATTAAATTACACCTAGAACAAGGTTGCAACTAGACTTGTTCCAGTGAACCCAGATTTTTTATTTTTTATTTTTTACAAATAAAACTTATGGTTACTTATTCCACAATTACTATCTACAAAGCAAAAACTAATTACATGCGCAGCACATACACATGGAGAAATGTAAAAACTTTTTATTACCAATCACTCAAGCAATTGAGTGTGTCCCCGACCTAACTCGAAGGTGCTTTTATCAGGACCATTGCAATTTGCAGCAGTCCCCCAAATTCAAAGGTAGGTCAGTGAAATAGTTGACATAACAACTTGCTGCTGGAAGAATGTGGCTCAATTTGAAGCTTCCTTTGTTGCTCCCTTGCTGGGATAGGACTCTGGTGACCTACCTGTGAGGAGAAGAAACAGAACTGTGTTATGTTTAGCTACAAAACATCGCAGGATTGCAAGCGATCACAGAAAAAGTACAACAATAAACTTGAGAAATCAGGGAGGTTGGGGCTGTCCAAATCCAAAGTACTATGTTGGAAGAGTGGGAGATAATACCCTAAGGAATGGCCCCGTTTGAGACTACTTCTGTAGCAAGCACTTTTACTCAAAGAGCTTTTATTAGAAGCACAGAAAAAAATTTATTAAACATAGAGGTTTTTCAGGAAGCACTTGTGGGCTTTATGACTCATACGCACTCTTAAGTTTTTCTGCCAAACACTTTCAAAAAGGTGTTTGGTTGTCCGAAAACACTTTCAGCCCCTCTACTAGTTCTGTTTCTGCGTTCCAATTCACTTATTTCTAACTGCTAATATTAACATGGGCAAAGCTAGCACCACTTAGACTAAGCTTGGCCATTCACATAAACATAGTAGCACTGCACATTATATTCTCAACTAAAACTTCTTGGTTGGCTTAAAGTTTGATAATTTAACATTCATAAGCTCATTCAGAATTGCAAACTTAAATTTATCAAGTTACATCAAACACAACATCATCCATCATGCCGTTAGGGCAACCATGAACCAAATAAAGCAAAGCATAAAATTTTCTTAACAAACACAAGTCAGCATGAAGAATGTAACAGTAAAGATTTCAATCATACGTTTGGATGGAATTCCACAGTGCTCCACCAAGAATCACAACGTGACCGCCAAGCAGTTGACGATGGAGAAGTTTTTCGGAACCGAAATGAGCTTATGGGACCAACCAATCTTTCCCTGCAACTCTCCATCCCCATTTTTCTCCACTTCAATTTCCGCACACCAAATCTCAATTTCTTTACCATTTCCCTTCCCTTCCCACAACACAACCAATTTCTCTCCCACATTCGCCATCGTGGCGCCGCACAAGAACTTGGGCAGCCCCTTCTCCAGTCCCTTGAGCTCTTTCCAAACCCTCTTCTTCACATCAAACCCTCTAATTTTCCCCAAATAGTCATAGCAGTAGAGAATCCCATGGACCACACAGGCCCTCCCTCTCCAACCCAAGTCAAGCCTTTTATCAACCACATCCCAAGTTCCGGCTTTCGGGTCCAACACGACGCCGCCCCGGTCCGCCATGGCGTACACGCGAGCGCCGATCACGGCGCTCGCGTGCATCCACTTGGCGCGGACATCAATCGGGCTCCGCACCGCCTCCCAGCGGCCCGTCCCCGGGTCAAGAGACTCGGCCCAGAACTCGTTCCGGGCCCACGAGTCCGCGACGCAGCCGCCGATGACGTATATCTTTCCGTCGACGACGCCGGCAGCCGAGAACTCGCGCGCCACGCGCATGGGAGGACCCTTGCGCCACGTGTGGAGGCGGCAGTCGAGGACCCATACGTGCGAGGAAGGGACGTCGTTGATTGAGCCTCCGATGACGTAGATGGTGGGGCCCACGACGGCGTATGCGGCGCCGACTGTTGGGGCGGGGAGTGGCGGGACCGGGATGAGAACGTGAGGGTTGTTTGGGTTGTTGGGGTTGGGGTTTTGATAGAGTGTGAACCAGGCGGAAGGGTTGTGGTGCAGCCGCAGGGTGAGGTAGAGGAAATGTTCGGTGGAGCTGAGGAGGGAGCGGGTGGTGAAGAAGAGTGGTGATGAGAGGAGGGAGCGGATGGGTCGCGAGACAATGGAGAGGGTCGGGTAGTACCAACGTGGGACCCGCGCTATACAGTTCAAAGCGACATCGTCTGGGAGGGACGGGATTAGTTGTGCCTCGGTTGCTGAGCTGCTCTGTGTGGTGGTGGTGGAGGTAGACATGGCTGTGTGCCTGTATCAGATCTGTAATTTTTTCTTAATATCGCTGTTCGTCCATTGGATTTGGAGGATAATTAAATTAATAAAAATTTGTAGATATCCTCATTTCTAGCATTAGTAAAAGGTACGTGCGGTCCGGTTTAATTCGGGTTTTTTTTCTTCTTCTTGGAATTGAAATTGAAATCAAACTTACTTAGGATCCAATTTGAATCGGTTCGGTTTTTTCTATAGAAAATAATTAGGACAAACTACATAAAATCTCCTAAATTATAGGGTCATTTTCAAGTTTATGCCCAATTTTAGAGACATTTACAAATACATTCTCAAACTCCTAGAAAACTTACAAATTGCCCCCTCTATTAGCTAAACTGTTAGTAAGTCTGTTAAGTACTTACCTGGAAACTTTGGGTCCCACTTTTATGCTTATGTACAGTCCATGTAGACAAAATAATATTTTAAAATTTAAATTCATTTAAAAGATTAGAATAATAATAAACCTAAAATCTATAAGGGAAAAAAAAAAAAAAAAAAAGCAGCAACCCCCATTGCCACCCCTTTCTCCCTCTCCCACCCCACAACCACCATCTTCCCCAAGCAACCTGCACCAACCTCTCACACCCTGCATCAATATTCAAAGCTCGCTCATTTACCCATTTTTTAATTCATCACCTTCAAATTTTGTTCAAGGGCTGAAATTTTGAAGAACTGAAAGAGACCTTTTAATCTGGAAAAAAAAAAAAAACAAATAGACCGTTCAAGTTTTCAGTGTTGTTAAGGAGGGCATGTCTCCGGTGAACCTAGTCGCCACCTCAATCCTAATTTAGGGTAACGATGGTGGTTGGAAGGATGTTACAATGGCTGCTGGATGGAGACGACGATTCTGGCAAGGAAGCATTGAGGGGCTGGGTGTTTTAGTGACGGTGTTGGGTCTAGTACGATAGTAAGTTGAGCTGAGAGGTTGGGAGGAGGAGAGGGACAATGATTTTTCTTTTTCTTTTTTAAATAAAAATTAATTAGTTAATATAATTTTACTTGTTTTGTATAATAGTTTATTAGTTTTTTGTCCATGTGAAACTCCACATCAATTAAAAAATGGGTAAACTGCCGAATACCCTTATGAACTATCACGCTAGTTAAAATCTACACCATGAATTAATTTTTCAGCCAATTTAGCATTCGTACTAAATTTTATCGCAAATTTACCTCCACCGTTAATTTTTAGCAATTTCCATCCAAATTTCTATTAAAAACACCACGTGAATGGCACATGCCAACCCTGCAACCCAAATTACCCAGCAAACCCTCTATGAACCCTCTCTCTGTCTCTTCATCTCTTCTTGTCTCTCCCCTCTCCCCGTTTCTTCCTCTTAGGCCTCAGCCCACCCTACCCCAACAATACCAAACCAAGACAACCGCTGAAAAATCTCTCTCATTCAATCCATGTATTCCCTCGTTGGCCACGTCATCGTCCTCACGACTAAACGCCAAGTAGCCAATCGCTAGCCCCAAAAAGAGAAGCACAATTTCGTCGAGTCGGGTGGCCGAGAACTTCCCAAAAGATAGGGATAAAGAAGAAGAGATGGGGAGAGAGAGAGACTTTACAAGCAACAATGTTTGCCTTCACAGAGAGGAACGACAGAATGGAGAAGCATAGATTAAACAATAAACCAAAAGGCTTAGCCTTTTTTCTTTTGAGATCTTTAGCCAAGGATCATATCTAACTTAATTAAGTGAAAAAAAAGGTTTACTTTTTTGAGTTTCTTTCAGGTAGAGGACCAAGGTCAGAGCTTTGTATTTTGTTGTAAAAAGTGAGATTTGCACTTCAATCAAGATTGAAGAGACTTATGAAAATTGATTGAAACCCAGAATGAGAAATTTGAGATTTTGGTTTGTAATTTAGGCCATGGTCACAAGATCTTGGTGATTTGGGTTTGTAATTCAAAATCCCCTCCCCCCCAAGATTGTTCTCTCATTCGAGCTCTTTGACGAAGCAGAGAAAAAAAAAAATATTCTGCTGGTCTCCAGTAGCTTATTGGAATTGTCTTCAAAGCCAAAAACCCGTCTAGGTTCGAGACTAGCAGAGAGAGAGAGAGAGAATAAGAGAGAGGTTAGAAAATTAATTTTTAATTCAATAGTGAATCATGTGCCTGACATGTGACTTTTTTAATAGAGACTTGGATGGAAATTATTAAAAACTAATGGTGGGGGGTAAATTGGCGTTAAAATTTAGTACGAGTGCTAAATTGGCTGAAAACTAATGCAGGGTGTAGATTTCAACTAGCGTGATAGTTCATGGGGGTATTCGGCAGTTTACCCTTAAAAAATAGGTCCCACAAATGCCATAAACATTTAATAGATTAACTAACGGTTTGACTAACATATGGGGTAAATTATAGGGTTTCTAGGAGTTTGATTATGTACTTGTAAATGTCTCTAAAATTGGATTTGAACTTGAAAATGACCCTATAGTTTGGGGGGTTTTATGTAGTTTGTCCAAATAATTAACAGAGGAAAATGGTTGAACTTATGTCTTGCAAAAAATACAACACAAGTCAAAATGGGTTTTTCCACAAGAAGTGAATTTTGGATTTCAAATGGGTCTGGGTCCGGTTCAGGTGCTTTTAAGTTGTCAAATATTTGGACGCCCATTCCTTTTAAAACATTTTTTTTTTATTTATAAAAAACTTTTAGCCTTTAAACATTGCACCTCTAAAAAATTCATGGGTCCGTCAGTGTACATACAAGTGTTAAAGGGGAAAATGCTAAGATTAAATCTAACAACTCCAAATATTTGACAAAAAATAATAATTTATATAGTATATCAATTAATACGAAAATCAATATCAATCATCAATTAATCTAACAAAAATCAATATCAAATTATCAATTAAACAAATAATTGATCATACCTCGAGTCTTGTGCCGCGCAGCCTCTGTTAGATATATGCCTTAGAAGCCAATATAAAATGTATAATTCTAAGAAAATAATATATAATAATCAAAGGGGTAAGAACGTTGCTTTAGATACATAAAGTACACAAAGTAACAACTTCATGGATTAAGATATAAATGGAAAGTGGTGTAAAGAAGTTAGATGCACGAGACCTTTCCAAACATATAAATATCGTATCCTAAAATTTTCTTGGTCATAGGATCACCAATTGGACAATGGTGACCTGCAAAGACTGGTATACATTATGTCTGCTCAATTGGGAGGATGACTAGGCTATAGTCATTCGTGTAGAGATATTAAGATAGATGTGTAGGTGCTCTATAGAAGATGGAGTCCATTGAACGCGATCAACTCTAGAATTCTTGTATGGAAGTCTTCCTGACAAGTGTCAAACAAAGAATTCTAAGTTGTGATAATGAAAATTAATCCTTAGACCTGAGACATCACAGTTGTCTTATGTATATGTTGTTTCTCTTTGAGAGCACTATACAGTCGTATCAAAATGATGTGACTTAAAGGTGTTCCTCAAGATTCTCAGCGTGTACGCAGAGACAGGTGAATATACAACAAAGAATCTCTGCTTTTAGTAAGAAGAGAGAATACTCTAAAGATATGATTCGTGAATCTTTGGCCAAAATATTGGATGGAAATTGAAACAAGAACATTTGCAATTTCATCAAATTGAATCATATAATCAAGAGATGTCATATTAGGGATTTTGACACAAGTTTACCATATCCCGAGAATATGACATAGAGTATTGAATTAGAGAAGGATCGAATTGCATTGTAATCACAAACTGACTAGGTTCTTTAAATGAATTCTTTTTAGCTTGGTAAGCCATGACATATTGCAAGGTGTCACTCATGATTTGTGGAAGCCCTATAAGGACTAATTATAATTAGCCTTCGCCAATAGGGAGAATTGTATGGAGGGATATAATTCACACTTGATTCAGAGTGAATCATTCAAACCCAATGCCTCGCTAATTAGAACCTATAAGATCGCACACCGAAAAGGAATCGATTAGGAAATTATGAAAGAGAATGAATGACTTTGTGACTTGGTCAAAGTCAATGTGAAAGTCAAAGGTCAAATAGTTGACTCAACACTTGACACGGTCAACTAAGGATGACTGAGACCAACATTCATTAGACAAGTGAGTGATTGAATTAGTCAAGTCACTAGAGTAATTAAATTAATTAGATTAATTTAGGACAAGTGAGTGATTGAATTAGTCAAGTCACTAGAGTAATTAAATTAATTAGATTAATTTAATTATCCAATTAAGGTTTGAAAATTTAATTAAAGGTCCCATATGACTTGGAAATTCAAAAGGGATTTGACCACATGAACTTAGGCACATATGTGACACATTATAGGATTAATGTGTTGGACCAAGATAGCAAAAGATGACACGCAGAGAGAAGGGGGGAGGTGGTGTGGCTACACTTGGGTTTGGGGGTATTTTTGTCACTTTTGTGACATTTTTGATCCTATAAGTGTGTAGCTATGGAATCCTATCATCCCAGGGTTTTCAAGTTGGTGAAATTGGAAGAGAGAAAACATCAAGCTCTCTCTCTCCCTAACCCCTTCAATCTATCACATCAAGTGAGGGTGCTAGCACCACTCTTCACTTATTATCTACTCATTCTCTCATTCCATTCAATCCTTGGTGAAGAGCTTTGGGAAGGTGCATATCTTTGTACTTATTTGGAGAGCTACAAGGTAAAGAATCAACGTCAAAGGGAGAGCCAACAACAAAGAGACCACTCCCTTTACTTGAACACCATTCTTAGTTTCAAGATTTGCTTCAAGGGTATGAACATCTTATCTTTTTCTCAAATAGGATTTAGAGAGTTTTTGGTGCACACTTTCATAGACTTATAAAGATTGAGACCAAATGAGACTTGCATGAATCCCTAGTTTATTTAATGTGGAACTCTTACTTTGATTTCATTTTAGATATGGCTTGCTAGGTGATTTATACTCTCAAAGTTTGACTGTAGAGTTTTTAGAAATCTTTACACAACACCATTCCCACAATATTCCATTCAACCTCTTCCTATTCGAGTTTGTTAATCATATGAATACAGATATAGCCAAATTAGAAATAATAAACATATTATAAAGAAATAACAACAACAACAAAAAAACCCAGAAGAAATGTTGAGTGGTTGCTGAAGAAGAAAAACAAAAAACCAGACCTTGAGTCAAAGTTCTTAAGCCTCGAGCACTAGACCTTTGTTATTATCATATCAATAAGGATAAACTGCCGAATACCCCTTTGGACTATTTCAACTGTCGAAATGTCCACCTTGAATTAATTTTTCACCTAATTTAGCCCCCGTATTAAATGTGTTTGCCAATTTCGCCCCCACCGTTAGCTTTTTCACAATTCCATCCAAATGCCCGTAAAAAACACCACGTGAATGGCACATGTGGCTTTTGTTGAGGGTAATCTAGTCTTTTTAATCCCCAGACCCCTTTTAGCGCTTCGTATGCCCAATTCACAAATCAGACTTAGGGGTCAAATTGAAATATTCGAAAAAGGGTGAGAGTGAAAGAGAGATAACGACTGAAAGATTTGAAAAGGGTGAAAGTGAAAGAGAGACCGCGACTGAGAGATTCGATTTGGGAGATATTTTCTGACTTGAAGATTCCAAACGAAGGTGCGACAAAGGTGATTTAGTAAAGGCAACAGATTGAATAGGAGAAAGAGTCAAAGACAATAAAAATTAGAGATGGTGGGGAAGCTCCCACATACAGTAAGTTGCTTACTTTATTTTATTTGTTTGATGCAATTGTTTTGGTTTTATTCTTTGTTTTTCTTTGATTTAATTGGGTTTGACTGTTTTGTTTATGCTGGACTTCATGAAAAAGCATAATAAAAGGACGAAAGTGGTCCCAATGAATGTTGTTTGTTGACTGAGACTTTAACATGGTTAGGTTGTGTGGTCCCTATGCATGTTGTTTGTTTATTGTTTGTCAGACAATATGTAACTTGTTGTGTTTTTATTGTATTGTATTGTATAGGGTAGATAGTAAATGTATATTGTATTGTATAGGGTAGATAGTAAATGTGTATTGTATTGTATAGGGTAGATTGTAACACCCCGACCCTAATTTAATTATCCATTTAAATTAATCAATTAATATAATTATGAAATTACAATTTTGCCCCCAAAGGGGGTAATTTAGTCATTTTTTAATCCGGAAGGATTTTGGGAAAATGATTGGTACCATTACGTAGATCATGCCGAGATGAGTTCGTAGACATGTAGTGGGCTCGAATCAAAGTTGTACCGAGAAAGTTATGAGCTACAGAAGCCTAATGGCAAAATTATAAATAAGTTAAAGTCTGATTTTTTTTATTTTAAAAACCTGGTTCCCTCTCCCTCCTTCACTCCCTTCTCCCTTCTACGAAACAACACACCCCCCCCCCCCCCGGCCCTCGACAATTCATCAGTTGGGTTTTCTCACCACCGTCGCCACCTCTGGCCCACCAACCCGACAAGGTTGGTACCAAAAGAATCAAAGCGATGTCGCCTTTACATTCAGACCCTTCGCCGCCATATCTCACTAAAATTTGCGAAAATTTGATCGATTTTACCCAAAACTTCACGAAGCTCGTTCGGGTGATTCCGATCACCAATTTATTCGAACTTGGTATGCTTTTCCATCCTCTCAATGTGTTCTAGCTACTGGTTGGGTTATTTAGGATAAATTTCTGCGTTTTGAGTGTCAATTAAGCGATTAAAGTTTTGGCCAGTTTCAACCCTTGATTCCGGCCATTTCCGGCCACTTTTTGGGGTTGGTCCAAGAACAAAAGTTGCTCCACTCAATGTCATGATTATGTAGGTATAGGTCTTGACCGAAGGTTTTGAGATTTTGGTCACCAAAATTTCTCTGCCGACGCGTGTGATGGCACATGGGCACTGATTGGGTGTCCCTCTTGGTTCTAAAATAATCCACATGTCGTCCTGAGCACGACGGTATGCTCAGGTTTGAATTTGGTTATCGTTTCATCGTAGATCGGATATCGCATATTAGGCGTTATCCGGGTTTGATATGTTCGGACCATTGGATCGACTTCATTTCAATATATGTTGATCTCGGCATCCCTAGGAGCGTGTAGGAATTCGCGGATGGTGAATCGAAGTCCCGGATGTTCCGATTCAATAACTGAAAGTTTGTGTTAAACGATAACCATCTGATCGTGCGATCGCGAGCGATCCGACCTTTTGATTCATACCAAACTTGCAGGACGTGTATTCTAAACCTTCTTGAACCCAAAGGAACTTTCGGATCGTAAAACGGAGGTCGTGGGCCATGTGGGCCCGGTTGACCCATTATTGAAAGTTTGACCGCTCGGTTGACCGAGCTTCTTCCGTGGCTATCCCATCCTTCAAAACACGTAGTTGGACCTTAGGAATGTCTCGTTCCTCGTGCATATACTTGAAACCCGAAAACTAGGATTTTAATTTAAAGTTCTCGTTCGAAGCGTTTTATATTATTTCGTACTAGTATTCTGAACTAGGTACTCCGACCACGCGCACGCAACAGACGGGACCCTCTTAGGGTCAAGCAGCGTGGGAGTACTTGTAAGTGGGCATTGTTTTCAAATGCTAACATTATTTTTAAGACGGAAAATTAAGCATGATGATTTAATGGTTTATTGAGTTTATTATTTTATTAATTGTTGAACATGATATTTCTATATATATTTGGGTTTTGCCATATTGCAAGTATCTTGAGTTGATATATAATATTTTTGAGAATTTCTATTTATGATTGGTTATGTGTGGGGTACGTGGGATGTTGGATTGAGATTGTGAAAAGAGAGTGGATTATTAGTTATGTCAATTTGAAGTGCTATAAGCACTACCCTATATACCTCCCCGGATTTGGAACTTTGGATTTAGAATGTTAAGATACTTGGATATGTTATAACTTGGGCACCTTTGACGGGGTGTTTCGTAGACTCTTAGAGGGGTAGTCTGCGCACGTAGGATTTGTCACAGGCGTATGAGTATTGAGAATTCTGCTGTATGTGCTGGTGAGCTTAGTCCCAGTTGGACAGCTTGTTCCCTAGCCACATGGTCAATTGAGGATTCTTCTATGTGGACTAGTCAAACAATCCCCCGATTGGATTGTTTCCCCGGTACAAACTTGTTGGTGTGATACTTATATATATTTATATACCTACTATATTATTATATATATATATTTATTCATTCGTTCTTGTTTATCAGTGAGGATACTTCCTCGTTCGCCGTGTCAACGGGCATGCGTTTTGAGAGAATGGTTTGGGAATAGTATGAAATGCTTGAATGGGATGAGAAACAAATTTTCATTATGGGAGTTCAGATTTCATTATGGTTTTGACCCAACTAAAAATATATATGTGGTTATAACGGTTTTGAATGCATATGGTTATTAGCATCGTTTTCTAAATGGTGGGGGTTATATTATGTTGGTTTCAACTATGAACTAAACTTTATTTTTGTCCACTTACACTTTTCTATTTTGCCACCGCCCCCAAGCCATAGTTGACTAAAGTGAACAACAGAGCCGGGTCGCGAGCTTCCGAATCCCGAGCTTACGTAGAATGAACTTTTAATCCTTTCTATTCTGTTGAACTTCCTTTTCATTTTGTAAATTGAATTCTTTAGATATGCTATGTTATCGCCCTATTAGGGTTTGATTTGTGAGGCTGAAGGCCCTTGTTGTAAATGGTTTAATTGAATCTTTCTCTTGCATGCTGCCTGTTGGGAGATAAATGTGTTTTTAACAGGTTGATAAATTTGGGAAATGTCCAATTTACAGAGGAGACTGTCGAAATTTCAGTAGAAAATCTCGGTCCTTAGTAAGTGAGCCCAGTATCGGTAAGATGCTGGAACTTTCAAGGGATTCATCCCGGATTCCAAGGAATTAGGGGCGAGTCCTATCATAGATAGTAAATTAATGAGAAAATTAATTGTTGTGCAGCTAATCTTGACATGTTCACACTTGAAGTACACCACGGGGTCTACTTTGTTGATGGTTTATATATGGGAGGTATTGTACAATGGGTTGATGGGCAAGATGCAGATGAGGTTTCAATGCTGAATTATTTGAAATGGTTACACACCTTGATTATGATGAACAAAACATTTAATACTATTACAAGCATAGGACAAATGGCTGGTTGAAATTAAGATAGATAAGGATTATTTTGGAGCAATGAAGTTGGTGAAAGGGAGCTAACTATTTGTGTTATACATAACTGGAAATCCAACACCTAGGCCTTTAAATGTTCAGTCCCTAGTATTCTTTGCATACAGTGAAAATGCTGAAGATTATGAAGAGACTACTCATGGATATGATGCTGATGAAGAAAATGGGCAATATGACTTCGTGGATGTTGACATAGAGGAAGAATTTGGTGAGGCAGAGGAAGAATATGGTGAAGTTGAGGTAGAAAGTGTTGAAGCTGAGGAAGGTGGGGAGGATAAGGAAGAAGATGGTGATTTCATAGATAGTGAGTTTGAGCAAAGTGATAAAGAGGACAACATGAATTTTCATAGGTATGTTGTAATTGAAGAGCAAGATGATGAGTATAAAGAACCAGGTGAGGATGGTTATAATACATTAGACTTAGAAAGTTTGCATGAAGATAATGAAGATGAACATGGAAATAAGAGAGGTTTGAGGCAACCAAAATTCAAGCAATACAATAAACAGCATGACTTATAAGATCCAAAATTCCACTTGGGTTTAGAGTTTTCTAATATGCAGGAATGTAGAGAGGCCATAAAATAATATGCATGCAGGTGTGCTAGAAGACTAAGGTTTGTGAAGAATAAGCCTAATAGGGTGAGGCTGGTATGTGATGGTAATAATGATGGTGATAAGGCAAAGAGGCATAGTAAGAGTGATAAGAGTAAGAGGCATGCTAAGAGTGATAAGAGTAAGAGGCATGCTAAGAGTGAAGAGGGTGAAGATGAACTTGAGTTATTGTATGATGCACATGTTGGGGAAAAGACCCACTGTTAGAGTGAAGACATACCATCCAATTCATACATGCGGCAGATCTCAAAGAACTACGTTTGCCACTTCATAATGGTTGGCTAAAAGGTTTAATGAGGATTTCAAAACCAATCCTAACATGTCAATTCCTAACTTCATGTCATTGGTGAGGAAACATTACAGTATAGATGTCACTAGGGACCAATGATACAAGGCAAAGAATTTGGCAAATGAGAGGATTCAAGGAAGCATTGAAGAACAATATGCAAAGCTGTGGGATTATTGTGATGAGCTTAAGAGGCAAAACCCAGGGAGCACATTTTTAGTGAAGACATCATTGCGGGGAGATGATTCAATTTTTCTGAGGCTTTATATATGTTTTGCTCAACTGAGGAAGGAGTTTATTAAAGGATGCAGAACCATGGTTGGTTTTGATGGGGCTTTCATCAAAGGACAACATCCAGGACAACTTTTAAGTACTGTTGGGATTGATGCCAACAATGGCATGTTCCCAATAGCTTTTGCTGTTGTAGAGACAGAAAGTAGAGACACTTGAACATAGTTTTTAGATATATTCTTCAATGATGTTGGATTAAGAGGCACTGGAAATGGTTGGGTTTTTATCATTGACAAACAAAAAGGACTGGGGCAAGCAATTGAGGCTTTAAAGTCAGATGTTGAACATAGGCATTGTGTAAGGCATCTGCACAATAATTTCAAAGTTACTGGGCATGATAGTTTGGCACTTAAACAGAGGCTATGGGCTGCTGCTAGAAGTACAACACTTTCTTGGTGGGAAGCTGAGATGGACAATATTATGGAAATATCTACACCAGCTCATGCATGGCTTAAAGATAGGCCAACAATTCATTGGAGCAGGTCACACTTTAGTATTGGGACCAAGTGTGATATACTTCTGAACAATTTATGTGAATGTTTCAATTCAGCAATTTTGGATGCAAGAGATTAACCAATAATCACGATAGTTGAAAGGATAAGAACATATTTGATGTTGAGAGTTGCAAGACAAAAAACGGTGAAATGAAATCAAAGAGTTGGGCCAAGGATCTTTCAAATTATTGAAAAGAACTTGAAAGATAGTGTCTCATGCATTACACAGAATACAGGTGGAAACAGGTTTTAAGTCACCCATATGTTTGGTGGACAATATGCCGTTGATCTAAATACTCACTCTTGCTATTATAGAAAATGGGATCTATGTGGCATCCTATGTTGTCATGCCATGGCTGCAATATCAAGGCAACACAAGAGCCCAATGAGGTATGTTAATGAGGTGTATAAGAGAGAAGCTTATGATATGGCTTATAGTAATTATGTTAGATAAAAAGTGTAATAAAGAAATTAAAAAATCACCCAACATAATCTCACTCTTATTTACAAATAGGAGTTTTTATTTTTAATTGAATATGACCCACTCAAGATAAAAAAATATCTCTTAATTATAATCTCTTTATAAAGAGAAAACCCTTTGATTCCAATATGAAAAAATGAAATAAATAATGGAATTTGATTTGATGTTACGGCTGCATCCAGGGAACCCTAGACTGCCTACATACCCCATTTTGGGGATCAAGCCTTTTGTAGTTCTCACATAATTTGATTGGACTTTCAAGGAATGAATGACCCCTTGAAAGAATTTGTGGTATGAGAAATATTTTATGGAATTTGGATGAACGTGGTTGGACCAGGGATTCAATTTGATTTTATGGTTGGAAAAGTGTTTGGGGCGAATTTGGTTAAGGTACACCAGGGATTCTGTTTGGACTTGCGGTTGTATTTGGATTGAATTTTCAAATTGCCTACGTATCCTTGGCGGAATCAAACCGGACGTAGTTCCTTAAAATTTGATTGGACTTTCAAGGAATGAATGATCCCCTGAAAAAATTTGTATATTTGAGAGATTTGAATTTGATATCATTGAAATTTGCAGGGTGGATGACCCATGAGAAAATTTGGAATGGTTTTGTACCATTTTTAATGTTAATGTCCAAAGAAAATTAAAAGGCATTTTAATGAGCCCATTAATTTACTCACATATGGTTTTAAGGATTAATCCATTAACCACATAATTTATTTGGACCACCTATAAAATATTTTGGGCTTTTGAAAGTTAATGGGTAATTTGTTTTGTCAACCCATCAACTTGTTTTCGGACCTTAACATTTCTATTAGTGGGCCTATAATCAAAGAGTCCATGTCAGAAAGGCTTTGAGAGCTAGCTGCCAACTGAAACCAAGACCGATATCTATTTGGAGTAATAGAGATCAATTCAAACTGAGCCACCTCCATCTTTATCTGGAGTAGTTCAAATTTAAACTTAAACTGGACCAATTTATATATCTCTTCAGCTACCCGTTAGCCATAATCAGTTCAGAGCTTTGAATCTGAGACGCCAAAAACCAAAGAGACATCAAAACAAGGTTGGTCCTTTCCTTTGCTGCTTTCTGTCAGAGTTAGACGTTATCACCTATTAAATTATTAGTTGAAAGTCTTGGAATTTGAAAGGCATCGTCTGTTTTTCAAAAGAAAACAGAGCTTTTGAACCAAAGGAAGTACAAAACTTATTATTCTTTATTTGCTACTTTTCTTCTCTGTCTTTCTTGCTTTTCTTCTTCCTTGCCTTTGCTGGTCTCTCCTTGGCCCTTCAACTCTCTTTTTTTGTTCTGACACAATAACATAACCTCAACCCCTTTTTATTTTGGCGTAGGTCCTGTAAGCCATTTCTTCTTTCTTTTCCTTATATGCAACACGAATTGGGTTTCTTTGCCTAAAAAAACATGCACAAGCCAAAGAGCTATTTGTGTATTTTGTTGAGTTTGGCAGTACCAAATTCATAGCTGAAGCTTATCCCATTTTTAATCCCAAAGTTCAGCCACGAATCCATGCTTGACCTCTTTTTGGCTTTTTGTTGTTTCCTCTGTACTTGTGGCAGACTTCCATCAAAATGGGTTTTGTCTTTACCCATTATGTGTTTAGAGTCCTTCAAATAATAATAAAAAAAATACTCATCTTTGGTTTTGTGTTGACTTGATAGGAAGGCTTTCCTTGAGCAGCGAGTTTCTTCATTTTTGGTCTAAAGACCAAACTTTGGTTTGAAGAAAAGTTGCTGGCACAAAACGTGCATCCATTTTAACTTTGACTTCTCCTTTTTCATATGGCAAGTCTTTCTTCTTCTCTTTTGAATTTTGTTACCTTTCTTCTTCTTTGTTTTTGGCTTATGTTGCTCTTGGGTTCTTCAATAGCCGCAACGCAGGAGGCTTCTTAGCCTGAAATTGGTGAGCCATTTTTCTTTTGCTTTTTAGCTTGTTGATGCTTTGCTGCATCCTTTTCTTTCCAATTTGATTGGAATTTCTAAGGCTTTGCATATTTCCTTTTGCAGACTCATATCATTTGAGAGGACCATCATACTGCCAACTGAGGTGCTGGCTTTGTTTTGTTTCAGTTGCTTCATGTTTTGCAAGCAACAAATTGAGAACCTTTTGCAATTTGCTGCAGAGGAGTGTTGTCTTAGTGACCTTCGTGGGTGTGAATCATCAACTTCTGTAAGCTTTCTGGCAATCATTAATTTCTGCATATCTTTTAATATCTTCTTTTATATTTCCTTCTATTTATGCCAATCTGTGAGGCTAAAACAGAGTTATTGATTTTCTCCATTTGCAGCACATTTTGCCACCCGTTCTTTCTCCAATTTGCAGATTTGGAATTTTACTCTGCTGAAGGTGGGTTGGGCATATAACAAAGCGTCTGGACTATTGATGTTTTCTGTTTTTGGTACTCAAGAACACTCGCAAGGTCTTCTCTGAGTACCACAATGTGCCTATGGACACTCACAAGGTGTTCACAGCACTTGTACAGTGGGGTTCTTGTAGAAGCCCATCTGTAATTCACAACAGAGAGGTCCTTGTGAGAGCTCTCTTTATGTAAGCAGCACAACTATTGCCAATTTGGGAGGATTTGTTTGCATTTTTCCACTGCTGAAGTCTCTGTCGATATGATACATTTCTTGATATCACACATGGAGGAAGTTCAGGCTTCTGTACAATGGCCTCACATACATATTTTTTTTACCTGCAAGTCAATTGTACATAAAAGGATACTCAAATGAATTTGTTTATACTTTCTCAATGGTATTGTGACAGAGCTTCGTATCTCTTTTGCTTGTTTCTATTCTTTGAATTTATGCAGCAGTTCGATGTTTTCTTTTTTTCCCTTCCTATGGATTTCTGCAGCAGTTTGGTACTTTTTTTCTTCTTCGTCGTCCTCCCCCTTTTTTTTGCATCCTTTGGTCCCTTTTTATAGACCAAGAGGAACTGACATAATGGAGCCAGTTATCGCCTCACGTACTATGTGGGTGGGAGTAACTTCCCATTTTCAGTCACTCCTCAACGTACATGTTCTGTTACTGCTTAATATTTCCTTGTAAAAATATTAATATTAATTCATTTGGGCCTAAACCAATTTGGCAACAAGTCCACAAAACCATTTTATCTATGGGCCCAACTTCTTTAAACTTGGGCCAAAATTTAATTTGCTGTCAATGAACTTTTTTATTTCAACAAATTACATTTCACCAATTCCAACCTAACAATTATGGAGAAAATCAGGTCATAGGCTAATTAAACCCCCACTGTATCACAAACAGAGTGGTAGGCCAAAGAAGGCAAGGACTAGACCGGTTGATGAGATCCCAAAGGGTGTCACTAAGCTTAGGAGATATGGAATTGTAATCCATTGCTTAGTTTATGAAGGAGAAGGCCATAATGCTACTAATTGTGGAAGGGCAGACAACAATATGAGAAGAGACAAAGGCAGAGGCAGAGGAAGAAGGAGAGGAAGAGGAAAAAGCATGAGAAGAAGAACCAACTTAGTCCATCAATCTACAAAAACAACAAGACCTAAGTTACAGGTAAATGATGTAAAATCTATCCAAAATACTCATCTATTCAAAATATACATTCTAACATTTGAAATACATACAAAATCCATCCAAAATAGCCATCTATTCAAAATACACATTCCAACATCTACTAGCCATCTGTTCAAAATATACATTCCAACATCCATCCAAAATAGCCATCTGTTCAAAATATACGTTCCAAAATCCATCCAAAATAGTCATCTGTTCAAAATACCCGTGAAATCCATCACCAAAATGTAGTCAATGAATCTACTTTACCTCCATGGCCTTGCCCTTTTTGCACGAGATTTGAACCTTTTCCCTTGCGGCCTGAAAATGTTTTGAGTGCTAACAGCAGACTATGGTTATGAAACAAAATTGCTTGGACCTGCTTGTGAAGCAAAATTGCAAAGAGCTGGTTGGGAAGCAACATTGGTTGGAGCTGTTTGGCTTGCAATGGCTGTAGTCCTTGTCAAACCTCCTCTAATTGCTTGCAAATGAAATTAATCACAATTAAAACAATTCAAATGAGTCATCCAATTAAAACATTCAATCATAATTGGCTATTTTGGATGGATTTCAAATGTTGGAGATGTTAATATGTTGAATTTGGATGGATTAGAAACGTTGGATGTTGAATTTTGAAGTATTTCACAGATTAATCTAGACCAAGAAGGCCTACATTATGTTTCTGTTGTAATTTTGGGTTGGTATTTTTCTTTTGGTTGATATTGGTTCTCTTGGATTAGTGTAGGCTTTCTGCCTTGCTTTTGTTGTACTGCTCTGTTTCTAATTTCTGGGTATTTTGCCTTGGCTTGTGCGTAATGAAGTATTTAGTTACCCAAAAAAAAAAGGCCTACATTCAACCAAATTCATTCAACCAAATCTACATTGAACCAAATAAAAAGGCCACTACATTCGTTAAGCCAAAAGAAAGCACAAGAATGCCACTACATTCAACCAAATAAAAAGCTACATTCAACCAAATAAAAAGTTGACTAATACAGTGAACAACAACAAAATTACAACCAAACAACTCAGCAGCCCACTTCGAAATTTTTTCTCTTTATCTCTTAGCTCTTGCACAATCTTCTTGTCTTTAGCTCTTTTTTCTTCCAATGAGTTTATTCGTTTGATCAATCGACATATGACATTTTTGGCATGCTTAGACATTTTCAGGTCCTTCCAATCCTTCCAACCATAGCCACCACCATACTTCTCTCTACAACACACATATAACCTCCTCCCTGCATTATCATCAGACTAGCAAACAATCGTTTCAGCATCAATTCCATACTGGCATATTTGCAATCATCATCCATAATAAAAGTGGTCGAACTAGATTTTTTAAAAGCTGCAGGTATGTTCCTATGCATCCTGTCATCAACTGCAATTTATTGTCTTGTTCATGAAATTGATGAACATAAGCAAAATGAGAAGGTTAGAACATCTGCAAATGGGGTTGGGTTCTGTCATCAAGGGTGGGTTCTAGCGAATCTCTTAATCGCGGTCTTTCTCTCAGTCACAAATTGAATCTCCAAGTCTGATTTGTGAATTGGGCATACGACGCGCTAAAAGGGGTCTGAGGATTAAAAGGATGAGATTACCCTTAACAAAAGCCGCATGTGCCATTTATGTGGTGTTTGTTAAATAAATAAAATAAAATATTATGTAGTGGCTGAACTTTTCAGTTGTATCTTTCCAATTTTTTGTTGAATAAACACGTACGTATTTATTCGTACTTTTCCCGTTTCGTATTTTACTAACTAGAAATCTAATATAATTATGTGACTTAGGTTAAATTGGTCCTCACAGATTCTCATTTTAGGTCCGGAAGTGAGCGAGATTGATTATAAGGCCTTCTCCTACCCATTTGGGGCCAAACCCAAATTTCACCCCCTCAAAAAGTAACTATTTGGGTTTGGCCCTGACTTAAGTCGTTTTTTTCTCCCAACCCTCCAGACTCAAATTTTAAGTCCGCAACTTTATTAAATTGTTTAAGAATGGTTTAAGTCTTTTTTTTTTTTTTTTTTACATATAACTTTTCTTCATTTAATATTTTTAAATAATTTCATTATTTAATTTTTTTGAGCAATTTGACCTAAAAGTTTTGAAATTCCACAAATATAATTCCTCTTCAACATATTCATACTATCCTCCACAATCATGTTGTGTAAAATTATACACGTCATCATGATTGAGTGGAGGTTATCCTTGCACCACATACGTGCAGGGCACCGAACAATAGCCCATCGAGCCTGTAGTTTTCCAAATGCTCTTTCAACATCCTTCCTGTACGCTTCTGGCATTTGTGCAAAAGGCCTCTTCTCTGGGTTATCAGGAGAAGAGATGATATTCACCAAAGTAGCCCAACGGGGGTAGATCCTATTTGCCAAATGGTAGCCCAAGTAGTATTGATTTCCATTGACAATATATTCAACATGAAGAGCCACTCTATGCACCACATCATTGAACAATGGAGAACGAGCTAAAATGTTAATATCATTGTTGGATCCAGAGGCTCCAAAAAAAGCATGTCATATCCATGCGTCGTAAGAGGCCATCGCCTTTAGCAGAACATTGAGCTCTTTTTTTTTTTTTTTTTTTTTTGGTGACCGGTAAACTGGCCTGCCCAAGCAGATGGGCAGCTCTTCCATTCCCAGTGCATGTAGTCAAGACTTCCTAATATGCCTGGGAAGCTTGGACGGCTTGCCTTGTGCAATAGCTTGTAAAGGTTAAACGGATTTGGAGGCTTGAGGTACCATTGTCCATACACGGCTTCAACAGCACAACAAAATTTACAAAGTGATTCAAGAGCTGTGCTTTCACCCAATCTACAATACTCGTCGGTCGCGTCAACCGAGCATCCCCATGTGAGTATATCAAAGACAGAAATTAAATTTTGCTCAAGGGATAAAGGAAAAGATGGCCTTGCCATGATTATCCATTGAAAGCTTGAAATGATATGAAAAGTATGAGAATGAAGAAGATGATGTGCTTAATATGATATGAACAGTATGAGAGTGAAGAAGATGATGTGCTTAAAATGATATGAAAAGTATGAGAATGAAAGGAGATTGATGAAATTGACAAAGGAAAAATAAATTGAGAAATAGAAAAAAAAAATTTGGTAGATTAATTGAGAAATAGGTGAGTATTTATAGAGTTTGGAGTGAGTTTTACGGTTGGATTTGATTTAGATTAATTTAAAATATTATTTTAACTGTTGGATTTAAATTTGAGCCGTTGGATCTTTTTTTGTTTTACCGTTAAAATAGCTTAGATTTAATCTAGATCATTGATTTAAGTTACTATTATAATATATAAAATAAAATAAAAATGAAATTTGAATTCTTGCTGTTGGATTCCAACGGCAGCATCACCGTAAGGCGACACTTGGCAAGCTGCTGCTTCAAGCTTCAAACAACGACTGCAGTGCGGGCCCCAATTTGATTCCTTGCTGTTCACCCGTTTTATGTTCGTTCCTGTGATGGTAGGATAAAGTTCCCCATTGCCTTGAAAACCATTGACAAGTCAACAAGCCAACTTTCTTTAGTGTGCTAGCGTGCCACTGCTAGCAATGAGAATTCTAGCAGACTTCTTAAAAATTGATTACTTGCGCCCCAAGTTACTGATATCTAAGCAAGCAATTGTGAATTTGGGTGAGGAATATCTCCCAAGTAAGTTCTTTTCTTGCCTCAGACTGATGAGGACTTTCACAATTTTTCATAGTACAAAACTGGTAGTTCTGGCGAGAATAAATGATAAGATAGCGAGCTATTTTAGGCAGAGGTGCCTTTTACAAAACTCAAAAAGGGAAGACCAACTCTAAAAAAACAACAAGAGAGAGCTGGACTTCAATTTCTGCCTGGATAAATGCTTCTGATCCTGGCTAGATTGGATATGTTTGTGCTAGACTGGACTATCAACACTTTCAACTGTCAAGTTTCAGCTGTAAATTGATACCAATGTTTGAGTTTGGCAGAGCTTTAATTTATTTCAAGCCCTGGAAGGCTTTTTGAATGGGCAGAATTGGAACCTTTTCAGTCTGGAAATGGCAGAAGTGGCTGGACTTGATGATTACTGAGCTAGAACTGCATTGTAGTACTTGTTCTGCTTAATCAGGGCTCTCCATAAATTTGTTGAGGTTTTCATATTTGTAAAACTCGAACTCTGCTTGATTTGGCTTATGCTAGACCAAATTTGTAATGGGAGAAATCTCGTTTTGAATGACTTATTTCTCTAAGTCTGAACTAGGGTTGAAAATTTTGATTTGTAGCTGGCTTCTTTCTTGTGGCTCAATGAGCTTTTGGTTGCTTCAGTGTTTTAAAGGTTTTTGAGATCAAGTGATCATTTTGAGTTTTTGCTTTTGATTGATTTTTTGGTTATCCTTTGATCTGTTCACCTCCTCTCATATTTATAGGAAATGCTGGAGTGGGTTTTTTAATCTTTAAAATGGGAGGCAGATCTTCAAAAAAATCTTTTCTCTTTTCAAAGTCGTAAAAGAAGGAAGTCATTGTTTTGGCAGATAAGAACCATCAATAATCAGCTTTCATAGAGGTCTTTTCTTTGCTTTTCTGAAGAAAAAAAACAAACAAACAAACTCCCTTTGTTCTTTGTTTGTTCCATATAAAGAGAAAAACTCAATTTGCCATGATGGTCAGTTTGCTTTCCTTGTTTGAACAACTCCCTTGCTCCCTACTTATTTCTCGAAATCGTAGTCTGCTTATCTCTTAGAAGGCCACCTGCTTTGGTGCAGAATTGTATATATATAAAAATAAAAAATAAAAAAAGGTTATAATCTTTTGGTTGCAGAGTTTCAAAGAAGTCTTTCTGTTAATGACCTGCTTTTATTAATTACCAATCAACTCTCTTGTGATATGCTTTAGTGGTCAATTGCCATTTAAATTAGTGTTTTTTACAACTCTGCCATTTCGTGAAAGACGTGGGCCTCTGATGTGTTTTTGGACTCTCTGTTCTTTTCTATTTTGTGGGCTTTTTGATTTTGGACCGGGTGTGCCAAATTAGGCCCAAACACTTGTACATGGGCTGAGTGGGGTCCATTGAAATTTTTTTTGAGTCCAGGCAATAGTTGAACTGCTATTTGGCTCCTTCATTTTCTTGGTTTAGAAGAAATTTTGGGCTATAATTTAGGATATTTTGAATTTGGCCTCATGAATTGAAGATAACCTAATAAAGTCATACTTGAAAAAAAAAAAGTGAAGTGCATTTGGTAACTAGAGAACATTGTCCACCATCGTCTAGTATGTTCACATGAACTCAAACAAGCCACCCATACTTGCATTATTGTTAATTATTTTTTATTTCATTTCCATCATTTTTCTTGAATTTTAACCATTGTTATTTTTCTTAAATTAATATTTTCATCAAAATTAGTGTTTTTGAACTCCTGTCCTGTTGTGTACTTCTACATTAATTACATAATTTACAGTGGCAACAAAAATAAAACATGGGTTATAAAGTAGATTTTTCATTCACTTTTTTCGAACGATGTTATATGAGAAAGTAAAATTATACATGTTCCCTAACAACAATGTTGATATGGCCGAGTTGGTCTAAGGCGCCAGATTAAGGTTCTGGTCCGAAAGGGCGTGGGTTCAAATCCCACTGTCAACAAATTTTTTTTTATTTATTAAAATTTTCATATTTGTGATATAAATAACCTTATCCCCCTCCCTTTCTCTCTGGTGCATATATTGAAAAAGAGCAAACCCATGACGAACTTGGCCATGGCTTCTCTCACACTCTCACTCTCAAAGCCCACCTCTTCTTCTTCCTCCTCTCACTGTTATTGAAAATTTCGAACCAGAGCTTCTTCCTCTGTTGCTCCTGGTGTCGACCTCAACACCCATCAATCCGCCACTACAAAGGTTCTTCTTCCATTACGCTTTTAGTTTTTATTTACCTATTTTTATTTCTAATTTCTCATAAAAATTGCACCATCACTAATTGCTTTGCTACACTTGTTTGGGCCCGAAAGAAATCTAAAAGAAAGGAACAAAGGACTGGACTTTGATTCCAAAAAAGAGAACCCAATCCACGTCAAAAGCCCACATCCTTTTTTCAAAAAGGCAAAGTTGTAAAAAACGCCAAAATAAGTGGTGTTTAACAACTAAGCAAATTGATAAAAAAGAAGAAGACTTGAATTGGGCCCAGTTTCTAAATCCCACCGTTATTCTCAAAGAAACCCAGGAACCAGTCAGCAAGATTTTTTCTGGAAAAAACCTATTCTCAAGGAAGCCCACGTGACCACCTAACTTTGAAAAGTCAACAATTTCAACTAGTTGCAAAGGAATTTGACAGGGAATTAATGAAGGCAGCCTTGCAGGAAGATTTCTCCAGTCCTTCACAGACAGAGAAAAGATCAAAATCCTTTTCTATATACAGAAAAATTCGGTAGACATCATTTCCAAGGGATAAGCAAGCTATATTTTTTGAAGGAGATAAGTAGGAAACATGGAGTTGTTCATCTGGAAAATCAAACTAACCATCATAGTTTAAAAGCTCTTACAAAGAGCAGTTACATTGGAAGAAGGGTAGGTTTTCTTTCAAAGAAAAAACAGGGAAGTGATTGCCTTAGGAACTGACTATTAAGGGCTTATCTGCCGGAATTGATAAAACCCCATTTTCCTTACATTTAAAAATGAAAGATCTTTTGAGAATTTTTGCCGCCCATTATTAAAGAATTAGAAACCCTGCTCCAAAACATTTTTTTTAATAAGAGAGGGTGAACAGAGCAAAGGACAATCAATCACACAATCAAAAATCAATCAAAGACAAAAACTCAAAATGATCACTTGATCTCAAAGAAACTTCAAACAAATTGAAGCGACCAAAAGTTCACTGAGCCACAAGAGAAAAGCCAGCTACAAATCAAAACTTATGAGTTTCAGACTTAGAGAAATAAGTCATTCAAAACGAGATTTCTCTCGTTGCAAATTTGGTTCAGCAAAAGCCAAAACAAGTAGAGTCTGGGTTTTTACAAATATGAAAACCTCAACAAATTTATGGAGAACCCTGATCAAGCAGAACAGGTATCACAGTGCGATTCCAGCTCAGTAGTCCTCAAGTCCAGCCACTTCTGCCCCTTTCAGACTGAAGAGACTGCTATTCTGTTCGTTCTAAAAGCCTTCCAAGGCTTGAAATAGATTTGAGCTTTGCCAAACTCGAACGTTGGTATCGATTTACAGCTGAAACTTGACAATTGAAGTTGCTGACAGTCTAGTCTAGCACAGGCATACCCAGTCCAGCCTGGATCAGAAGCATATATTCAGGCAGAAATGGGAGTCCAGCCTTCTTTTTGTCTTTCTAGAGCTGGTTTTTCCCTTTTGAGTTTTGTAAAAGACAGTTCTACCTAAAAACAGTTCATTTTCTAATCATTTATTCTGGCCAAAACTACCAGTTTTATACTGTGAAAAATTATGAAGTCCTCATCAGTTTGGGGCAAGAAAAGAACTTACTTGGGAGATATTCCTCACCCAAATTCACAACTGCTTGGTTAGAAATCAGTAACTTAGGTCGCAAGTTATCTATTTTTAAAGTCTGCTATGATTTCTCATTGCTAGCAGTGGCATGCTTGCACACTAAAGAAAGTTGACTTGTTGACCAGCCAATGGTTTTCAAGGCAATGGGGAACTTTGCCCTGCCATCACAAAAACAAACATAAAACGGGTGAACAATTTGGCATGCCTAGTGTGACTTCTCAGTATACATACTCCTAGATAAATTTTTCTAAAGTATATGAATATTGGAAGTTCTAGCCAAAACCAACGCTGCGCCATGGAAGGAAATCAAGTAGTTCTCTGAGAAGGACTGGAGTCATAAGAAAGTGATGCGATGCAATCAGCCCATGGCAGAACCAGGAGCAGACGTTCCAGGTATGGCTCCAGAAGATGAAATCAGATATAGGAAGCTGTGTTCCGACAGGAGGCCGCAGCGCAAAGGAGCCAGGATAGTCTAAGCAACATGACAGCCATGATGCAATGGCAAGTTAACAGGCAGTTCAGGAAGGACCGTGAAGCTGCTATGGCCAAGATTCCAAACCCAGATGTTGTGGTCCAGCAGCTAGACCCCCTTACGGCCCTTCACCAGGATTGGCATGGCCATACCAAGAAAACCCTCTCATCGCACAGATGGCTGAAATACCAGGGCATTGAGAGATCCAAGCTAGACAGAGGGGGAGAGCCATTCCCGTCCAAGAGCATGAGGTTCCAGTTCAGCAAGAAGGCACTGCACCAGTTCAGGTCCCCTAGAATCAGCCAGAACCTCCACCTATTCCACAACATGTGGCACAACGTGATCAGCCCTTGGCACTTCTGCCTAAGGCACTGGCTGTGTTGCCCTACAGACCCAGAAGGATAGACCCCAATCCATTCCCTCCACCAGCAAGAGGCAGGAGAAGCAGATGGGGAATTAACCTTTTTGCCAATAATGACAAGAACAAACCGGGGTCAAACTGGAGGAATTATCTAGATCTTGAAGAAGAGGAAGAACATAAGGAGGAAGCTCTGCCCAGGCCATGCAGAATGGAGCACAGGATTAACCGTGCCCAGCCAGAACAGGGGCGAAATCCACACCCTGTCAATGCTTTGAATGACATGGGGGCACTGCAGAGAATGATCAGGGAGATGATGGAGCCTGAAGTCAGAAGAGGAGAAAGGCCTATCTATAGAAAACCATATCTAGCTTACATTGATCATATACCTCTATCCCCAGGTTTCAAGGTACCAAACTTCACCTTGTTCAACGAAGAGGATCCCCATGCTTCATCAGTTGAGCATATAAGCAGATTCTCTATCCAGTGCATAGCCATAGAAAATAACCCTCTGTGAAAGCTGAGGCTTTTTGGAAATTCTTTCTCTGGAGAAGCCTTCACATGGTACACCAGTCTACCAGCTAATTATGTTCAAACCTGGGAGCAAATGGAAAGTGTTTTCCATTACTACTATTTTAGGATCCAGCCAGAAGTCACCATCAGTCATCTTGTTGCCCTAAAACAAAGTGAAGATGAGCCTGATCAGGACTTCATAACCAGATTCAAAAAGCTCAAGATGAAATGCCGGATCCCTATGGAAGAAAGGCACTTCATCCAGATGGCTTAAACCGCGCTTAAAATCTCTATGAGAAAAAGGTTTGACGGGATGCTGTTTGGAGACCTGGCAGAACTGGCAGACAAAGCATCTAAATATAAGGAATGCTTAGGGAAGAAAAACATAAGAGGAACTCTTCCAAAGGCATATACTACAAAACCCCTTCTTCTTTTTCAGTGCATCTGGTTAAGGTGGAATCAGAAGAAGACATAAAGGACTCGGAGGAAAGAGAAATTGCAGCAGGAATGGCAAAGTTGAAACATCCCATTAGCTGCAAGGCTCTTACAAAGCCACCAAAGGACCAGAAGTCGCCACCGTTCACAAGGGGGTTTATTCCAAACAAACCAACACAAAACAAGGTCTATTCCTTCAATTTGACCAAGGTTGATGCTTTGTTTGATGAAATGCTACTACATAAGGCAATAGAGACACCCCACAGGTTGCCCAAGCCAGAAGAACTCAAGGGCAGACAATATTGCAGGTGGCACAACTCTTGGAACCATTCCACCAATAGTTGTGTTGTTTTCAGAGATATCATACATGAAGGAATAATAGCAGGAAGGCTAAAACTGGCTGAGAAACCTCCCTCAGTTACAACAGATCCTTTTCCCCAACCCTAAGTCAACATGGTCAACTTAAATTGGCCAGAACAGAGTAGAGGCAAACCAGCGACAGAAGCTAGCTCCAGCAGAGACAGAAGAGTCACAAGGGAGACTAATCAAAGGCCAAAGGCAACCATCTCAGCTGTGGTAGTATTGTGCAGCAGGTGCAAATGTGAAAGTGAGTTAGAAGTAACTCTAGACAGGTAGAGTCAGCCCGCACCTAGCGTGTTTGACAGGATTGGAACATCATACCAATAAGGCCCAGTTCCAGCTCTATCTAAAGACAGAGCCAGACAAAAGGACTATCTAAGGCTTGCTCAGTGCAACAAAAGAATGACAGAGAAGCCAAAGAAAGAAATACCAATCAGAATGCCAGGAAATGACAAGCCCTTGGCAACTATCATAGAAGGCAAATGGTATTCTGTTGGAAAAAGCAGTAGACCAACTATGGAGCTAACCAGAACGTAGAAAATGAGAGTTCAAAGGCAATACTGCACCTTCCTCAAAAACAGGGGTGAAACACAGGTACTTCCAGAGACCAATTCTGCCAAAAGAGCGAAAAGTGCAAAAGTAGCTCATCAGGCAAAACAAACAACATATCAGCCACAAGAGCTGATGAAGACAGAATCTCCAGGCAGACCTTCTATCCATCTTCCCTCATCCTCAATCAATCGGCTTGAACCCCCACAAGTACAAGGTGAATCCGAAACTATTCCAGTGTAATGACAAGAAGACTGGACTGAAGAATATAAAGAGGAGCAGTTGGACTATGAACCATCTACAGACGACCAGACTGGGCTCCTCGAAACAAAATAACAAAAGAACTGGACAGAAGAGTATGAGGAAGGACAGATGGAGTACGATGGAGAACTGGATGAAGAAACTGAGGCTTTTGGTGCAGAATTAGAGAGTTTATTGCAAGGTGATCTAGGGATTAACATGGTGTTCATCTTGCCAGAGAAATTCATGGCGGCAGAAGGACAAGAAAACACTATGGAGGGAGACGTATTCTCCGAGGAAAGTTTTGAGTGTAGGTTTGCAGAGGTAGAGGAGGCACCAGAACAGCAAACACCTACTGTCAAAACAGGCATAATTGCCATAAAATTGGCTGCAGAACAGCTTTGTTTCTCCAAACCAACCAAGGAAATGGCTAATCACCTCAGACCTCTGTTCGTATCAGCAAACTTTGGGGGTATTCCTATTCCCAAGATAATGGTAGATGGAGGTGCAGCCATTAATCTTCTACCTCACAGATTGCTGAGCAAGATGGGCAGAAAGATCTAATTCCAACGCATCTGACTGTCACCAACTTTGCTGGGGCATCACCAGGACTCATGGAATCCTAGATGTGGACGTCATAGTTGGAACCAAAGGACTGAAGATTGCATTCTTTGTGGTAGACACCACTTCTACCACTTACAATGCATTGCTTGGCAGGGACTGGATCCACCAAAGCCAATGTGTTCATTCCACTCTGCATCAGCAACTAGCCCTTTGGAATGAAGAAGGTTACATGGAGATAGTAGAGGCCGATCCACGACCATTTCTACCATCTACTATGTGTTTTGAGGCAAGGTATTATCATGATGACCTTGGCCTTTTCACATTCTTTGGAGTTAACCAGAACGGCCGCCCCCATTGTGTTATGGCCCAAAGACTCATTAAAGATGGTCTAGCCAGTTATCTAGAAGACTGGAATAGGCCTTTTGTTCTAAACCTCCAGAACTCTGATGTTTAGTTCCAATCAATAGGAAAAGGATCCAGCTGCAACAATCCGATCCATTACAAAAAGATTGTTGATATATTGGGAAGAAACGAAGTTCTTTATGCGCAATCCAGCCATTAATATGGCATAATTCACCCATGAGAGTACTGAAGAACAAGAAGAAAGTTTACAGGATGAAGTACTAGATTTTGCACTAGCAGCACTAGATGATTCTTTAGCAGAACTGGAAGATCCATTACAGGAGATAAACTTAGGGATAGAAGAGGATCCAAGACCCACTTTCATTAGTACGCTGTTAAAAGAACCACTCAAGAGTGAAATCATTACACTTTTGCATGATTTAAAAGACTGTTTTGCTTGGCATTATCATGAGATCTCTGGATTAGATAGAAAACTGGTGGAACACAAGCTGCCAATTAAAAAGGGCTACCTTCCGGTCAAACAAGCCAGAAAAGGATGTCTAAATGAAGCATCCCCCAAGGATGAATATCCTATGTCGATGGTAGATATGCTAGTAGATGGAGCTACTCATAACCAAATGCTATCTTTTATTGATGGCAATACAGGATACAATCAGATTATGGTAGCAGAAGAAGACATCCATAAGAGAGCCTTCATGTGCCCAGGACATATAGGTGCTTTTGAGTACACTGTAATGCCCTTTGGCTTAAGAAATGCAGGAGCCACTTATCAAAGAGCAATGAATTCTGTTTTCCATGATACGATAGGGCATTCTCTATAGGTGTGTATACATGATGTGGTAATTAAATCACCAGAAGAAGGAGATCATGTATCAAATCTAAGAAAGACATTTCTAAGAATGAGACAACATAAATTGAAAATGAACCCCAAGAAATGTGTTTTTGGAGTTTAAGCAGGAAATTTCTTAGGTTTCTTGGTCCACCAAAGGGGCATAGAGATTGACAAAAATAAAGCAAAATCCATCATAGAAGCTTTACCACCTCGGAATAAGAAAGAGCTGCAGAGTCTCCTAGGAAAAATTAACTTTCTAAGGAGATTCATATCCAATTCTGCAGGAAAAATCCAACCCTTCTCCTCTTTGCTAAGGTTGAAGCAAGAACAGACGTTCAAGTGGGAAGAACAACACCAGCAGGCTTTTGAGGAAATCAAGTTCTACCTCTCATATCCCCCAGTTCTGTCCCCACCAAAGAGAGGCAGACCACTCAAACTCTATGTTTCTGCATCAGAAGTGTCTATTGGGAGTCTATTAGTTCAAGATAACGAGGAAGGGAAGGAACATACAGTCTACTATCTGAGCAGAACTCTGACATAAGTAGAAATGAAGTATTCTACAATTGAAAGTCTTTGTCTAGCCTTATACTTTACTGCTGTGAAACTCATAAACTACATGCTGCCATTCACCATCTACATCATTGCCAAGACAGACCTAATCAAATACATGCTAACAAGGCTAATGTTGAGAGGCAGAATTGGAAAATGGACTCTGGCTTTGACAGAATTTTCTTTCAGATATGTTCCTCAGAAAGCTGTCAAAAGACAAGTTGTAGCAGATTTCCTAGCAGACCATCCAGGGGAAGAGATTGAAAACATGGACTCTTTGGATATAGCAAATGCAGATCTGTTGACTAGAGCTCATACTTGCCTTAACAATCCCATCTATTCAGTTCACCTCACACCTTGGAAGCTGTACTTTGATGGATCAAAAACTGATGTAGCCTCTGGGCAGGGATTGTTTTGGAGGAGCCACTAGGGATCAGACACTGTTATTCTTTCCAGTTAGATTTCCAATGCACCAACAACAGGGCTGAATATGAAGCTTTAATCATTGGCCTTGAGATGCGAGTGGAATTAGGAATCCAATCTGTAGAGATCTTGGGAGATTCTATGCTTGTGTTAAAACAGATTGCTGGAGAATACAAGTGCCTAAATCCTTCTCTAGCTGTCTACCTAGTGGCAACCATAAATCTTTTGATAGAATTCTGGGAAGCTACTTGGGAACATATCCCAAAAGAAGAAAACTTTACAACCAATGAATTGGCTCAGATAGCAACATGGGTACAAATGCCTGAAGACTGTGTGCAAAGGATAATCAAAGTAGGAAAGAAAAGTTTACCATTTGTTTGGCCAGAGGAATAGGGATAGATTTCAATTCTACCATAATCACTGAGGATGACTGGAGAACTCCCATCATAAACTACTTACAGTATCCGACCCTGCCGTCTGAGAAAAGAGTCAGAATCATGGCTTTAAATTACCTTATGTGGAATGGAGATTTGGTCCGAAAAAGCAAAGACAAGGTACTTTTGAGGTGCCTGGGAAAGAAAAATGTGCTGGTTAATTAGAAGGTATGGCTACTTCTAGCCAACCATGATGAAGAATTGCATTAACTATTCCAAGGGATGTGAGGCTTGTCAAAAGCATGGACCAATCCAACAGGCTCCTTCAGTTCCCATAAATCTAGTAGTCAAGCCATGGCCATTCAGAGGATAGGCAATGGATCTCATTGGAAAGATATATCCAGCTAGCAGCAAACAACACTGTTTTATCATTGTAGCTACATACTATTTCACCAAATAGGTGGAAGCCAAACCTGTTAAGTCCACTACATCTCAAGATCACACCTTCATAGAAGAGCAGATTATACAAAGTTTTGGCATTCTAGAATCAATCACAACTGACAGGGGATCTTCCTTCATATCTGGAGAAATGCTAGATATGGCAGAGGCATTCAAATTTAAGCTGCTCCAATCCACTCCTTATTATGCTCAAGCTAATGGACAGTCAGAATCAAGTAACAAGGTGATCATCAACATTATCAGAAAAATGCTTGAGAAAAATCCAAAGCAATGACATGAGAAGTTATCAGAAACTCTATGGGCATATAGGACTTCAAAAAGAGAAGCAATTGGCATGACCCCATATGCTCTAGCTTATGGTCATGATGCAATTCTGCCTATGGAAATAGCAGTCCAATCTCTCATAATTGCTTATCAACAGAGTCTGATTGGAGAAGACTACTCTTAAGCCATGCTGCTAGAACTGGAAGGATTGGATGCAAGTAGGATTGATACTCAACAAACTCTTAGCAGGAAAATAGGCTGTATCAAGGGCCTACAACAAAAGAGTTAAAAACATGAGTTTTGAAGAGGGAGAAATAGTCTGGAAAACAGTTCTGCCCCTTGGAAGACATATAGCTGGTTATGGAAAGTGGTCACCTACATGGGAAAGTCCTTTCATAATTAAGCAAATCCTTGGACTAAGGGCATACACATTACATGATCGAGATGGAGACATTCATGCTGCACCAATCAATGGCAATTGGCTGAAGAAATTTTATCTAACTATGTGGGATTCAGAGGCTGTGCAAACAGATCCTGGAATAGAGAAGGAACAAGATAGAATTGTTGTTTGAATTTTGTTCAGAACTGTACTTGTAGATGTTATTTTTAAATCTGTTTTGTTCCCTGCATTCTTTTATTTTCAGTTAAACTAGAAAGATATCAAAAATGCAAAAGTTCCACAAAAAATAGGATTTATATTAAATATAGTCATTTTCCATGACTAAGTTTAGTACATTCAAAATCTGAAAATTTAAAGCCCTAGCTTCCTAAGAGTTTCTTGCAATCCGGCCTTGTTAGTAGAGATTTCTTGCTGGAGAAGCATCCCTTGATGGAGAGAGGCCTCAGAAATTTCCAAAGCTGGTCTAGAAGCTACTACCATGTTCTGCACAAGAAAATGGCCTTGGTCTTGGTACGTAGCCCAGCCCCAAGTTTGTTCTGTCTCTCCCTCAGCCCAGCAAGCTGTTTTTTAAATTCTTCAATTTGTTTCTCCAGCTTGTCAGCAGCAATCTTGGCTTCTTTATATCCTGTAACCATCTGATCCAATTATGTTTTCTACTTTATATAATCAGCCAAGTTGGCTTTATGAGCAGCCTTACAGAACTCGGAGGCTTTAAAGGAGGATTTGAGATCCTCATAGCGGTTGTGGAGATTAAGCACGTGTTGCTCTCAAGGATAGGCCTAGGAGCCATGTTTTCCCTATGCAACAGGTCCAAGTCTTTCATCAGTTGGTCAACAGCTTCTTGGTTTTCATCCAAGTCCAGCTCAGTGGTTTGCCAGATCTTCACTCTGTCCACTGCCTTGGATTTTGCCTTGCCAAGAGTAGAGCTAAGCTTATCCAGTTTGTCCAGCTGGGCATCCAGGTCCATAGCTTCAAACTCTGCCAATTCTGGGTTAGCAAAGGAGGCCATGGTAGATGAACCTGGGAGGGAATGAATAGGCATCTGCAAAACAAACTCAAGTCAGTTTTCAGATAAAGTCAAAATAAGAAAAGAAAGGAGGACACAAAGATACTCACAGCCACAATGGGAGGCCTGAAAGGACTACTCACCACAGCTAGGACCCTAGCAGTCTTGTTCTCCATTACCTGAAAAGAAAAATAACAAATTAGAGAATATTAAGACAAACAGAACGAAAAAGACAAGGCATAAAAAGACTGAAAATACCTCTGGGATAGGAGCAGTAACAACATCAAGGTATTCTGTTTCCACTTCAAGCTCTGGGGCAGTAGGAGAATGTTCTGCCTTCACATCATCAAAAAAGGCCAATTCTGAGCTTGTGGGTTCTGCCCTTTGAGCTTTTTCTTGTTGTTTGGCCAAGGCAATGCTTTCTGCTATTACCTCAGCAGGAATCTTGAGGGCAGCAAGATCACTGATGGTGACTTCTGGCTGGATCCTGAAATAGTAGTCGTGGCAGACATTTTCCATCTGTTCCCAGGTTTGAACAGAATTGGCGGGTAAGTTGGTATACCAGGTGAAGGCTTGTCCAGAGAGAGAATTTCCAAAAAGCCTTAGTTTTAACAGAGGGTTATTTTCTATGGCTATGCACTGGACAGAAAATCTGCATATATGCTCAACCGATGAAGCATAGGGGTCTTCTCCATTGAACAAGGTGAAGTTTGGTACCTTGAAACCCAATGATAGAGGTATCTGATCAATGTAAGCCGGATATGGCTTTCTGTAGGTGGGCTTTTCTCCTCTTCAGGCTTCAGGCTCCATCATCTCCTTGATCATTCTCTGAAGTGCCCCAATGTCATTCAAAGAGTTGACAGGGTGCAAATTTCGCCCCTATTCTAGCTGGATGTGGTCAATCCTGTGCTCCATTCTATATAGCCTAGGCAAGACTTCCTCCCTGTGTTCTTCCTCTTCCTCAAAATCTAGATAATTCCTCTTGTTTGTCCCCAGTCTGTTCCTGTTATTGTTGGCAAATGGGTTAATTCCCCCTCTGCCTCTCCTGCCTCTTGCTAGTGGAGGGAATGGATTGGGGTCCATTCTTCTGGGTCTATAAGGCAACATAGCTAGTGCCTCAGGCAGAAGTGCCAAGGGCTGATCACGTGGGGCCACAGTTTGTGGAATAGGTGGAGGTTCTAGCTAATTCTGGGGGCTTGAACTGGTGCAGGGCTTTCTGGAGGAACTGAAGCCTCATGTTCTTGGATGGGAAGGATTCTTCCCCTCTGTCCAGCTTGGATTTCTCCACCTCCTGGTATTCCAGCTATCTGTGCGATGAGAGGGTTCTCTTGGTATGGCCATGCCAGTCCTGGTGGAGGTCTATAAGGGAGGTCTAGTTGCTGGACCACAACATCTGGATTCAGAATTCTGGCAATAGCAGCCTCATGGTCCTTCCTGAACTGCTTGTTGACTTGCCATTGCATCATAGTTGTCATGTTGTTTAGAGTATCCTGGCTCATTTATGCTGTAGCCTCCTACCGGAACACAGCCTCCTGTATCTAGTTCCACCTTCTAGAGCCAGACCTGGAATATCTACTCCTGGTACTACCATGGGCTGATTGTCTAGCATCACTTTCTTCTGACTTAAGTCCTTCTTGAAGAGCTGCCTGATCTCTTTCCATGGCACAGCCGTGGATTCTGGCTAAAACTTTTAATATTCATACACTTAGAAGATTCTTCTAGGAGTATGTACACTAAGAAGTCCCATTGGACGTGCCAAATTGTTCACCCGTTTTATGTTCGTTCCTGTGATGGTAGGGTAAAGTTCCCCATTGCCTTGAAAACCGTTGACTGGTCAATAAGCCAACTTTCTTTAGTGTGCGAGCGTGCCACTGCTAGCAGTGAGAATTCTAGCATACTTCTTAAAAATAGATTACTTGCGCCCCAAGTTACTAATTTATAAGCAAGCGATTGTGAATTTGGGTGAGGAATATCTCCCCAATAAGTTCTTTTCTTGCCTCCAACTGGTGAGGACTTTCACAATTTTTTACAGTACAAAACTGGTAGTTCTAGCTAGAATAAAGGGAGATTCACTATTATACCCAATATAGGGGCCCAAATTATAAAAATATCCTAATGAAATGGACTTTAGAAACACACCCAAAGCCCATTTACAACATAACAAATAGGCTTTTAACTTCTTATAAATTATAAAACTGCCATCAATTTCTTAAAACAAGCCCAACCCCAAAATCTCATAAAAAATACCTAAAACACTTAATAAGGCATCAAAGTAATTTAATAATTAATATTAAATTCAATAATCCAGTTGTCATTTTTTGGGTTTTTTTTGAGTTTGTTTATAAAAATTCAATGGTGTAGGGTTTATCTATAATATTAGTGCTAAGAATGGGTATTTCACTAAATATCTCCAAAATAAATGATAAGATAGCGAACTGGTTTAGGCAGAAGTGCCTTTTACAAAACTCAAAAATAGAAGACCAACTCTAAAAAGACAAAAAGAGATAGCTGGACTTCAATTTCTACCTGGATAAATGCTTCTGATCCTGGCTAGATTGGATATGTCTGTGCTGGACTGGACTATCAACACTTTCAACTATCAAGTTTCAGCTGTAAATCGATACCAATGTTCGAGTTTGGCAGAGTTTTAATCTATTTCAAGCCCTGGAAGGCTTTTTAAATGGGCAGAATTGGAACCTCTTCAGTCTGGAAGGGGCAGAAGTGGCTAGACTTGATGATTACTGAGCTGGAATTGCACTGTAATACCTGTTCTACTTGATCAAGGCTCTCCATAAATTTGTTGAGGTTTTCATATTTGTAAAACCCGAACTCTGCTTGATTTGACTTATGCTGGACCAAATTTGTAACGAGAGAAATCTCGTTTTGAATGACTTATTTCTCTAAGTCTGAACTAGAGTTGGAAATTTTGATTTGTAACTGGCTTATTTCTTGTGGCTCAATGAGCTTTTGGTTGCTTCAGTGTTTTGAAGGTTTTTGAGATCTTGATCATTTTGAGTTTTTGCTTTTGATTGATTTTTTGGTTGTCCTTTAATCTATTCATCTCCTCTCATATTTATAGGAAATGCTGGAGTGGGTTTTTTAATCTTTAAAATGGGCGGCAGATCTTCAAAAAAATCTTTTCTCTTTTCAAAGCCGTAAAAGAAGCAAGTCATTGTTTTGGCAGATAAGAACCATCAACAATCAGCTTTCATAGAGGTCTTTTCTTTGCTTTTCTGAAAAAAAAAAAAAAAAACCAACTCCTTTTGTTCTATGTTTGTTCCTTATAAAGAGAAAAACTCAATCTGCCATGATGGTCAGTTTGTTTTCCCTGTTTGAACAACTCCCTTGCTCCCTACTTATCACTTGAAATCGTAGTCTGCTTATCTTTTGGAAAGGCCACCTATTTTGGTGCAGAATTGTGTATATAAAAAATAAAAAAAAAGGTTCTGATCTTTTGGCTGCAGAGTTTCAGAGAAGTCTTTCTGTTAATGACCTGCTTTTATTAATTACCAATCAACTCTCTTGTGATAGTTGAAATTATTGACTTTTCAAAGTTAGGTAGTCACGTGGGTTCTGAGAATAGACTTTCCAAAAAATCTGTTGATCTTGTACTCTGGGTTTTGAGATAAATGGTGAGTATTTAGAGGTTGGGCCGAATCGAATTTTTTTTTATTGATCTGCTCTAGTGGTCAATTGCCATTTAAATTGGCATTTTTTACAACTCTGCCATTTCGTGAAAGACGTGGGCCTCTGATGTGTTTTTGGACTCTCTTTTTTTGAATTAAAGCCTAGTCCGCTGTTCTTTTCTGTTTTGTGGGCTTTTTGATTTTGGACAGGGTGTGCCAAATTAGGTCCAAACACTTGCACATGGGCTGAGTGAGCTCCATTGAAATTTTTTTTGAGTCCAGACAATAGCTGAACTGCTATTTGGCCCCTTCATTTTCTTGGTTTAGAAGAAATTTTGGACTATAATTTGGGATATTTTGAATTTGACCTCATGAATTGGAGATAACCTAATAAGTCATACTTGAAAAAAAAAAGTGAAGTGCATTTGGTAACTAGAGAACATTGTCCACCATCGTCTAGTATATTCACATGAACTCAAACAAGCCACCCATACTTGCATTATTGTTAATTATTTTTCATTTCATTTCCATCATTTTTCTTGATTTTTAACCATTGTTATTTTTCTTAAATTAATATTTTCATCAAAATTTTCATGTTTTTAAACTCCTGTCCTGTTGTGGACATCTACATTAATTACATAATTTACAGTGGCAACAAAAATAAAACATGGGTTATAAAGTAGATTTTTCATTCACTTTTCTCGCACGATGTTATATGATAAAGTAAAATTATACCTGTTCCCTAACAACAACGTTGATATGGCCGAGTTGGTCTAAGGCGCCAGATTAAGGTTCTGGTCCGAAAGGGCGTGGGTTCAAATCCCACTGTCAACAAATCTTTTTTTATTTATTAAAATTTTCATATTTGCGATATAAATAACCTTATCCCCCTACCTCTCTCTCTGGTGCATATATCGGAAAAGAGCAAACCCATGACGAGCTTGGCCATGGCTTCTCTCACACTCTCACTCTCAAAGCCTGCCTCTTCTTCTTCCTCCTCCTCCTCCTCTCACTTTTATCGACAATTTCGAACCAGAGCTTCTTCCTCTGCTGCTCCCGGTGTCGAACTCAACACCCTTCAATCCGCCATTGCAAAGGTTCTTCTTCCATTACGCTTTTGGTTTTCATTTATCTATTTTTATTTTTATTTCTAATTTCTCATAAAAATTGCGCCATCACTAATTGCTATGCTACACTTCGTATTCGTAATTAAAGAATTAAAAAAATATATTTTGATTTGAGGAATGAAAAATGAAACTGCAGCTTGTATTGAACTCTTCCTATTAAATCATGATTGCATTTGTTGGTTAAGGCATACTTAATCAATGTACATCCTTTATCATGAGTTAATCATGAAATTTAATATCAGAATGAAAATCAGCTGGAGAGTTAATGTAAATTCTTCCTCCTTCTCTCCCATTTACCTTCATTTCTATTATCTTTATTCGAATTCGTAGATAATTGTTTTAGTTTAAATTTTCAATCCCCTTGCTATTGCTAAATAGATAGAGAGAACATCATTGATTGTTGACGCACATATCTTTGAGAAATAGATCGAAGTTAAATATCGCTATGCATTTTATGCAGAAAGATAGCAGTGCGGTTAAAGAGGCACTTGATCAGCTAAGTGAAGTTGGTTGGGCCAAGAAATGGAGTTCTCAGCCCTATGTCTCACGGCGTACGGTCAGTCTCCGTTACAAGTGTGAAGTTCTGGGAAAGTGCTACTCAAAAAATTACCAACATCTACAAACAAACCCATGCATACATGTACTTGAATGATGATCATCTGTTCAAAGTATTGACTCTTTCAAGTTTCAACATTTATGCACCAGACATCGCTTAGGGAGCTGACAACTCTTGGAATTAAAAATGCAGAAACTCTTGCAGTTCCCAGCGTCAGAAATGATGTAAGTATTCATAAAACTAGTAATTTCTTTGGGCTACTTGCATTCAGAATGTGCGAAAATTGCATACGAAACACGTTCTTGGATGTTCATTACCTCTTCATACAGTGTGCAAGATTGTTTTGCAAAGCCTCAACACCACATTTACTTATCTATCCTTTTTATTTGTGCTTTGAACTTTTATGAAGTTAACTCTCATAGCAGCAAACCCTTACCCAAAACGCCCAAACCAATTCTGAGTAGGATTTAGAATTGTCAGCATCCTCTTGTAAATTTTTCTACCTATTTTCTTCTTACATGTCTTTCAGCGAATCTAATATGATATGGGGAAATATGGGATACTTTACATCTAAATTGGGAATGCAGCTCTTTCTATATGCATTGGTCTCAAACTACTTTTTGTAAATTTGATATCGTTCAGTGATACAGGCGGCTTTTCTATTCACCGTGGTGGGGACGACAGGATTCTTAGGTCTTCTTGCTGGCCAACTTCCTGGGGTAAATTTGATTATATCTCCTTGTCTCTGTAAGTCCACATATAAATTATACATCAACTATCTAAACAGTGTGATTAGGAGGGATTTTCGTAATCCTATATTGTTGTGTAATGAATTTTTTTTTAACTTTCTTTTTCTTTAGCAGTGTATAGTTGATAGTATTTTTCTTTATTTTTCTTTTTCATATATTGGCATTAAAAAAATGCCTTTTTCTACTCTTACACAAATATATGAAATTTTAATCTGGCAAGTTTTCTTACTCTGATCTGGAGGAGGAGATAGGAATATGGTTTTTGGATTTTACAGTTGCAATCTAACCTGGATCACATGATTACTTTTGCATGAAAGTGGAAGGCATTTTCAAAGTCCCTTTCTTGTGTCTGTGACCACACATTAAGCATGTATTGTAGAGCTCTGGCTATATAAGCAGGGCTGAAGAATCCAATTATTATGTAAGCTACTTTTTTTTTTTTTTTGGATGAGGACCTATGTCAGTGCAATTGTATTGCTGCCAGTCTAGCACAAGGCGTTGGGGGACAGACTGGATAATCGATGGCCACTTTCATTTGATAGTTGAAGTAGACAAGAAGACCTCTGTCCAGGATGTCACAAATTAATTAATTACAGATTGTCAACATTTTTACTAAAACAAAGAACTTAACTTCCTTATGCAAACAACTTGAATTGTAGTAGAACTAAGATTAGGATTGAAAGTGAAATGGATTCTTTTTCGCCTTTGTATCAGCCAAATCATTGCCTAGTATTTGTCAACTGCATTTTAGGGATAAAGGTTTACTTGAGTTATTTCCAAATATCATCATTCTTCTAGAACTATTAGCTTAGGTCAATTGTACAATTTTCTTTTACATTACAGAGAAAAGAAGTTGAAAAGCTTCTAGCTCTACTAACATTTCTTGGGTTTGCATAATACTGTTCTTGTAGGACTGGGGCTTTTTTGTGCCATACTTGATTGGGAGCATCTCTCTAGTAGTTTTGGGTGTGGGAAGCACTGCCCCTGGGTAAGACTAAGGTTTAGATGCAAGTGAATTTTTATGCCTTGATGACTTGTGTATTTTTAACAGCATTTACGAGTAATTATCAATATTGTATTTTCTTTATATAAAGTTATCTTCATCTGTACTTTAGGCTTCTTCAAGCTGCCATATCTAGCTTTTCATCATTTTTCCCAGATTATCAAGAAAGAATTGCTAGACATGAAGCTGCTCATTTTTTAGGTACTTCATTACACCACATATTATATACTTAATATCATTAATAATGCATAGATTTTTGTTGCTTGCTTGACATACTGATAAAGTGATTTTTTTTCTTTGAACAGTTGCTTATTTGCTGGGCCTTCCTATTCTGGGGTATTCTTTAGATATTGGCAAAGAGCATGTCAATCTTATTGACGAAAGGCTGGAAAAGCTGATATACAGTGGGCAGCTTGATGCAAAGGAACTAGACAGGTACTTACATGATGGCCATACCTACTGGAATTTAAGATTTTTCTTGAGTAATTTTTCACTTCTTAAACTGTAACAAACGGGCTCTCAGTTCTTTTGAAATAGTGCATCTTTTCACTGTGTCGGGTTCATTGTTTTCTGATAGTATTATTTGGTTTATGCACAACCCGTCAATTTGCATTAAAGTTCTGTTGCAATGTTTTCACATAACTTTATCAATACAAACGTAATACATAATTACACACCACTGCTGGAAATGCCATTATAAATTGACTGGTGGAGAAGAATTAATTTTTTAGTGGTCTTTTAGGTTGGCTGTGGTAGCAATGGCTGGACTTGCAGCAGAAGGTCTGACATATGACAAAGTGATTGGTCAATCAGCTGATCTTTTCAGTCTTCAGGTTTATAACTACCATTTTCCTAAGATCAATTGTTTTCTAGATACTATGTTAACCCAATCTCAGAGACTTCATTAAATTTTTTCAGAGATTTATCAACAGAAGCAAGCCACAGCTTAGCAAAGAACAGCAACAAAATCTTACTAGATGGGCTGTAAGTTCCTCAGTTATACAACCTGCATGCTCCACTAACTTTTTATTTATTTATTTAATGTGATAGAGTACGGATGAAAACCTTGGTTCTTTCACAAATAATTATGTTTTAATTTTTTTGTCACAGCCCTTTTATGGTTTCCTCTGTTAACTGTTAAAAATGATGGAAAAGAGATTTAGTAATTGCACATTTTGTAACAAATTCTGATGCTGGGAAATGTATCGCAGGTGTTGTTTGCTGGGTCTCTCTTAAAAAATGACAAGGAAATTCATGAAGCCTTAATAACAGCCATGTCAAACAAGGCAACTATACTGGAATGCATCGAAGCAATTGAGAAAGCTGCTTGATTCTGCAGTCAGGAATCCTGCAGGAGATTCACTTTCACATGGGACATGCGGTAGGTGCTTAACCCTCATTCTTAATCTGCAACTAAGAAACTTGTACAATTTTCTGTAAGTTACCTTTGCCCTACTGTATATCACAAGATATTCATTCTGTATCAACAAAACTTAAAAAGTTATGACGATGAAATGATTCATTGTACTCATACACGAGCGACTCGAATGGCACTTCATACATTTCCATTTCCATGGGACTTAAATGAATAAGCCCTGGTGATCAGAAAATATTTTGTATAAAGTTTTGCTTGTTTTTGACCAAGTCAGAAAATGAGAAGTTGTTAATTTATTACCCAGTTAGTTGGGAAAAACAGAGAAGATGGTGAATGTTTTTGTATAAGCTGCTTGATCTGCAACTAAAAAGAACTTATTTTGTTGTCTTGGGGTTGATCTTTCATGTAAACAACATACCAATAGGTTTTAAAATTTGGCACCTATGGTTCAATTTTAAAAGGAACTAGAGGTCTGTAGCTTGAAAAAATGGTTGAAAGAGAAGCCTATCCAAGTATCCAACCAATAGGTTTTAAACTTTTGTCTCCTATGGTTCACTTTGTTAAATTTCATCACTGCCCTAACGCAGCAACTTCCTCCCACCTTCTCTCTAATGCATATATGTTAGCCATCTCCACGAATGGAGCTGCATCCTGGGGCTCCAACTCAGATAGACGTCGACGTGCATATTCACCGATCTCTATGTTACGGTGAATCTTGCAAGCACTAAGTAATTATGCACCCCATATTCCAACATCAGGTTTCACTGGCATGTTCTTCACAAGCTCCACAGCTTTCAACCTTTCTTTATGCTCAAGGATTTATATAGTAGACTTTTATCATCATCTCAAAGAACTCCATTCCTTTCTCAAAATTACCTGCATGAGTGCAAACTTAGAATGGCAAGAACTGTTTAGTGGTTTGGTAAACACAACCAAACCGGTTTCTAATGTAAACACAATTTCTAATGGCAAGAAATTAAGACTCATATATTGCAACAGGTCTTGCAAATTTTGACCTACCATATAAACTTCGCCATTTCTTCTATCTAAATCTTAACGTGCTTGCTATACTTGCCAACATGCAAATTAGTTTCAAAGTATCCAGCTGGAGAACCCATATATTACTGTACAAATAGATTATCTGAATAAAGGCCATTTTATTCAACTGAAATTGATACGAGTCCAACATTTTTATTGAAGTAACGTATTTTATTAATCTTCTGTAGATTATTATTCTGATACAACAACCTGTCTGTAGTTCATGACCACCTGAACGAAAACGTTATTTAGCACCCTTAATTTACAGCCGCCCATACATCGACAACATTTCCCTCAGTTGCATAGCTTCTGTCTCCAAGCTATCAAAGCTCCTGGAACTAGGTATCCTCCAACCCCAATTTCCAAACTGTGCAAAGTAAGAAAAAAATCATTGACATGCGGTGTCAATATGTTAGGTTGCATATTTCTACAACATATTATAACCACACACAAAAAAAAAACAAAAAAAACTTAAACTTTTGGCTCAGAAGCAAAGATTCCTGACTTCTATGTGTGGTAAAATGATGGGGGAAAAAGTATGCTCTTAAATATCAGAAAGAAGGAAACAAAAAGCCTCAAATGTTTTCGTCTTGCCTCTTGCCGCCTGAGTAGAAACCCAGGAGCACATAGATTTGGATTTTATAATTTGGCCAAAACATCCAGGTTGTAAAACAGAAAAGGATAGGATGGGAGCACCCCAACCATGCCAAGAATCCAATTTGGCCTATATTCATCTGCATTTTAACTCTGGAGTCTAGACCCTAACCATCAATGTGCTGCAGACAACAAAGACTGTCGACCACCATTCTACTGCCCATTACCAATTTATCGCATCTATGTATGAAGCTGTCATTTACCTGAGTTGCAGGAATGTTCATCCTCGCTGAACTTCCTAACCTAAGAATATCTTGCATAGGTATGATTGCTGTTCGGGCCACAGAAGATAATGCAGCTTTTGCGAGTGCCCATGAGATATCATCTTCTTCAGCAATTGAAAGATACTTCAGGACCTGGGATTACAATAAAACTGTAAGGAAACACAAAAAGAAGCTACATCTTGTCTAACATGTAGTGTGAAATTACATATTCTAGTACGAGATTTTTCGAAAGAAAGAAAAAACAAAAAACAAAAAGGAACCCACATTGGACTTCTCTTCTTGCTTCAAAACATCCCACCACCCTCGAATCTGCAAGGCAATCAAAGAAACTATTAGCCAGCTTCACTACAAATGGTGAATGCAAAAAAGTTAAACAGAAGTCATGATCATGGGATTGGAACAACCACTACAAGAACTACAAGAATATGCTCTGCCAGTTATAATTTAGTAGCAGAAAGAAAACCTCCAGAATAGTGGAAAGAAGGTCTCGACAATCATTTGAGGACAAACCCAGAAACATATGGAAAGAAGCCCATGGATGGATGAATTTACCGTGTCATTATCATGAGTTCCAGTGTAAACAACTTGATTGGGCTCATGATTATGAGGTAAATGAGGGTTAGCAGCATCACTTCCAAAAGCTACATAGAGAATTTACAGAACAGGGCAAGAATATCAGGTCATTTAAGCTTAAGGTTATTTCTCAAAGCTAATTATATAGACTACAGTAGTATAATAAATGGGCAAGAAGTCATTACCAAACTGGAGGACAGCCATTCCAGGTGCCCCTACGGATTTCCTTAGCTGAATTACATCCTCCGTGATAACTCCCTGTCATGCAATATGAGAACAAATCAAGCAAACGCTCCTGAAAATGTGAATAAATGGGTATTTACAATAATAATCTTCGCAATGATAAAAGGTTTATTCGTTTACCACTATTCTGGAAAATTTAAGTTGTTAAAATGCGAGCCAACAATTATTTTATATGCTAATAAAGCTCCTCTTACACTAGAGGCGAATTTTAACTTACATAGAGGTTGTAATTGTAAGGTTTCAAATCAGGACCTCCTGCTCCGATACCATGATAAAGTTTTTTTGTTTGAACACTTTCCCAAAGCTTAAGCTGTTAGGATGTGGGCCAGCAATTATTTTATATTCTAGCAATCATCAATTGGTACAAATAGCAAAGCATCTGAATCCATAAAATTACTGAGGTCCAGTTACAATAAGACGGTAACATTGTAATAAACTTTCTCAATCTTATCATTGCTTCACCGTATCAAAATTTAATTTCATAGCACCAGGATCCATCACATCAATAATGCATCTTACATGTCAAAAGATCAATCAGACATCTACCACATAAGCAGTTTTCTTCTTCTTTTATTTTTAATTTTTTTTTCGTTCTATTTTGTAAGGACACCAGTGTAATAAAAAGAATCATTAAATCAGTAACCTCATAGCATCAAAATTTACTCCCATAGTTTTACTCTTTTTGTTTTCTTCTCTTTTTATTTGAAGGATTGAGCTATTATGTTAAGTCGTCCCAACTGCTCTGGATATGGCATTGAAAAAGAATTTTGTATCCAACCAGCTAAAACATACCAAATCTTCAGCTATTATGTTAATCTTCCCAGCTGCTCTGAATATGGCATCAAAAAATGATTTTCCAGGTCCGGCCTACCATTATTTAAAATAAAATAAAAAGTTTCAGATTGAATGATGGGATAATAAAGTACACAGAATTATAACTAGAAAACAATTTAGTCAAACCTGACCTTCCATCGTCCAACCATGGCAACTTTTGCTTCTGTGAACACGCCATATATTAGTGTGATAACAACATAGACATGCTACAAGATAGAAGCACAAGAAGTCTGATCTGTAATTTCTCACCAGAAGGAACAGCCCAAAAGCCAGCAAGACCTCTAAAGTGGTCGATCCTGAATTCGTCATATATATTCTGTGCTCTTCGCATGCGGCGTATCCACCATGAAAATCCTTCTTTCTCCATTGCTTTCCAATCATATAGAGGGCTTTATTTCAAACATTAGGTTTATCAGTAAGCTCAATGATATAGCTCAAACCACAAAGCAAACTTGAAGCATTATGCATGTGTTGTATAAACCTGTCCCAGAGCTGACCAGTTTCACTGAAAGCATCCGGGGGAACACCACTAACTTCAAGAGGAAAACCATTCTTGTTCTGAAAAACTAATATATGATCAGCAATTGACACCTAGTACAGCATGCTGTGTTATGAAGATCACCCTTTACCCACTAAAAAGTACTCACCAGCAGAAAATGTTTTTTATTAGCCCAAACATCTGCACTGTGATAACCTACGTAAATGGGCATGTCTCCCATGATACTGATTCCCTTCATCTGTGCATACTTGCGAACTTTCTGCCATTGCCTTTGGAACAAAAATTGTTCAGCAATGAAGATATTTATCTGCAGAAACAAACGCATAAGGGGAAATGGGAATTAAAGGGGCTCCTACCATTAAGTATGCATACAATAAGAAACTATAAATCAATAAGTAATAGTCAGTCACCCAGATCTCACAAAATGCTGTTTGCTCTGGTAAATGTCTTCCAAGGCTGCAAGATGGCGATTTTTCAAAGGTTCAGGCCACTCGTACCAACTGAAAGCATTTAAACTGCTGTCAATTGCTGCAAAATAAGCTGCATCTTCAAGCCAGCCTACAAAAATGTGAAACAAGAATCACACGTGAGAGAGGGAAAAATGTCCACACAAGCATACAAAAGCACTCTGGAGATGCATTCTTTGTGCTTGGTATTTTCACCAAAGACCATTTGGACAAGAAGTTCTACGAAGTAAAAGACAGTAATTTTTTAGTAAGTTAGTAACCAAAAATTTGGTGCTTTCCTGAATAACACGTGTATGTATGTATGTGCATACATTCAACTAATAGATCCTAGCACAGTTAGAATTACACCATTCTGAAGAGTTGTCGAACCAGAACTACAATATAATGTCAATTTACAACCAAGATTGTCAAATTATAGCACATACAAAATTGTCACGGCAGTAAAAGTATATTATAAAATTATTAGTGCACAAATAATATGAAAATCTCACTTGATATATCCGGGTCATTACGGAAATCTTCAAGCTCACTTTTAAGTTCACCTTCACTCCTAATAAGCCTCTCTGCAGCCTGACAAAGCGCTAAACTAAGAAATAGTTTTTGGTGTAAGAAATGAAAAACTGTTCTGAGTTAAGTAAAAGTCATGGAAAACTGTTCACGATGACTTTTAAGTCAACCTTCACTCCTAAATATCCCAACTTCAGTTTCACACAGTTCAACATGAAAAACTGTTCTAAGATTGCTGAAGTGAAAGTCATGGAAAACGCACAAAGACGAGGAACAGTAATGCTGTTCGCATCATTTACCTTAGCTATCAGAGGATCCTTTAAGTCAGCAACAGTTGAGTAATTCACGCGGTCAGAATCACTGCATGAACCAGTACACCACAATCCCATAAGACAAATCCATGTAGAAACCCATATAAAAAACTCAATATGATGGCAGATGCATTAATAAAGTTTTCCTCACACTGGTTTTGGAAGCTCTTCCTTTGTCAACAAACCATCATTGACAAGCTCCTCAAGAGATATCAACAGAGTGTTACCACAATTTGCATCCTGACAAAATCCCATCAACCAAAATTACCCACAAATTCAATTATAAATCACAATGAGGATATGCCACACTACAGCCAATCAAAATATTAGGCTTTACACAATTCACATATGAAATCCAAGCTGTGTGTGTATATATTTTATAGATATATAAGCAATTGGGTAAGTTTTGACAAAAAAATAAATATAAAGCAATTGGGTAAGTATAATTTTACCTGACCAGAGTAAGGGGAGCCCTCTTCATTGGCTTTCCTACCGGGAGGAACCAGCGGAAGCACCTGCCAGAGGGAGCACCCGGCTTCATGAAGCCAGTCAATGAAACGAAACGCCTCCTCCCCAAAATCTCCAATGCCGTGGGGTCCACGGAACGACGTCGGATGGAGGACCACGCCAGCTCTTCTGCGCTCGCTCGGATCAGCCTGGGGGAACACGTCGCCATAGTCTGGAGGTAAGTCGTCGCCGACACCAACGACGGCGGAGGCAGAGGTCGAAACGACGGAAACAGGGGTCAGGAAGACGCCGTTGGTCATTTGGAAATGTCGGAAGAATGGAATTCGGGTTTTGGGTTGGAAGTGAGTGGAGGTGGGGATTGAGGAGGAGTTGGAGAGCTTGGGGGAGAGAGTGGAAGGGAGGAGTGAGAGAGAGCTATTCACGGCCATTAAGAGAGAAAGTTGCAGAGTGGAAGTGTGGATGATGATGATGATGGTGGTTGATATTGATAAGCATTCAAACAGTACATGTGCCGACGAAGGATGCGGATCAGTTGTGTGTAATACACCCCAGTATATATACACTATATATTATAGTGGTTGTCTCTTTCCCAGAAGCGTGTACGAATCACGAGTGCCATGTGTAGTCTGGTTCTCCTATTTAGGATTAAGATTGAGAATTTGAAGATTCAAGAATGAGTCCTTTAAAAAAAATGAAAAAAGAAAACAAGAAGATATCATTGTGTTCCAGGCCGAAGTGGTCAGGTCCGAACCTGACGAGCAAAAACTTCAGACGGTTTACAGATTTCCAAATATTGTCTATCTATTAAGTTGACCCGATCCGACCCGACCTGATGTTCAGTCCTTTTTGTTCTTTCACTTTCCTATCTTACCCTTAGTAATGTGGCTATACTCCATTTTTGCATTTAAAAAATTAGTATGGCATCGGCCTCTTTGACACGTGGGCCAGCCTTTTTTTATACATACACGTAATGCCTTCGGTTTTGATTCCTTTGGCAAGCAGGTATTATATTTAATTTTCTTCAACAGCTATACTTTCTAAAATCTATTTCCTTTTTTTTTTTTGGGTATTTCATTATTTAATTAATTATATACCTAGTCCACTTAGAAAAACTTCATTGACTTTCCTGATCTATTTCCCTGTTTGCCTTTCACCCAAACCTTCCTAAGGCAACGAGGTTAACAAAACCACAAACTATATATACACAGTTATTAATGGTTCGTCAGCTAAATATATTTTTTTGTTAACCTAAAGCACCTCTCTATAAGCACACTAACAAGATGAAGAGAAAAGCTTCAGAAGTAACAATGGAGCAGAAAGAAGCGAAGGTGTATAAAAACAGAAGGTATGTGAGCTTCTCAAAGAGGCGCAGCGGCCTGTTTAGCAAGGGTAAAGACTTCTGCAAAAAGTTTGAAGCAGAAATTGGCATTGTTGTGCTCTCTGAAGCAGGCAGGCCTTACTGGTCCCCGGACAACCCTTCCCTCGACGCCGTCCTCGACCGCTTCATGCAATCAGACCAGGCACCTACTAACGCCATTGATTTCAAGGTTAGACTACAGAAGAAGAGGAAGAGAGAGGAACCTGATAATGAGGTTCAGGGACAGCTTGCGGAGGAGGTGAAGTCATGTCGAACAGTTAAGGACATGTTTTCGTTGAGAGACAAATACTTGGTGCTTCTTCAGGACCATACCAACAAGAGGATGAAAGGTTCACATGTTTTGGAGAAGGGTGAGGCAAAATGTGTCTCTACCTCACCATCAAACCTAAGTTTTGAGGATAGTGTTTGGGTGGAACCAATTTCAAGGCATAAAGACATATGTTCTAGTTCAACCCTAAAGCTTGATAGTCAACATGATCACCGTCTTGGGAACAACAATGGTGTCCGCGGCGGCCACGATGACGGGTGGTTTTGGGATGAGATTTTGAAAGATGGTTACACACAAGGTGTTCTGAAACCAATATCAAAATCCGAAGACGTTTTGTATGATTCAACCATAAATTTTGAGAGTGATCGTAATGTGTTTGATACTCATCATGGTAACATAAATGGGGGAGAGGGATCTTCTTGGTGCAAAGATTGGGAGAATGGTAAAGCGCAATGTGCCTTGATGCAACCAATTTCGAAATCCGAAGAGGTCTTGCATAATTCAACCCAAAATTTGGAGAGTAATCGTAATGTTTTTACTGATCAACATGGCAACAACAATGACGATTATGGAACTTGTCGGGATAGAATTTTGGAATATGATAAGACTCATCAACTAGCAAATTCTGAAGACGTCTTGTTTACTTCAACCCCAAATTTTGAGTGTGATCGTCTTAACAAGAAAAACGATGGTGGCGACAACAACATATCTTTCTGGGACAAAATTTTGGAAGAGGGTAAATCGGAATGTGTCTCTTTCCAACCAATATCAGAATCCGAAGACTTCTTGTATAATCCAAGCCTAAATTTCGAGAGTGATAATCGTGGGTTTGATCATTATCAAGGTGACAACAATAGTGGTCCGGAACTTTGTTGGAATGAAGAATGGGAACATGGTAAGGTAGAGTGTGTCAAGACACAACCGATATCAAAATCTGAGGACATCTGGGCTAACACAACCCCAAATTTTGAGAACAATCATGATCATGTTCATGGTGGTAAAAGACAGTAATTTTTTAGTAAGTTAGTAACCAAAAATTTGGTGCTTTCCTGAATAACACGTGTATGTATGTATGTGCATACATTCAACTAATAGATCCTAGCACAGTTAGAATTACACCATTCTGAAGAGTTGTCGAAGCAGAACTACAATATAATGTCAATTTACAACCAAGATTGTCAAATTATAACACATACAAAATTGTCACCGCAGTAAAAGTATATTATAAAATTATTAGTGCACAAATAATATGAAAATCTCACTTGATATATCTGGGTCATTACGGAAATCTTCAAGCTCACTTTTAAGTTCACCTTCACTCCTAATAAGCCTCTCTGCAGCCTGACAAAGCGCTAAACTAAGAAATAGTTTTTGGTGTAAGAAATGAAAAACTGTTCTGAGTTAAGTGAAAGTCATGGAAAACTGTTCACGATGACTTTTAAGTTCACCTTCACTCCTAAATATCCCAACTTCAGTTTCACACAGTTCAACATGAAAAACTGTTCTAAGATTGCTGAAGTGAAAGTCATGGAAAACGCACAAAGACGAGGAACAGTAATGCTGTTCGCATCATTTACCTTAGCTATCAGAGGATCCTTTAAGTCAGCAACAGTTGAGTAATTCACGCGGTCAGAATCACTGCATGAACCAGTACACCACAATCCCATAAGACAAATCCATGTAGAAACCCATATAAAAAAACTCAATATGATGGCAGATGCATTAATAAAGTTTTCCTCACACTGGTTTTGGAAGCTCTTCCTTTGTCAACAAACCATCATTGACAAGCTCCTCAAGAGGTATCAACAGAGTGTTACCACAATTTGCATCCTGACAAAATCCCATGAACCAAAATTACCCACAAATTCAATTGTAAATCACAATGAGGATATGCCACACTACAGCCAATCAAAATATTAGGCTTTACACAATTCACATATGAAATCCAAGCTGTGTGTGTATATATTATATAGATATATAAGCAATTGGGTAAGTTTTGACAAAAAAAAATAAATATAAAGCAATTGGGTAAGTATAATTTTACCTGACCAGAGTAAGGGGAGCCCTCTTCATTGGCTTTCCTACCAGGGGGAACCAGTGGAAGCACCTGCCAGAGGGAGCACCCGGCTTCATGAAGCCAGTCAATGAAACGAAACGCCTCCTCCCCAAAATCTCCAATGCCGTGGGGTCCACGGAACGACGTCGGATGGAGGACCACGCCAGCTCTTCTGCGCTCGCTCGGATCTGCCTGGGGGAACACGTCGCCATAGTCTGGAGGTAAGTCGTCGCCGACACCAACGACGGCGGAGGCGGAGGTCGAAAGGACGGAAACAGGGGTCAGGAAGACGCCGTTGGTCATTTGGAAATGTCGGAAGAATGGAATTCGGGTTTTGGGTTGGAAGTGAGTGGAGGTGGGGATTGAGGAGGAGTTGGAGAGCTTGGGGGAGAGAGTGGAAGGGAGGAGTGAGAGAGAGCTATTCACGGCCATTAAGAGAGAAAGTTGCAGAGTGGAAGTGTGGATGATGATGATGATGATGGTGGTTGATATTGATCAGCATTCAAACAGTACACCGACGAAGGATGCGGATCAGTTGTGTGTATTACACCCCAGTATATTTATATACACTATATATTATAGTGGTTGTCTCTTTCCCAGAAGCGTGTACGAATCACGAGTGCCATGTGTAGTCTGGTTCTCCTATTTAGGATTAAGATTGAGAATTTGAAGATTCAAGAATGAGTCCTTTAAAAAAAATGAAAAAAGAAAACAAGAAAATATCATTTTGATTCCAGGTCGAAGTGGTCAGGTCCGAACCTGACGAGCAAAAACTTCAGACGGTTTACAGATTTCCAAATATGGTCTATCTATTAAGTTGACCCGACCCGACCCGACCTGATGTTCAGCCCTTTTTGTTCTTTCCCTTTCCTATCTTACCCTTAGTAATGTGGCAAGTATGATGCCCGCTTTGGTGTTGATGTGTGAAAAAAATAATAACTTTTTTTTTTGCGCACCCACCCTTCCATCTTCTGTTTCCCCTCTTTCTTCAACAACAAAATCCAGATTCGGATTTTTTAAGAGTTTTGGGATTTGAGTAGTGGCTTGGCTATCGGGCGGTAAGGTCGGTGGTGGGTGCGTTGGGGCGGCGATGGCTATCGGTGGCTGGGTGGCTAGGTGCGTTTGGATTTTGAACTTGCAGAGAGAGAGGCGGTGGCCGAAAAATTTTAAAACGACAGTGGCGGTGGCTACAACACTGAAAATCTTGCCGTTGAATCTTCCCTTTAAAATTGACAGCTTTTTGGTTGTGAGATACTCAACCAAACCCCTTCTGCCTCCCACATCAGGCTCCAAGACTTCAACCCTTTGGGTGGGCACCCCCATCACAGAGCATTCGTGTTTTTTTTCACGTCGGCACTAACGACAAAACTTTATGGTTCTGTTGAGGGGGACGGAAGGGGCGAAGAGACAGAGGGTGGGTGGGGTTTGGGATTTGTTTTAGAATTCTTTTTTTTTTTTTAAAAAAAAATACATCAACAACTAGGTATCTCACTTGCCACGTCATTAAAAGTGAATTAGAAAGATAAAGAAAAAAAATGAAAAAAATTAATTTTTCTTTTAAAAAGCGAAGAGGCACGACAGATAAAGAAGAAAGAGAAAAAAGAAGAAGACGGGAAAGAATAAAATAAGAAGAAAAGAAATAGGATTCCATTAAGTTCGGTTTTGGTTTTGACAACAACAATTAAAGAAAAACAATGAAATTTCTGGAAATTTTAAAAAAATTATTAACAATTTATATAAATTAAAGAAAAAAAACAGATTTAGCCATTACTTCTTTCGTTCATGTAATTAGATGCAAGCAATTAATTTCACAAATTCAACTGACAAATCTTTTGTACCGTTGATAAAAAAAACATATTTTATATATATTTTGTACCAAAGTTGTTGTCAGCACAATTAAGCCAAGTTTTCCAAACTATGATTACTATCCAGATTATCGCATGGGTTAAATTATGATTTTTGCCCTTGAGGTTTTGTTCCACGTGGTTTTCTCAGTGAGGTTGTCATTAATATGATGATTCTCACTCTATAATATTTCATGATTTTTAATGGACAGTCCCGATCTTTTGAACTATGGAATATCTTTTCGTATAAAAAAAAAATTTAATTAAAGCATCACGTAGAGTTGCAATTCAAAATCCCAAGGGGCCAACGAAACATACAACTTTATTTATTTATTTTTATGCCACAATCAGATTCAACCATTAGTTCTTTCATTCATGTAATAAGATGCAAGCAATCAATTTCGAAAATTCAACTGGCAAAGATTCTATAGTTATGCTGTTCTCAGTACATTTAACTCAAGTTTGCCTAAATTATTATTACTATCCATATCATGACACATATCAAATATTTCTATATATAATTTATGGTCATGTTTAGTTGGCTGGATTGGATTGGATATATTCAATTAAAATGAACATGGGTCTAATTTATTTTTTTAATGAACTTAATTGTATCACAGACTGGATATTGAACATTAGATCTAAATCCCAAATAACTATGGCTCTAAAACCCCAACTCCGATCCAATCCAATTCGATTCAATATCGAAATTTTTATTTATTATTAAAAAAACAAAACACCCCAAACCGAACATGTCAATTCAAGTTACTCAGGATACAGTTTCAAATGCCCAGCTCTAATAAGGACTACGTCTCCGGGGATTAACGAAACCACGGGGATGTATGTACTTTAATTGAATCCCAAGTAAGCCACTGGCAATTGGCACTTTGACCTCTTTGTAAGATTTGCAAAATGGGGCTTACGCCAGCCACCGTCCTTGTTTGCTTTGTGGCCTCAGCGACTAATTTAATTTGCCTTCTTTCTGGATGGTTATTGTTCATGGCGCATATATGACCATATAATATATTATAGAATTTTTTTATTTTTTTATTTTAATACTTGATGTTTGTCAACTTCCCAATTTAATACCTAAATTGTTATTTGTCCCATTTAGACCCAAGTATCAAATTTTGAAAAGGAAATTAGTACAGGCAATCGGTAAGGGAGTTAATACAAATATTTATTGGGTGTCCGAGATTTCGAAACTCTGATCGCTTGATAAAAATTTTATTTGGCTACAAATCTGAGTCACAGTAGCGGTTAAAATTTCACAAAGGATGAACTCAATGCCATTGCCATTCATCCAACACTCCTCAATCTATACTATGATATATCACTATAACATTCACTATTAATTATGGGAATTATACATATAATTTTCCAATTAATTAATCTATCCCGTTGACTTTCAGATGCAGAAACGTTGACCACATGGTCACCTTTCTTCATCATCACACCTCATCAGACCAATCGCTAAGGTCTGTAGTCTCATAAAACAAGCCATCCACAATCTGATCAATCAACGAATCTATTAAACCGTTACAGCTTAAGCTCAAGACCCGACCCACGTTCTTCCGGTTACTGGATAGCCAAGCAGAGACCGCCGCGCAAGCCACAGCAGCCAAACACACCCCCGCCGCCTCCGCGATCCCCTCCACCTCCACCTTCCCAAACAAGGAGTTTCCAGTCACCGCCTCCGTCGCTACCGTCGCAGCGAAAATCACCATGGCCAGCCGACCCGACAGGATCTCGAAGTCTTGGCTCTTCTTCGAGCTCTCGATGTACTCCGACAACGCCGCAAAGAACGGCGACGTGTCGTCCTTCTTCGTCCTCATCAGTCCGGCGAGATCTGAGCCGTACGATCTCAGAGTACAGAGCCGCGGCTGCAGCACGATCTTCGCGGTCTTCGGCTCCGGCGCCACGGGTTTCGGAACCGGTACCTGAACTGGAACCGCCGGGTCGCGCCTGCTAACCGCCGGGTTTTCCTGCCTCTGCAGCTCGCAGCGAATGGCGCGCGCCGCCGTGGCCATGGAATTAGAGGAAAGTTAGTGAGAAGGTGCGTTTTGAGGAATTGGCTCGATTCCCAGAATCCGGGGGTTTTTGAGTATTGGGGATTCGGGACGTGTATTTGAGATTCGGTGGGTGGCGGTCTTGAGCCCACGTCTTGGATGGGTTGTGAGGTGGAGGCTAGCGAATGTGGGACCCTCTGTTGGGACGTGGCAGCTGATATGCTCGATAATGTAGTTTTCATTTGGAGGAAAAAACAACAGGGTGATTAGGTTGATCACAGTCCTGTCGTTTTTATCAGGAAAGTCATGGATTCTTCTTATGTCCGTACGAAGAGGAAGGAGCTATGGATTTTTCTGTGAACAGGAAGAGTAGATTTTTTTTGGCCCAATACCCCTCAACTACATCGATTGTGGAATTTAGCATTCTGAATTATTTTTTCAATTAATTTAGTCCTCGGCTTATTTTAAATGATCAATTTAGCCCCTCTCGTGAAATTTTTACACTTCCATTCAATTTTCCCTTAATTATAAGGGTAAATGTGTCATTTTACAAGGTATAGTACCAAAAACAAATAAAATATGTAAAAAATGAAAAAAAAATTCAAAATAGAAAGAACAAAAGAAAACCAATAAATCCCCACCCGAACACCAACTCCCCTCTCCTCGTCTACCTTTTCACACGAGGAGCCTTTCAATTTTTGCATTCTCATTTGCCATTTGGAAATTTCACGATTTGCTTCAAGGGAAATTAAGGTGAATATTGTTTGGGTGCTTCTGCTTGAGCTCCATACGAGCTCTCTTGGTTGGTTTCTTTGTGGGTTTTGTGTTACATGTGATTTGGTTCAATATTTTGGCAACTTGGGGGAAGAAAACTTATGGGTTTTCTTCAATTCTTTATGTTGTATTCAGAGTTCAACTTCTCATCAGGAAAACTTTCGTGGGTATGTGAAGATTTTCTTATATATGGTGGAAATTGGGATATAACATGTTTTTTTCTTAAGGAAAATTGAATTGGATTGGTACCAAATCGTGAAAGTTAGAAGGTTTTGTTTAATTTTGCGTGATGAAGCTTGTTGGGAGCATTGTCGATACCGTCGCCGTGGCTTGTTGGACTGGTTTATGCCATGCATAGTTGAGTTTTTAAGCAATGAGGATTGGACTGTGCAGAAGGCCGTGGCTAAGGCGCTTGGGAAGGTGGCCTTGGTGGAGAGAGATTTGACGACGATGTACACAAGTTAAATTAAAATAAAGAAATCATTATCTAATATGATTGTAAGAACTAAAAAATGGAGAAGTAGGAGATAAAATATTATTTTGTTAAAAAGGAAAAAAGAGAACTATGAACATAGAAAAAAAATAGAGACATAAACATAGAGACAACGAAAAATAAAACTATAAACTTTTTTTTATTTTTAAAAAGGGAGATAAACATAGAGAAAAAAAAGTAAAAAAAGAAGAGAAAAACAATGTAAGCCCATTTGGGCCCGGTTCGGTGAACTTTCTCAGGCCTAACCCATGAAGCTTGGCCTGCCCTGTTAACTGAAGTCCAGCCCAGCCCATTAACGATCTTTATTCAAACTTGGACATCTCCAACTTCTATTTTGTAGTGGCTCATTGTCATTGTTACTACTTGACCCTCTGGCTACAGGGAGCTGCTAGAATGCAGAGGCTATTATGAGGAGGTTATGTGCGGAATGATAACAACCATCAATTTTAAATGAACGGTTCAGATTTAAGTAGGAAGTTTTTTTACAATCGGGTTAAAATTACCCATCACAAAATAAGCAACCCGGAACTTCTCTCTCATATCTCCTATTTTCTTTGAAACAGAGGTCCAAAGTCCTACGTCTGAAACTTCCTCTAGAGACAAACAAGAGCTGCCCCTTTTCAACTTCCAGAAGCCGAATTTGCTGCTCCAAAAAGAAAAAAAACGAAGACACTCAGATGTGGAGGACGTTGCTGAAGAAGAAGGAACAAGGGTTGAAACCCACAACTCAATTCTTTCACTGGTATGTGATTTTTCAGCCCTATTGCAAACCCTTTTATTCAAAAAATATTCTGTTTTGTTAAACCCCTGTCATTAATGTTGCAGAAAATGGTTCATCATTACCCATTACAACAACTATAACCTAAGAGCTCTCTTATTCTGTCTTTGTGTCACAAAAATTATTTGCAAGATCTTCATAGTAGAGAGAAAAGAAGAAAAAGAGACAAATGATATGTTGAAAGAGCCTCCAGTAGTCTCTCACTCGCCTAACTTTGCACTCCGTTTCTGAACAAGTAATACCCAAGTTTTGAAGAACTTGTAGTACTCTTCTTCAATTCCAATTGCGATGGTAAGTCAAACACTGCAAAACCACTTCTCTTTGTTTCTTTATTTCACTGATTTTGCTTTTAATGTTTTCCAATTTCTTGTAATCATTATTATTTTTTATTCTCTTTTGTATTTATATTTTATTTGAAAAATTGATTTTTACAGTTTTTATTTTATTTTCATACGTAAATATTCTTTCTTGCGTTTAACCCCTTACTACTTTGGGTTTTATTATGATGCCTTTAGTATATTGGCTTTAAGCTTTGTTGAATCAATAATTAATAAATAATGAAAATAACAACACGTTAATCTAATGGTGATCTTTATGGGTCTTGCATACATACAGTAAAATTAATGTTTGTAAGTTTTATGAGAATGTCAATATTTTAACATACTTTTGATACTGTAAAGTTGGCATATGTTGGATCTTTATTTTCTCTATTGTTTTGGTGCAGTCTACAATCCTCAAGGTTGGTATCATGCCAAGGTTGTGTTGGTGCCGTGAAAAGGGTTCTTGGAAAACTTGAAGGTTTGTTGATAACTCTTGCATTTATCTAGTTCCATTGTCTTGCTCTTCTTCTTCTCTGAGACTATGCTTCTTTAACTGTTTGAACAATGCCAAATGCACTATTGATGATTTCCTAATTTGTATTTTTGTTCGCCTGCCAAGACACACATTCACTTCACCCATGTTTATTACTTTTGAATTGCAATTGAGTAGTATGAAATTGTGTGCATGAATATGAACTTTAATTTTGCAATGGTACTGTCTTGTGAAAGTTTGCCATATGAAGAATTGGGTCATTTAGAAAAGCCAACAATCTATATGAATTTCGGTATTGGTTTTTGTTTTGAAATTGGTTTTAGTTGTGATTGAATGTTATGTTTTTGTTTCCACTGTGATTGAATGATTTGCTTCTAATATGCATTTTTGATCCATTTTATACAGATGGAAGATTGTCTTGTTTCAATTGGCGGCGTTCTTTTGGGGAGGAAATTGCTAACTTTCAGCTTAAATTCGGGTCTAAGAGGACATGTCTTGGAATTTTTCTTATACATATGAATTGTGTTAAAATTCTAGACCAAGAGGAGATGAAATTTTTTTGTTTTTTGCCACTTTCTTATGTATATCTTAAGATGTAATGAGATAACATTGTTAGTTCATCAATTTATGAAAGTCAAGTTAGAAGGAAATTTGTCAATCTCTAGTTTCCATGGTTTTATCGTTCCCCTTGCAAAGAAGAAAAAAATACAAATGTAACCAAATCAATGATTTAATTGGCAAATGCCAGGACTGATATGTATTGCATATGTATTGCACATGTATAGCTATTTATTGCTTGTGTATTGGCCCCGTATATCTTTTTTTAAAAGTATGTTGGAATAAATTTATAGGGGGAGTATGAAGTTTGTGTATTGCCATTGTATAGCCTTTTATTGCTTGTGTATTGCTACTGTATTGCCATCGTATAGCCTATTATTGCCTGTGTATTGCCCCCGTATATCTTTTTTTTAAAGCCTTGGAATAAATTTATAGGGGGGGTTTGTGTATTGCCATTGTATAGCCCTTTATTGCTTGTGTATTGCTACTGTATTGACCTCGTATATCCTTTTTTTTTTTTTTCAAGTCTGTATTGCGGGTATGAATGTGGGGATGGGGGAAAAAAGCTTCACGGGGATGGGGATGGGAATGGGATACCCACCCCTGATTTGACCCATTGCCATCCTACAAAGGCAAGAAGAATTAGCTATATATACACATAATGTATATAATGTGCTCTCTTCAATTAATAATATAAATAAAAGTATTTTTCCATTGCATACACTTGCAAATATATACAAACAACATATTCAAGACTGAAATTTCTCAAGTAAATTAAACTCAATTTCATTCTACGAGGACTAAATAATTACATGGTCTGTCTGACACACAAATAGTTCCTTAATTACATGTTTTTTTTCCTTATAACTATAGTACACTTCTTGCAACAGAATGGAATGTTGTCCCACCCCAAATTGATGAAGGTTCTCAATGACAACAATCTTCTAGAAGCCAACAATAATCTTGCTCCAACTGTTATGAAAAAAAAATGTCAATTATCTCAAGACTTAAGAGTTAGGGTTTCAAATCGCTAGAGACCAAGCTTGTGGGATATGGGCCGTGACATGATCACGTACTCTACCAATTGTTGCTTCACCTTCCCAAATTCATCCATCATCTTCCTCTACAACAGAAACAAAATAAAGCAATATCAATATGTACATATATAAATATGTATATACAGAGTAATACAAAAGACAAATTGGTACTAATGAGGTAGATCTTTGATATGCTCTATTGGAACCATCACTTTCCTTTTATTGCTATATATGCAGATGCGCAAAAGCACAAACAAGCCCAATTTAAAATCTCCTACTTGCGTATCAAGAAAAGACTCAAAGCAGACTAAGTTTCTTATAAAAATAGAGTTCATTGTTTTTCGTCTGTGCTTCATTCGTAACTTATAACTCACATGGTATCCAAAATTTCACGCAGTGCATCAAAACTCAATCAAGTTAACTCTGGAACAATGAGAGAACAACAATATTAATCAATGAAAGAATTATGAAAGAGGCTACCATTGATCAACAACATTAACTCCAGAACATAGACACCACAGAGGTATGCAGTACAATTTACTTTCATTCAATTTCTACACAAAAATAATCTTTTAGATTGATATAGTCATTCATTGCAAACTGAAATTTCACAGCCATGAGAATAATGCCAAGAGGAAGAGTATCATATCACCTCAAAATTGGAAAACATCTAATGGACGAGGAAAAGCAAATCTACCAAGCACAAGACGAAAAGCCTTACTGCTCAAGCTTGATCAGTGCATATCTACATGGGCGTTAACCCTCGTATGATCATATTGCTTATTTTTTCTATTCTTGGCATTGGCTTTGCACCATTTATGTTTTAACAGTACATGAATTGTTCCAAATTAAAAACTTCAAACCGCAGGTCCTAATTATAGGCAGTAAATTATGACTTAATAAAAAATAGTCATTGGAGTTGGATCTAGGAAGCTGAAAGCATCACATGGTTCAAAGAAACCAAATCAGGGGACCACGTACAACAGGGGCTGTTGTGCTAGCTAGTACTGCAGGGCAGGGCAGGGCAGGGCAAGGCAGGGCAGAGCATGGCAAGGGACATTTGGATGCAAATGCTAGAGATATAGACCCTTTCTTTTAGGTAAATGAGGAAGACGAAGCAGCAGAAAAACCTGGCCATGTGAAGTAGCAGCATCAGACCCTTTCTATGTTTCTTTTGTTTGTTCACATACTTTTTTGTCATATCATGGCCCTTAAGATTCCTGCAAAATAATAACATGAACTTTATTTCTCAATTTCACAATGACACAAAACAGTGTAGTATTAACTTGTTCACAGCACAAGTTAAATGGCGATGTCGAAATGAAAGAAACTCAAGGCATGACACAAAAGTTGAAAAATAAGAAAATAAATCTAATAGAATTCCAAATATCAAATGACACAACCAAGTATCCATTCACTATAAACTGACATAATATGGCACCTGTGTAAGTCTTCATGTAAAAACAGGGACATTTCTCAAGCATTGTTAAAAGGTAATTAAACTAATGTCAATGGCGATCTAACAAAACCATTATGCACTGTAAAGACATCTTCGTAAACAAATTATAATAAAACTCACATGTGCTTCCTTCCATTTAGATGGGTTCATTGGGTCCTCCTAGAAGTTCACCTTTAAGTATATACCATGAGAATTGTCCCAATTGGTTTGTATCTCAAAGAAAACCATAGTGCGCCTCATTAAGGTGATTCATCGAACACCTACAGGCCATTTTTTCATGCACTCATCAACTCAGCCTAACCAAACAAATAGAACCATATATTTAGAACAAGCAAATAAGCATGATAAATAAAACGATGTAGCAAGAATTTGGATTTTGAGCAACTTTCTAGACCACTATATGAAATTGAAACAATCAGAAGAAAACCCAAATAACATATGGGTATGAAAGTAAAGGCGAAAAGTTGAGCTGGGTACCTGGGACGTCATCTCTAGGTATATGGATTTCAGGAATGCTGAAGAAATTGAGAAATTTATTGAACCGGAGGGGAAGAACGGCGGTTGAAATAGGTGACAGAGAGTGAAAGATGGAGGTGGAGAACAGCGGCCGAAAGAGAGAGAGTGCGGTCGTCGTTGCTGATGTGGGTTCTGAGGAGGTGACAGTTGAGTACTTCGATTGTGAATAGCATTGCTCAATGGGTAATGCCAACCCGGTTGTAGCATAAAGAGGATACTAATGTCAGCCATTTGATCAATCTAATGGCCTAGTAAGTAGTCCCCACAAATAACCTCCGCATAGAATCTCCGCATTATAGTCTCGCCGTCTGGCTACATACATATATCCAACAGGAGTAGTTCTGGGCTAGAATATATCTAATTTTTCTAAGTGTAAACAATCTACATTAATTAATGAACAGATAATGAATCGAAAGATATGAACAAAGAAAGATGCATCTTTGTTGATGAATCAAATGAATCGAAGACACCCTTCACCGTCATTTCATTAGGCCAACGTCTTATCTTGGGTAACAATTCTTGTTTCTACCCTAATTCATACATAAATCACAATAAGTCTACTTCTTTCCCTTCCCCTAGTATAAGTTACAATGTCACATATACTGTCATATCCTTACAAAGAAAATACTGAGCTCAGGCCCATTATTTCCTTCTGGGCTCAACATGTACAAGGTCTCTGAGTCCTTCGAGCCCACAATGCGTTCGAAGAGGGCCCGCATGTACACCATCTCGCCATCCGGGCCCTCAACCTCAGACTTCCCGGGTAAGACAGCTGCGCCCATGGTCACAGCCTTGAGAAGCTCCATGACACTCAAGTCTTCCTCCGTGGCCTCCCTCTTCACCGCATAGCCACTCTTCTTCCCGTTGCAATACATGGTCCACACCGGCTCGTCCAAAAGACTCGTCTTGTCCCTATCCGCTCTCTTCTCGCATTCCAACGCAATCCTCACCATCCCAGACCCCATCTCCTTCTGAAGCACGTTCGTCTGCATGGCCAGCTCAACCACAAGGCTTGGGAGACACCTAGGGGTTTCTTGAATGGACAGGGACACGCGTCCTTTACGATACCCGAACAGCGTGCCGCTGACTCGGGTTCCAGAGGAGGCGGTCTTGCTGGAGTCCATCCTCCCCATGGGGAGTGATGGCATCCTGCAGGCGGGGGTGATGATGGGGAAGGACCGGAAAACAGAGCGAAACACTCGGATGACTTTGCTTCTACTTTTTCTATTTTGGGATGGTTGGAGGAGGGAGGAGGGTTGGCGGGGTAGCGGCGGAGGCAGTGGTGGGACTGTGGATGAGGAGGATGCCGTTTGATGAAGCTGATCTTGTGATGGAGATTTTGGCTCCCCCATTAATGGCTTTGATGACGAACCAGGAATGGGAGAGTGCCATGAGAGAGACAGAGAACTGAGACGGACAAAGAAAGAGGGAGAGAGAGAGAGAGAAGTGGGAGCGCAGAGAGAAAGGGCCTGTGTCTAGTCGTTGGGAAAGTTTGTTATTGGATTTGCGGTTTTGGATGTGCTTGCGAAGCTGAAATTCCGGTGGTTGACCATATCTATTTTAGTATATTTACCTTCTATATATGTAACGCATATTTTAATTAATTATGAGAGTAATTAAATCACATTTGGAGGCACTTTTCATGTATGTTATTGGCTTATGAATTAGAAATTGGAATGACAAATATTTTACGTGAGAAATTGATTTTGCTTATTGCACTTTTGAAGACACTTTTCCTTTTGTTTTGATTAATGTCTTGCATTCTGGTGGTTGACTAAAAACACGCAAAACATAAATGTGCACGTTGAATCCATTGATGTTTCAGTTTGAAATTTGTATGGTTTAACTGATGTAGTGTATTCGAAATATGAACGATCATGATTATGTGGTGTATTCGAAATATGCAAAAAATTACTCCCGCTATGGTAGTGTTGCTACATAGTATCATGTTTTTTTAAGAATAACTACAAAGTTGCCTAACGCCATGTGTGTAGGCCAAATACTAGGCTGTAGTTGAGACTACTGTCCCAAGTTAAAGCATCTGCTGCAAAGTTTGCCCCTCGATCCAATATTGAACAAAATCCAAAAGGAATAGCTCATGCAAGTTTAATACATCTTTTGGAATGTCTTAAAACAGCACCAGCCGCGACTCACGAACGATAGAACCATCAAATTTTAGCTTTCAATGATAATCATAAGAGGGATACCATTTTATATTTCCCTTGTTTCTTAAGACTAGTATTATGAATGTTCCAAAAAGTGAAAGAAGGTGTTTTATAGAAGGAATTGAAGAGATATCAATAAGGGCTTTTCAATTAAAAATGACCTGGTTATGTTGAAACCAAGCATTATTTGTTAGAGATATAATGAAAGGCACTTTGATCAACTAGAAGTTTTGGGTCATTTGGGACAATGATCACACCCTATAAGACTGGGCTGTGTATTTATGGGCTACGGAATTTTAAGTTTGGTACTCATAACCCATATGACTTAAAATGATCTATGTGAGTTATCAAATGGGTCAAACCCACCAACTTCACTATATGGGCGATTTTGGTTCTCTATTGGGTGGTTGGAAAAAGAAAACCCAACAAACCAAAACTGAGACCATGAATGTTAGCTAAACATTCAACAAAAGAATATCCTTCTTTTAAACATCGGACCCACTTTTTACATGGGTTGATTCATCGCAGCAGGATCCACCATCTCTCGAGGTTTCCCAGGCATGATTGGAAGCATCGACTGCATGCATTGACAATGGAAGAATTGCCCAACTGCTTGGCAAGGAGATTATGGGAATATGATTGGCCAAAAAAAGTATAATTCTGGAGGCCGTTGCATCATTCGATACATGGGTTTGGCATGCCTTCGGAGTTACCGGATCTCAAAATGACCTCAATGTGTTTGGTCAATCCCTGGTATTCAACGATGTCTTGAGAGGTCATTCCCCCCAGATCACGTATCAAATCAACAATACTGTATACTCAGGAGGTACTACCTAGCCAACCAAATTGTTCACCCTTTTATGTTCGTTCATGTGATGGTAGGGTAAAGCTCCCCATTGCCATGAAAACCACTGACTGGTCAACAAGTCAACTTTCATTAATGTGTGAGCATGCCACTGCTAACAATGAGAATTCTAGCAGACTTCTTTAAAATAGATTACTTGCGCCCCAAGTTACTGATTTCTAAGGAAGCAATTGTGAATTTGGGTGAGGAATATCTCCCAAGTAAGTTCTTTTCTTGCCTCAGACTGGTGAGGACTTCACAATTTTTCACAGTATAAAACTGGTAGTTCTAGCCAGAATAAATGATAAGAAAACGAACTGTTTTTAGGCAGAACTGTCTTTTACAAAACTCAAAAGGAAAAAACCAACTCTAGAAAGACAAAAAGAAGGCTGGACTTCCATTTCTGCTTGGGTAAAGGCTTCTAATCCGGGCTGGATTGGATATGCCTGTGCTGGACTAGACTATCAATACTTTCAACTATCAAGTTTTAGTTGTAAATCGATACCAATGTTCGAGTTTGGCAGAGCTTTAATCTATTTCAAGTCTTGGAAGGCTTTTTGAATGGGCAGAATTGGAACCTCTTCAGTCTGGAAGGGGCATAAGTGGCTGGACTTGATGATTACTGAGCTGGAATTGCACTGTAGTACCTATTCTACTTGATCAGGGCTCTCCATAAATTTGTTGAGGTTTTCATATCTATAAAATCCGAACTCTGCTTGATTTGGCTTATGCTGGACCAAATGTGTAACGAGAAAAATCTCGTTTTGAATGACTTATTTCTCTAAGTCTGAACTAGAGTTGGAAATTTTGATTTGTAGCTGGCTTCTTTCTTGTGGCTCAATGAGCTTTTGGTTGCTTAAGTGTTTTGAAGGTTTTTGAGATCAAGTGATCATTTTGAGTTTTTGCTTTTGATCGATTTTTTGGTTGTCCTCAATCTGTTCACCTCCTCTCATATTTATAGAAAATGTTGGAGTGGGGCTTCTAATCTTTTAATAATAGGCGGCAAATTTTTCAAAAACGAGATCTTTTATTTTAAATGCAAAGAAAAAGGGAAGTTATCTGTTTTGGCAGAGAAGAACCATCAGTAGTCAGTTTTCGTGGAGGTCTTTTCCTTGCTTTTCTGAAAGAAAAACCAACTCTTCTTTATTCTTTGTTTGTTCTTGGTAAGGAGAAAGAACACAATCTGACGTGATGGTCAGTTTGTTTTCCTTGTTTGAACAACTCCCTTGCTTCCCACTTATCTTTTGAAATCGTAATTTGCTTATCTCTTGGAAAGATGTTGAAAGGTGTTTTGGTATCCTGCAAGCTCGTTGGGCAATTATTAGGGGTGCTGCTCGTATGTTTGATGAAGAGGTGCTTCGGAGCATTATGTTGACTTGCATCATCCTCCATAACATGAATGTGAAGGATGAGTATGATTATGATGCCCCAGTGATGTTCGAACCTGATCCCATGAACATGGCATTTACAAGAATTTATGAACAGCCCGTGGGAGCAAATGGATAACCATTGGAGCACGAATTGTTGATTAGGGACGGTCGATACAACAACTGTATGATTGACCATTATATGAAAATGCAATCTTCTTATGTTCACAAGAGATGTCAAGTTGACTTGATTGAGCACTTATGGGTGATGAAAGGCAATCATGGTGGATGAAGTCAAGTTTAATGCTTTGTTTGGAATTTTGCTTTGTTTTAAATTATGCTTTGTTTTGTGTGTGGTTTGTAATGAATTAAGGTTTGTTTTGATGAATGAAATAAATAGCTATATTATTTAATGCTTTCTTTATTCAATAAAAGAGAAACAATACAACAAATTAATACATATGACAACTCTTTCAATACAACCTAATGGTTTTGATCATTTAACCAATCTGTGTTGCTAGGTCCATAGTCATGGAAAAGCTTTCTTCTCATAGCATCTATTCGTTTTAGCTTCCAATAGGAATTTGTTTCAGGAGACATATGGCTAGTATCCATGGCCATGATTTTTATCTTTATCCTCCATGTCTTGCTGTTGTGCATGCTGCCTTTCAATTGCATATGCTTCATATCGTGCCTTGTCAGCTTCTTCTCTTTTCAAGTCTCTCAATTCTCAGTGCGTCGTTCTTAGCAATTTGCTCCAAATTTTTTGTACATTTAGTGTTCGAAGTGCTCCCTCTCTTGGCCTTTGCTGCCTTTCTCTCAATAGGCTTCGGATCATGTTGGATTGGTAAGTCTTGATCCATTGGGAAGTCCAATGGCGAATCGGTTACCGGTGAATCGTGGAGCGACGTCTCATTCAACACAACCGTTGGACCAGTGGAAATAATTTTGAACCTCGAACAACTCTTCACAACATCCCAACATTGGTGATTGATGAAACTTTTTTTTCCTTGGCCAATGACACCGAACCACATTTATGCTTGAATAATCTATTAAAAAAATTGGAAATGCAAGAAAATATAAATAAAAAAAATGTGACATTAAATTAAATAAAACGGCATTTAGAAATATTTTACCTCGTCGCCAAGATTTTGACCGCTTCGAATGTTCTCCCTCGCTTTTGTTAACTCATCTCTCCATTTTCCTAACTCTTTGTTCAAAATTTTCCACCTACTAGCTAAGGCCATTTTCGTATGAGCCGAACCCGATCTTTCACAAAATTCTCCATTAATTTTTCTCCACATATTAGAGGACTTCATCTCATTGCCCCTGATCGGGCAATGACCAACTACGACCCAACACTCACACAACAAAATATCTTCCACGGTTGTCCACGTGCCTCCGGCTTCGATGGAAGAGGCCATTTATATTTTTACACAAATGGAATGTAGTAGTAGAAAATTTTGTGTGGAAAGTGAAAAATATTGGAAGGATGAATTTGTATGAAGATTTGGTGTTGAAAGTGAATAATATTGGTAGGTATTTATAGAAAAAGAAATTTTTTTGATTTTTTTTTTTACAAATTTTTACAAATTTTTTCAATTTTTGGTAGCTAAAAAATGAACATCCGTTGGATTTGATAAATTTTTTGGATTGGAGGCTCCAAGAGAAGCCAGTGGCTTGTAGCTGCAGGTCAGCAATGACGTCAGCAGCTCGAAGGCAAGAAGACTGGCTAGATCTCCCTGTGGACTTGTCAGGGCTCATGGATCCTACGTTTTGCCCGAGCTAGATCTTGCACGCTAGAGTCTCCTTCTGGGTCTAGGGCCCCTTCTTGCCTGGGCTAGCCCCTGGCGGTGGACTTGCTCTTAGGGAAGATCCTACATTTGATTAAGTGTAGGGAAGATCCTACACTCAACCACATTTATCAATTTATTTATTTTATTTTTAAAATATGTAATGGTAAAATTACTAAAAGATGCATGTCACGCCATCAAAGTGAGATTCCAAATACTATTCTATAATTTCTCAGATAATGTGAGACAAAAAATAAAAATACAAAAGACAAAGTGAGCTAGTTGAAAGTCTAAAAAAAAAGGGAAATTTGAATGAAAATATTTAGAGGAAAATAACAATTAAGCTTTTTACTAAAGGAAATGTGTCTTCTTCTTCCTCTTTATTTTTTATTTTATTTATTTTAGAAACAAAAATCCATATAACAAGGGCAAAGTACAAGTATTTGACAAGAGGAATACACCTCTTAAGTTGGTTCTTACATACAATAGAGGTATGAAATAGAAACAGCAAGACATTGAGAAAATTAATTACATAAATTTTGAGTTCAGCTCACTTAGAGTTGAAAGAGAAAGGATCCAAATTGCAGCATTAGTGCTCCGTAGAAACCATGGTAGAAAATCAAGAGCTAGGAACAAGAGACACCTACAAGTGAAAGGGCTTTACTAGGGGTGTATATCGGTTCGAAACAAATACAATTTCGCCAAGCCGCATCCAATCCAATATAGATTGGATTATGATTTTTCCAATCCAATCCAATCACATTAAAGGTTTAAATTCAATCTAATGTGATCCAATTGATACAGGATAGGGTGATCAGTTTTCATAATGCAAAAAGATAATAATGAAATGTGAAACATTTATCGTCAAGTTTAATATAATCAAACATTTTAATAGACATAAATGTAAAATATAAATGAAAGGTATTTTATCGAATTGCCCTCTGAACTTGTATCTAATTATGAATTTACCCCCTGACCTATTTTTTTAGAAAATTGAGGACTCGAACTAACTTTTATTCTCAAAGTTACCATTGTCGTCTAAATCGTCAACATTTCATCTAATTTGCCATTAAATATAAGGACAAATTGGTTATTTCAAATGTTAAAAATAATTAAATACTTTACAATAAAATAATATGACCTAAAAAATGAAGAAAAACAAATTATTTTATAAACAGAGGGGTGAGACCCACCCACCCCCTCCACCTCCGCCTCTCCCTTCTGCTCTCTCTCTCTCTCTCTCTCTCTCTCTCTCTCTCTCTCTGTGCGCGACCCAAGACCCATTTGTGCCTCCCCAGCCATATCCACCCCTGTTATCTCTTCGCACCTACCAACTCTGTGACCCTACAACCCTACAACCCATTGGTGCAATTTTCATGGGTCTGTGAGAGAGAGAGTGAGAGAGAAGGGTTTGGGGAAGGGGCTCTAGGTTTCAAACAACCCAGATTTGAAGTGGGGCGTGGAGGTTAGTTGGAGATCAAGAGAGAAGGTGGCGATGGTGGACATTGGGTTGTGATGTTGGTAGAGTTCGAATCTATGGCGGGGAATGGGCTTGTCACTGCCTGCTCGGATTTCAATCGAGGATTTGGGTAGAGATAGAAGGTTTGACAAAAAAAATTGAACATGTTTCTAGAGAGAGAGCATTGGAATGGCTGAGTTGGGGATGGGGAATTATTATTCAGGGTCGATGAGATGAGAGGTTGGCTATGCTGATTAGGTGTGTAGAGTAAAAAAATTTAGGGAGTAGATAGAGATAGTGTGATGGTTGTGGGAGGGTAGGCTGCTGATAGGGGAGGCGGCGGTGGGTAAGGGGGTGGTCTTGGGTCTGGGGTTGGGTTGCCAAAGGGGATTCGGCGACAATGGAGATATGGATGGTCTTGGGTCTTGGGGTGGGTTTCGAAAGGGGAGACGACTACGGGTGAGGGGAGATTTTTTTTCTCTCTCTCTCTTTCTCTCTCTCTCTCTCTCTCTCTCCTTTAATTCTTTCCAATGATTTAACATGAAATTGAATGAAATGTTCCGAATTTGGATGACATGAGGGAATTTGGCTACAAGTTCAGGGGGTAATTTGGCTAAATACCCTAACTGAAATGCTAGATAAAATAATTTTATTTTATAATATATTAAACATAACTCCATCAAATTACTTAAAATGTTCATAACGTTCTTAACGAAAATTACCTAATTAGCAAAATAAGCATGAAACTATCTAGATTGGATTGGATTGGATCCTCACAAGCAAATATGTCATCTGATCCAATCATGTCGGTTTTGAAAATTAGGGATCCAATCTAATCCACCAAATCATCGAACCATATTAAAATTGGATTGGATCAGTCAATTTGGGCGGATTGGATCTTGCACACCCCTAGGATTTACCGCTAACATCCACCCAGCCATTAGAGCTGTCAATGGAGCAAATTTTTACCCGAATCCGATGAAATTAATAGGAAATGGATCTGAAGATATAATATGATTATGTTCCGAACCGGTTAACCTGTTAACTTGTTAAGTTAATGGAATGAATATGGATTTGGCCTAATCCAATCCAATAATAATCCAATCTGATTAATATAATATATATTTTTACTCAACATATATACACTAATAATTATTTTACTATTTATTTTTATTTTCTTAATTGAAAGGGCTGGAAAGCCCAATAAGAGGACAAATTAATCCACAAGACACAAACGAGAATGGACACATGTGGGCAATATTTATAAAAACAAAAAAAAAACAAAAGTGAGGTTCACTAAAAAAAATTAAGACAACACACGGCTCCCTCTAGGGGTGTTTTCGGTTCAGTAACCGCATCGAAACAATGGAACCGACAACCGACCGAAAGGCCGCAGTATGGCTAAAATGCGAACCACCACCACACCGCCGTCAGCCGATTACCGGTTATTTCAGTTGTAGTTGTTTGGTGACAATCGGTTGTTGTTTAACCGCAGTTTCACAAAGAGAGAGAGAGAGAGAGAGAGAGAGAGAGAGAGAGAGAGAGAGAGAGAGAGAGAGAGAGAGAGAGAGAGAGAGAGAGAGAAAGAGAGAGAGAGGTTGAAAGAGTAGAAGTTAGAGACAAAGTGTTAGGGTTCTCTTTCAACCTTAAACACCCCCCCCCCCCCCCCCCACAAAAACCCTTTACCCCCATCTCCTCCATTGCCTCTATCACCGCCAGCTTGTCGCAGCCAGCCTAGTGCCGTTTCCACCACCTACTCTGTCGTCACTATATTATTTTGAAATTTCACAATACAAGTTAGTTCTAAAACCCTAAGCCTAAAATAATGTTATGTACGTTGTATTTAATTGAATTGAAAATGAATTTATGGGTTGATTATATTGTTTTGATTTATTAGATGATTTATTTTTTTGATTTGTTGATTAATTGGTTATATTAGGTTGGTTTATGAAATTTTTTTGTGGTTAATTCTTAATTGGTATAGATATAGTGTGTTCTATAATTTATGTGAGTTATTATTTTGATTAATTTATGTGTAGAATTATGGAACAATTTTTTAAGAGAAAATCATCATTTTCATCGGTTAGTTCGGGGAATGTGGGTAGTTCAAGAACTTCAAGTTCAAGACAAAGAGGGTTAGATAAGGTTTTCTGGCTAATCTTTAGGCAGACCTCGGACTAAGAAACCGTATGATTGATTATGATACTAATATTAGAGATGAGGTCCGAAGAGCATATCTACAAAAAGGACATTTTCAACCAAGAGGTCATGCCTTCCCATAAACTAATCAAGAATTAATCAATGCTTCATTCCCTAATGGTTTGATGAATTTGATTGACTAGAGTATGGTGTATCTAAAGATGCTGCATTTTGTCTTTATTGCTATCTCTTTAAATCCAATTTTGAACAAGTGGGTAGTGAAGCCTTCACTAGAGTAGGATTTAAGAATTGGAAAAAAAGGGAGAGAAAGAATGAAGGTGCATATTGGACAGGTTGACAGTTTTCATAATAAAGCTAGAGAAGCTGCTACAAATTTGATGAATCAAAATACACATATTGAAATGGCTGTGAGCAAACACTCCAAACAAGCTCGTATGGCTTATCCAGCATGCTCAATTGCATCAATCAAATGCATTAAGTTTTTGTTGCGACAATATCTTTCTTTTTGTGGCAATGATGAAAGTATCACTTCAAGCAATAGGGAAAATTACTTGGAGCTATTGCAATTCCTTTCAGACAATTATGAGAAAGTTAAAGAAGTTGTGTTGGAAAATGCTCTGGGGAATCTCAAGTTAGTAGCTCCTTGCATTCAAAAAGATATTGTCAATTCATGTGCCCTTGAAACACTTGAAGTTATCATGAGTGGTTTAAATGATAGATTCTTTTCTATATTGGTGGATGAAGTACGTGATGTTTCAGTAAAAGAGCAAATGGCTCCAGTGTTGCATTATGTGGACGACAAAGGGCATGTAATTGAAAGATTTTTGGGGGACCAACATGTTATCGACACCATTTCAAGTTCACTAAAGGATGCCATTGACACATTCTTTTCTACCAATAGTTTGAGCCTTTCCAAGTTACAGGGACAAGGTTGTGATGGGGCTAAGCAATATGAGAGGTGAGTTGGATGACCTTAAAACATAGATTTTGAGAGAACAACCTTGTGCATATTATATTTATTGCTTTGATCATCAACTTCAACTAGCAGTTGTTGCCATGACAAAGAAAAATATTGACATTGCCTTTTTTTCACGACGGCTAATAATGTGGTCAACCATGTTAGAGCATCTTGTAAGCGGGCGTGAAGCACTTAGAGTGCAACTCTAAGAAGAGCTTGTGATAGCTTTTGAAAATGATTGTTCTATAACTGGGCGAGATTTGCATCAAGAAACAAGTCTTAAACGTGCCAGTGACATACGATGGAACTCACATTATGGTACCTTGATTAGCATGATTTCTATATTTTTATCCGTGATTCATGTGCTTCAAATGATTATTGATGATAATCTCAATGATAGTGACGGTGAAGAAAATAAGTTAATGAGAGAAATGCTTACTTTTGAGTTTGTGTTTTACCTATTCTTGATGAAAGCAATATTGGGACTCACAAATGATGTGTCACAAGCATTACAAAAAAAAGATCAAGAAATTGTGAATGCAATGGCTTTAGTGAAATCATGCAAGGAAAAGCTATATTGGATAAGGAATAATGGGTTGATGAGGTATCTTCCGTTTGTAACAAACATCATATTGTTATTCCTAACATGGATGAGGAATTCGTACTTCCACCATGCCCTAACATGGATGTGGATCTTTTTATTTATGTCATTAATGAGCAAATTACGAGGTTAGATAATCGTTTTAATGAGGTAAATACTGAGTTGCTTGTTTGTTTAGCATGTTTCAAGTCCGAATGATTTATTTGTAGCTTTTGATAAACAAAAGTTACTTCGCCTAGCTCAATTTTATCATCAAGACTTTTTGGAAAGGGATTTTTTGGCACTTGAAGATCAACTTGAGCTTTATATTCATCATGTGCGTTTGAGTAGTGATTTCTCTCAATTACAAGGGATTGGTGGCCTTATGAAACAAATGATGGAGACAGGATGCATCGATCATTCAATTATGTGGATTTGCTTATTACGTTGGCTTTAGTTTTACCGGTTGCAACTGCTTTAGTCGAGAGGGCATTTTCCGTCATGAATATTATAAAAGGTCCACTTCGGAACAAAATGGGGGATCAATAATTGAGTAATAGCTTGCTTGTTTACATTGAGAGGGATCTTTTTGCTTATATTGAAAATGAAGCTATAATGCTTCGTTTTCAAAATATAAAACCACGTCGTGGACAATTGTAGCTTGTAATGATGTTTTTGACATGAATTATGAATGAAAGTACTATTGTTTCATTTCGATGTTTTTTTTTGTGTGGAACTTTTACACTATGATCCTATGAGGTAAGATTCCTGGATCTGTCATTGGGAGTAGGTTTCAAACCCAAAACCTCCAACTTAGCATGACAAGACCAAAACACTACTATGTCAAACTAAGTTGTGATATTGGTCGATCGAAAATATATTTAACGGCTTATAAGCCCAAAAATATATATATAAAAATCGGGTTATAACTTATAACTCATATCAGACCAAAAAAAAAAAAAAAAAAACTCATAACTCATAACCCTAATTATTATTATTCTTCTTCATCATCAAACCCCACCGCGGTTTCTTCTTCTTCTTCTTCTTCTCTCTTTCTCTCTCTCTCTCTCTCTCTCTCTCTCTCTCTCTCTCTCTCTGTATTGTACAAATAGCAACCTAAAAATTAAGCAACTATATGCACATTTTAACTCACAAGTGCACAAGATCAGATAAATAGTATAGATAGCAAATACGAGATCATGCCCATGAGGATGGGATTAATATGTGTTTAAAATTAATTTCCCAGAACTACTAACTAAATGGCACAAACTAAGAATGCAAAAGTGAAATAAAATCCTAAAACACTTATTACAAAACCCTAAGATTTCTAATCAAAGTTAAGGTGCAATACACAAAGGCACTCTGTGTAGACAAGGTGTTCAAAAGGATGATTTTAAGATGATTTTGAAAACTGAAAATTTCGAAACAAAATATTAAGAACAGCGCTTGATTAAACATAGAATTGGATTGAGGTCAAAACAATGAGAAAACCAGTTAGGGATTCGATGTTCACCGCTAATCTTCTTCCTTAAGCAAATGACATGCACAATGCTACAAAACAGATTTTAGATGCTCATGTTTGTCAACCTAAAGGCATGATATCTCCTCTTTAAATTATTTATTTTCCTAAGCAACAAGTTAGGCATGGGTATCTACGCTAACTCTTTTCATTCTTAAAGTGTTTAGCATGGTATTTACTAAGTTGCACTTTAAGAACGCATAACACAATGGAAATCGACAAACACACAACTCCTAGAACATAGTATCTATTCTAGTTATTCATGATGATTATTTTCAAGAACTTATAACTAGTTCTTTTATTACTCTCTCACAGGCACAAGACTCGGTCATCTAATTTACCTATGTAACAAACTCAATACACAACATGCATATGGTGATCAAGCATAACATAACGTATGTAAAGAGTAAAATATAATATGAAATTAATCAATTAAGCATCACAAAAGTAGTTTATGGCAAAGGCATATCAAAATCCTTAAAGAAACATGATTAGGGCTTCAATTGAGCCTTAACAAAAGTACTTACTACCATAATTTAAATAGACAGCAAGAACATACAAAACAAAAAATAAAAAGAGGAAGAAGATAGCTCTTTGATGATGTGTTGGACAGCCAGAGTTATTGGATGACACCTTGACATTCCACCTTACTTCCTAAGCCTTTCAAACCTTGGAACCTTGAAGGATGCAGGAGAATGCGATGGTGTGGCTGCCCTCTTCTTCTCCTTTTTCTTTTTTCTATTTTTACTACTCAAAAATCAGCTCCCCTCTCGAACAGCAGTCGCCCTTCCTTTTCTTTTCTTTTTTTTTTCTCAAAAAAGGTTTTGCTCATTGTATTCTCCACATTTTTGCAACCCTACATATTTTTTTATTCAGACATATAAACCCTGGGAAATAGGAATATTCCTCATTGGCCCAATTGATGTGATTTGGGCCTCAAAACTTGGACTTCATAAAAGATTGCAGATTCCCACGCAGCCCGAACTACTTGAACTTGGACTTCATGACAGGACCCGACCCAAATTCACTTTGGAATCTGAGCCGAACCCTATGCGTGTTCGACACCTAGCAGGTGCCGATCACACTTGATGAAATTGCCCTTCTAACTAAAATTTTAAAAAATTCCATAGGGTTTGACTTCTGCCGAAAATTCAGCAATGTCTCCCCTGTAAATTGCTCGTTCCCAAACCTTTTCACCTGTATAACAAGCAATTTAAATATCCACAACCGTTCAGCATGCACAATAACAGAATTCATTTAACCAATCCTCAAATCTTTATGGCCTTAGGCCTCTTTAAATCAAATAAATCGTTCTGCCAACTGAAACTGATCCTAACTTTTGGAACAACATGAATACGTTAACATATTTTAAAATAACTTAACTAAACAGCTTTTCAATCACTTGGTCTCGCGGCTGCACCTATTAACTCTAGGTTGCCTACGTACCCTTAACTAGGGATCAAGCCACACGTAGTTCTTTCTCTTTGTTTTATTGACAAGTTATGTATTCAACTTTTATGTTTACCACCTGTATTGCAAAATCAAATATGAAAAGAAATTAAAAAGGAAAATAAAATAATGAGAGGAGAATAACTTTTAAATTGGAAAAGAAACACAAGGAGAACAAAACGGTATATAAAATCAAATAACGACATGGTAAAATAAAACTTCACTTAAGAAAATAATCGTGAATTATACAAAATTCTTAAAACTTAGAACACTCTTAATCATTGTCCCTTAAGTAGGAAAACATATATTAAAACCTTCACCCATAAATACCAAGATAAAATCCTCAATTTCTAGTTTAAAACATCTCAAAACTTAAAAACTCTCCATCTAGGCGTACCCCCATTCGTAATCCGTCAATTTTAGTAATGTACCGTCAATTCCATGAATTTCTATTTATTTTTCACATTATACCGTCAATTCCTTGTGTCTCATAATGTGACACATTCTTGTAGGCCTCGGTAACACAAAATCAACCCAAACCGCACTCCTCACAGAACTCGGGGGACATGTAGTCAGCCCAAGAACGCACATCCTCACTCCACATGGTTCAAGCGTCCCCGAAACTCGTGGGGCATTGTCATAAAATGCAAACTATTTCAAAGGCAACTAGGGGGCCACTCCCGTGGTGGGTTTGAAAACCATATTCCAAAACTTATCATAAAGTTTTCCAAAATCAGTTCTCAACTACATTTAAAATATGTACCACATTCTGTTAAGAACTAGTGTCCATGATTCATTATTTTGAAGCCACAGAGTAAGTATATATATACAGTCCTGATCTCTTGGACTACAGGGTCCAAGAGATTTATGGTCACTCACTGTTGGATGTAAATTCAACGGTTCACTCACTCTTGCACTCCTTTTAAAAAACTTTTTTGAACCATTGGATTAATATCCAACGGTGGGTGACCACAATCTTTTGGACTCCTGTGGTCCAAGAGATCGGCACTGTATATATATATATATATATATTTTCAACATATAATAAGATATTTAATTAACATCTCGTCCACACCAAAATTCAGTTAATAAGCAGTTCCCAATTTTACCCATCCAAACATAGTATAATACCCTTACAAAGTAAAAGTGGTTACCTAATAAATCATAAATATTTGAATAATCCAATATCACCCAATCATATACTTTAATAATACTCATCATAATAATAACTAAATAAATGACAAGATAATCTTCAAATATCATAATAACACCCAAGAATATCATAAAACACTATAACATAAACTCATAATCCAAACATAGTCAAAATAGTCCACAAACTGTCAAACCTCGTTTACATGGTCGTCTAGCACTTCCCGAGGGCGAAACTACCTCAGAAGACCTACAGTCAACTGAGGGTCAAACTTTCTAAATTGGATCAACGGGGCACGCGGGGCCCACGACCTCCGATTTCTAATTCGGATCGCTCTCTATCGCATGGTCAGACGGTTACCGTTTTCCTAAACTTTGAATTGTTGAATCGGAGTATACGGGACTCTGATTCTCGATCCGCGAATTCTTACACGATCGTAAAGGTGCCTAAATTAACATATTTGAAAATGAAGTTGATCCAACGGTCCGAACATATCGAACCTGGATAACGCCTAATATACGATATCCGATCGACAGTCAAATGGTAACCAAATTGAAATCCGAGCATACCATCGTGCTCGGGACTACGCGGGATCATTCTAGGATAAAAATTCAATCTTGACACCCGGCCAACACGTTGTCACTGTCAGTGGTGTCTAGAGCAATTTTTCGGCGATCGGAAAACTCCAAATTGTCGGCCAATAATCATACTTACATATCAAGCACATCAATGGGAGTAACTTTATACCTTGGCTCGAAGATCAATTCCACCGTTAAAGTCCTCAAACAAACGATTTTTTCTCTTGAAAAACCTAGAAAATTCTTAGTTTGAATTCGTCAATTCTACTTGAAATTGGGTCGGGTCTTCGAGGGAAATTACAAAGGGAAGGTAGAGGAGTGTTTTGGGTGGGATTGCATGGCTTTGGGTGGCCGGAGTTGGTTGGAAAACTCGTCGGATTTCTTGTTTCGAAACAGCTCATTTTGGGCTTGATTTTGGCTCGGTTTTGGGCCGAATTTCTGGTTTAATTGCCTGGAATCAAGGCTAGATATAGGTATGTATGGAAATAGGAGAGAGAGATGAAGAGTTTGCACATGAAAATAGGAGAGAGATATAGGTATGAAGTTGGGTGCTCCAAGAGGACGCGAGAGAGAAGAAGAAATCTGGATTTTTTAAAAACTGAACTTCAAAAAATTTACGATTGTACCACTAGACTTCTTTTGATCGTAACTTATTCGTTATAACTTCGATTTGAGCCCACTACGTGTCTACGGACTCATCTCGACGTGCTCTATGCAACAGTACTTATAATCCCCAAATTCCTTCCCAAACAAAAAGTCAACTTTTAAACCATTAAAATATTCTCGGGGTAAAAATGTATTTTATGTGAATAAATTAATAATTAAATATTAATTTAGGCTTGGGTTATTACACTTAAAAAAGGATTGCAGATTTCCGCGCAGTCCGAACTACCTGTACTAAAACCACCATAACTTCCTCTAGAAAAATGATATTCATGAACCGTAAAATTTCCCAGAAAATAGACATCCATAGCTTTCCAAACATATATGGTTCAGCTTCTGGTTCTTAGTGAGTCAATACAGTATAATCCATGAACTTGACTGATCTGCACAGGCGTTTCAAACTCAACTTTCTATTTTTAGCTTATTTTCCACCATTTGCTTGTGATTACCTAAAAAAGTAATAAAAGAATGTAAAACCTATATAAAAGAGTAAAATAATGGTGTAAACATGGAGAAATATCATAGATAAATGTCGAATTTATGAGCACATCACTCTCTCTCTCTCTCTCTCTCTCTCTCTCTCTCCTCTGGCTACATAAATAATAGATCTCAATCGGTTGCGGTAGGCAACGGAATTGGTATCTGAGTACTATAACCGATACCATCACTGGTTGGTCCGTTGTCTAACCGCAATTACATTGACTTTTTGGCTAACCACAGTTTGTCGACAGAAAAAATTGGTTGGTAACTGGCGGTTTGCAGTGCAACTGCACAGCCCTAGCTCCTTCCCTTACTCTTTATTTTATTTATTTTAGTTTCATTTTTTTCATTAGCAAGGGCAGATGCACGTTGGAAAGAGAGGGTCGCACGACCCCTTGGAATGTTGGAAATATCGATGAAGGCTTCATGAGTGACACTTTGGACAGCAGCGAAGCAACCCCTTGTGTGCACACAAGGTGTTCGATGAAAGTCCCCTGCGGGGCTTGACTTGCACTGCATGCGCGAGTCTAATATTTTTTTTAAAAGCCTAAACGATGTCGTTTGATCCTATCACGGCCCGATTCAAAAATAAGGAATTTTCCCGAATCATGGTGTGAGTCATACCGTAGTCATAATAATAAAATCCTACAACCATGATATGATGAGAAAAAGAGCCACAAATAATACAAATTTACTTAACAACACAAAATTAGAGTTGCAGTTGCTCGTAGTTAAATACACACTAAGATCTTTATCAAACGGTTGACTACTTACAAACATTGATTACACAAATCAACAACAAAAGCCTAGCAGCTTAGTTGAAACCCGCTTCCTCAAACTTCGCCTTAAATTTTGCACAATCTATTAGGGTATAAGCATTCTAATGTCCAGTAGAATACCGTCAAACCCCTCAAGGTTAGCTATTACAATTAATCAAAGTATCATGCATCAAACAACACAAGATACATAATATATGCAACCAGACCAGATAAGTAAATTTGCATATACGGTGATGCCATAAACTCACTCCCTTCTAATCCCACTAATTCATACCTTAAGGCAACAAGCATGTTTGTCCCGTACATGCGTTTTACCACTGTGGCTCCGAATACCCTAAACCTAGCCCATCTGTTCCTTAACCCATTTTTCTTTTGTTTACGAATTTCTCAACTTTCACTTTTCATTAGAGGCTCTGCTCTCATCATCTCAATATATTCAAGCCTTATTCCCGTCACTTGAATATATTCCACATTTTTACTCATATATATCTAAGGCATTCTCCCACCCCTTAGATTTACCTTAAACGACACACACACCCCAAATACTACTGTATTTATGATGCATATGTAATGCAGGGAAAACATCATTTATCTATGCAGAATAATAATACAAATAATAACAATAATATTTCAGGCTTAATCATATGAATAATAATATTCACTCAACGTCAAAAATAATATCCATGGAGAAACATCAATAATAATATTCACAAACATCAAATAATATTCACCGAGTAAAGCAACAATAATATAAATATTTATAGTACCATATATAAGCACCAAGATTAAAAGTGACATAGCCGAATCATCGAGAAATCAGAAAACCTTACCTCACGTCCGACTAGTTAGATTACCGAATTATCCTTCCAATTCTTCTATTTCCACTCGAGCCTCAATCGAACAATAAGGACAAATAATAATTAGTACTTTTGCTTAACATAATTTTTGGTCAAATAGTTACAGGTCTCGGATGGTATTGAAACCAATGTTAACGGACTTAAAAGGAAAAACCAAGCTGGGGAGGATGACAAACGACACCAACATTGCACCACATGTGTTGAACACACATATGACAACTGCATGATACTATTCATCGTCTTCCTCGAAAGACCATTTTTTCCCCTGTTTTCCATTTTATTTTTGGCATAACTAACAATAGTAAAACTTTGCAAGACTATACTTAAATTGAAGCTTGTAACCTTAGCTTTCTATACATATAAAGATTTGTGAAAATGGAGCTCAGGTTAGTGAGAAATTCGAACCCAAAGACAGACCCAAAAAATCTGAATTTTCGTTTTCCAGCTTCCTCTATTTTGGCAATTTTGAAAACCTAACTTCACTTCAATATTTGATCCCCCAAAACTTAACCAAAATCAGTGAAATCAAAAAGGTTTTGTACTTTGCTATTCCTAGTTTCCAAAACATCAAAACCTTTCAAAAATTACTTCACAGATCAAAGGAACACAAGAGCCAAAGTAAGGTCCATGAACTGAAATTTCTAGAAAAATACTAAGTTTCAGAATTTTCTCAAAAGTCTCTTTCAACACATCTCAAATACCATCCTTAAGGCTCGAAATCATACTCCAACATCATATCCTTGGCCAAAGCTTCCTAAAAACAAGATTTGGATCTAAAGTTTGAACAACCAAACCCAAACATTTATTAGCACACCCAAAATCTGAAAATCTTGATTTCAAAATTCTTCTTTTGATTTTCTTATGCCTTAAAAGGTTCATAAATCATTCTCCAACTCAAATACAACTACAAATCTACTCAAACAATTAATTATACAAAAACTCAAGAATTGAAAATGAACTTAGAACAAGAATCCCACCTTTCATCCTTCCAATTGCTTTAACACTTAACCATTTTCTTTTCTACCTATCACATTTCTTTCTTAATTCTCTCATGGATGTAATAGTAATAACCTCCATCTTTTTCTTCTTCTTCTTCTTCTTCTTCTCTCTCTCTCTCTCTCTCTCTCTCTCTCTCGCCAACAACTCACCTTCCTTAGCTGTAGAAAAAATTCAGCCTCATTAAGGAAGATACCTTAGCCTTGGTGAGTCATAACTTTAGGTTAGGTGACTCACTACTTTAGACTAGATGACTCACCACTTTAGACTAGATGACTCACCACTTTAAACTAGGTGACTCATCCTTTCATAATGGTGGACTTGAAAGCTTGAGGCAAGGGGGAAGAATGGGAGGGTGGGCTGATGCCCTCCAAGTGACGGCTCTCCACCGGCATGGACGT
>NC_034014.1:17851360-17908860 GCF_000346465.2 Prunus persica
GGGGGCTATAAGGGGATTTTGGGAATTTTGCACTTAGGGGTATTTTGGTCATTTTAGCCCAAAACCCAAAAACAATTTCCTATGTGTTTGTTAAGTCGACTACTATCATACCACCTAAGAATCATAATGGTCTCACCTCAATTTCTTAAATATCCTTTGAAAAATTCACAAAATGTTATATAAGGACATTTTTATCCAACTTGAATTACACACTTAATCCAATAGTCTCAATCAAAAATCACTTGATAAAATACCCATAATCATTCTTCATTATAATATTATTTTTCACTGAAATACGAAAGTCCACTTTTTTTTTTTTTTCGGGGTATTACAGATCCAAGGCTATTCAATTTCTTTTAATTGACCTAGCCTGAAAAGTATGTCGTTTTGGGCCAAGTTTTAAGAAAATAAAAATATCATCCCTCCCCGTCCCTGTACCTGACTTCAGTAAAACCCCTTTTCATTCCCAAATCAATATCTCACCTTTCCAAACCCTAAGAGCCCCAAACCTCCCAACCTTCACCACAACCTCTTCGTTGGCAGCTACCACCACCACCTTGTGCCGCCACTCACAGCCTAATGTTTCAACAAGTGAGCAAAATTGATATTTATAAATAATGATAATATTAGTTGATTGATTTTTTTTTTTTAAATTTTATGAAATGAAATCTATAGGTATGATAATATTGATTGGTTGAGTTTATAATTGATTGATAATCATATTATTGATAATGTTTTGTTTTGATTGGTATGATAATATTGACATTTTCATAGTTATATGATAATTTGGATAAAAAATCATTGATAGATTGCATTAATTGATGTGTAGAATTATGGAACGATTCTTTAAAAGAAAATTATTTGTGGATAGTCCTTCTCTGTCTAGCTAATTTAGGTAGTTCAAGTGCAAGACCGATTTAGATAGATAAGTTATTGGCTAATGTTCAGATAGACCCTGGACTAAGAACTCGAATGACGGATTATAGTCCTAATATTCAAATGGACAATTGTAACTTGTATTGTTGGTTTTGTCATGAATTATAAATAGAAATACTATCTTTCTATCTTTTTTAGTGTTATTTTCTTCATAGATAAATTTTGAAACTTTTACACTATGACCCCTTGGCCCGAAAATCCTAGATCCACCACTGAATGTAGCCCATGTTTCTCAATCTACTCTCTCCTCGATTACTCATCATCGTCTTCCCCTCTCCTTCTCTCAGACCTCATCTTTTTATTTTTATTTTGGGTAAGGCAGACCACATCTTCTTCCTCTCTCATTCACTCAAATACTCTTTCTTTCTTTTTTCTTCTTATTCTTCTTCTCACCTTTTCCTATCTTCTATCTCTTCTCTGTCTCATTCTTCTCTCTCATCTCTCCTATATCCTCTATATAGTTGTTGTTTTCATTTTTTTAAGGATATGATTTTGGTTCTCCAACACAAGAAATGCAAGAGGAAGATGATATATATTTTGTGTTAGTTTTGTTAATTTATGAGATAAAAGAATTCAAATTAGATTATTGAATCCAATATTCGATAATCCAAGAATTTGGATGTGAATAAAAAAACTATTCTAACATGGATCCAATTCTGAAGGATTCGTCAGATTATTGGATCAGATTGGGTTTATTTATTTTTTTTGAGAATTAAATCAAGTATAAGTTTTTTCCGTTCCATATCCGACCCGGTGACAACTCTACCGGCCATAAAAGCTAAAGTATCTCTAGAAGAAACCTACATGATCTCATAGCACCAAAAAAGTTAAAACAAAGGCGTCTGCGTCTTGTGTGGGACATTTGTTTTTTGTTTTTGGGTCGGAGTGAGGAACATTTGTTTATGTAGAAAAATAAAACCTCCCACAGACAAAAAAGTAGGCCTCATCATTTGGCATGCGGGTTCATGGGCCGATGGGGGCCCGCCCGGCCCATCGACAAAAAGCCCGGCATGTCTTGGGCCGTGCTAGGCTTGGGCTTGGGTGTCTGAAGCCCGACCCGACCCATAGGCTCGGCCCGATTAAGCCCAAGAAAGCCCGACCCGGCCTGCCCACAAAAGCCCGGTCCATTAGGCCCGCATACATATATAATTATGTATAAATAAGAATTTAGGTTTAGGATTATATCACTTAAATCATATATATAATTTGTTTCATTTCATTTACTTTTCTTTACTCATTCCTAGTTTATAATTGGATGATTGGCACATTAATTTGTGTCAATTATTAATTCAACAATTATATATATACATATATACAGTCCCGATCTCTTGGACCACAGGAGTCCAAGAGATTTGTGGTCACTCACAGTTGGATGTAAATTCAACGGTTCACTCAATCTTGAACTTCTTTTAAGAAACTTTTTTGAACCATTAGATTAATATCCAACGGTGAGTGACCACAATCTCTTGGACTCCTATGGTTCAAGAGATCAGGACTGTACATATATATATATATATATATATATAAGATGAACAACATATCACATCACCAAATATAATCATATCACGAAACATAATCGTACCACCAAATATAATCATGCTTTTCTTGAACACATCACCATATATTTGCATATTTATTCATACAAATATTTGCATATTTATTCATACCATCCTTTAAAAAAATATTTTTTTAATAGTTATTATTTTTTTAAATTATTTCTTAAAACGTATTACGATCTAATTATGTAATAACCTCAAAAATAATACTTGATTTATTATTTTTGTGAAAAATCTTATAAGTTGTGTGATTTTATTTGGTGTGTTATGAATTTGGTTTGAAGTGAAAATATTGGAATTAAGTGAGTTTAATCTCAAATTTGGACTAAAATGTCTTTATGATTAAGTTTATGATTTTTTTTTAATGAAGTAGGGCCTGTTTAGGCCCGGCCAGTTGGGCTTAGCCCGATGGGCTTTCTCAAGCTCAGCTCATAGGTCGAGCTTGGGCTTTGAAATTTCTAAAAAAAAAGGTCCGGCCCGGCTCGATATTTTCTCTCTCCTCTTTAAAGGCCGATCTAACCCGACCCAAACTCATTAAATTTGAGCCGAACTAACCCGATCCAGCCCATTAACAAGCCCTACAAAGAAAGGCACACTTTTCACTGCAGATAAATAACATAAAATGAAGAAATGGGACATTTTTTTATTCTTCGTCAGGATGAAAAAGGAGGGTAGCGGAGTTTGATAATCACATGTTTGGATTTGGAGGGTGATGCTTCGAATGTATAAAAAGCAGCCTCCCCAGACCACGTTGTGTTGCGTGGGGCCCATCGACACCGAAGCAAACTTAACATATTCCGACGAACCCGCACCCAACGCATGTCCTTTCTTACAGGAGCCCCTCTGTCCCTGTCCTTGCGACCTTGTCCTCTTTCGTGTTGCCCGCCCAACCAATACATATATTTTTTATTTTCTATTTGTCTCTGTACTCTTTATTTGCCCTTGAAACAAAGTCGTTTTGATGGAGCATGACGTAAGATTGAAAACTATCCGACGCTTCAGATTTGACCTGTAGATTTTCGGCTCCTCAACAACGAGTCCCACGTTTCTGCATAGCATGTGATCCTCACGCTCTGCTCTCGTGTCTGTCTGTGTATGGTTAGAAAAGAAAAGAAAAAGTTGCCAAACTCTATTTGGTCCTAGATTCTGGGGTTTATAGGAGTTTAGGCTGTTGGTTGGTTGGGTGGTTACTTTGCTTAGATGTGGGCATAAATATTATTAGTGAACCATAAAAACATACCCAACGAACTGGTGGTCAAACTGATAAAAAACCAAATCAAATCAGACATACCTAACATGATCTGGTTTGGTTCGATCACCACTGTATAATTTGAGAAAAATAATTTGGTTTGAACCGTGAAAAATGAATGCGTCTAAGAACTTTAATAGAAATAAATTAATACACAAATAAATACAAAGATTTTCTAAGCGTAGAAAACCTAGAAATGGGAAATAATTGCGGGCACTTTACCGAACAATGATCTTAAGTTCGAACTCTCATAACACCTTAGTAGTGTATGTGAGACACCTCATCATCCCTTTATAGTTTAGACTATTGAATATATTTTTAAAAAAATTGTGTTAACTATAAACACAACTCAAAGGGAGAACTAAGTTGAATCCTATTTGTCATAACTCATTAGAAGTCATTATCTATCACCAATTCATTGGAAGTCATTAACATTTCAGGTCACAAAGCTTAAAGACTCGATTACAATAGCCACACAGGCAACCAATCACTTGAACCCATAGTCAGACCCAAACAAAGACCCAATACAAGTTTCAATGGGATACAAAAGATAATCACGCTACAATACGCCCCCTGTTAATGGGATAAAAAAGATAATTATGGCTATGGTACTCCCATAATCACAGCTCTAAGGGCTTGAATCTAGCATCAAACCAATGTCACATGGCTTTACTCTGGCGACTTTTCACAAAAAGTTGAAAAATGCACCAAGACACGGGTTGGATAAACTAAAAACACACCAACATAAATATCAAAGCAAAAAAATCTCCCAAAGAGAGACCTAGAAAACAAACTTAAAACCTAAACAAAGACTAAAGCTCTCCTGAAGAGAGACCGTTTAGCAATCTCACAAAGAATTGTTGCACTTATTATAACTAAAACAACAAACAAAAATAACGCCCTATCTCGGATCAGGCCCACAACAAACCAAGGGAGGATGGAGATGAACAAATTCGCATAGATCTAATATAGATCCATCAAATCATTCCCATCATAACGTCATCACCAAGACGACCAAGCAGCCACCAAACTAAGCCAAGACGGAGCGGCTAGAGGGGATGGGCAAGGAGCAGAAGTGAAGATGGGATGGGAAGATTTGGGAGGGTAAGGAAGGGAAGGAAAGGGGAGGAGGAGAGGGATGGAGGCCACCGATCCCCCAAAAGAGATTGGTGGCTAAAACTTTTATCTCTTTTAGGGTTTCTAAGATTTTGCATGACATTTACATAAACAAAAAATTATATTGGTTCACAATATAGAAGTAAATCGAAGGTAATAAATTCATATCAAACCTACAAACAAATCGAACCTATTAAAGATTATTTAGATGATGAAAAGATAATAGGTTTTTTTTATGTGAAGATAAGAAAGTTGTTATTGACACTTCAAAATATTCATCATCTCTTCATTAGTGCGCGATCTGTAATTTCCTACATAAATCCATACCGGTGGCAGTTGACAATTGGGTGCTACGCATAAGTTATTCTGACTCGAGATTGTGAGTTTGCCCTAGCGCTAATGGTGAGAGTAACAGATCTCCCTCTAACCTTCTTTTCATAAAATTTAAAATATAAAAAAAATTCGTCGTCCACTCCTTACTCTATTAATAATTATATATAAAAAAATTATATGATGACAGTTTACGAATGCGAATATCAAATTCCCAAAGATAAAATAGTGTAATATTGTTTTCTACTGTTCACCGTAACGTAGCTTTTTCTTTTTCATATGAAGTTTTTGACGATTATCAAATATTCAAAAGCATATCCTGTAAAATGTTACATTTGTGGATGATTTCCCGTCCCAGAGTCACCGTCCTAGATGGATACTGCCATAGATCTGATAAATAATAACTCCACAGCTTTCTTGGGCGCGTCAATTGGTGCGTGCAAGATTCAGACTTCTGTTATCTTTCTCAGCTGCAAATAAATAAATATGTTTATTTATTACCCTTTCATCACCTTTCATCACCTTCCATTTCCTTTTCTTTACTCCAACTCCTCTCTCTCTCTCTCTCTCTCTCTGTGACCAATTTCTCACTGTTTCTTCTTGTTTTCTGCTGCACAATAGAATCAATTTCTGACTTTTTATTCATCAACCCATCTCTCTGTTTCTCAATCTTCGCTGTTTGAAGTCGTATATATTGATTATGCACAATTTTGGGGATGAATTCACAATAGAAAGCTACAGAATCCCATGGCTTGTATGGATCCAGGTGATGGTGATGATCCTCCTCCTCATTCTTCTCTTCTGCTTCAGCATCTTAGTCTTAGATCTCGATGACCACAGCAACACCACCACCACCAGCAACAACAAGCCTTCATCTTCTTCCACTAGCCGCTTAGTTGCTGATGATTTTCCCAAGCACAACACCTCAACCACAGCTTTTACACACCGCTTACAAAATACCCAGGTACCGATTTCCTCACACCACTCTGTTTTCTTACTGTTTTACATGATTTCTCTCTCCTTTTTGCTTATTGATTTCGTTTGTAGCTAGATGTGGAATGTGTTTGGCAGCTAGGAAAATGTGGAAAAGAATCTAAGAAAGAAAGAAAGAAAGAAATGAATAAATAGTTTCCTGAATTCCCAATCCTACTAATTATATTTGTGTTCATTTTGGTTTTAGTTGTTCTTGTTTCCATTTTTTTTTTTTTATACAAGCAAAGCAATAGTGGGGAGGGGGATTTCAACCCATGACCGCTTTTAATCGCTTGAGTTACAATTGCTTTTGTTTTAATTGTTTAAAGCAAAGCTACAATGACTCGAAATTTTTTTCCCTTTTTTTCGATGTCTGGGTCATCTTTGGAAGGCGGGGATGGGGGATTGGTGGGGTTTGGGGTTTATGGTTGTGGGTTCAGTAGCATTTCCTTACCCACTTTAAATTTGTTTGTAGAAGTTCTTGCCCATTGACCTAATATCAATTGTGCAATAATTGCCTAATTAGGACCCTGCACTTTTTTCTTTACATATTTCATCTATAACGGAATTATTTGCCCATAATTTGTCAAAAATAAAAGGTAAAGAGAACCTCCCTCTAACGTTGTGGAAGATGTTGAAGAAAATAAACTCTCACATCAGAAACTTGACTAAATAAATTACAACATATAATGAATTGGGGTGCCTTTTTTGTTTCTTTTGTTGAACAACTGGAACGCATGCTTTCCGTCTTCAAGTCTGAGAGAAGTGCTTTTGGTGGAAATTCCATTTTGTGCAAATTGAGTGATTTTGTGGTAAAACCCTTGTACCAATTAACATACTCCAAAGTCCAAATGTTTTTTTCTTTTTCTGGTAGAACCCTTAGATTTTCTCATCTTTAATTTGAAATACCCTCGTTGCCCTTGTTTAGAAAAAAAAAAACCACATTACCTTTTCATTCTAAAATTGCTTTAACCTCATTTGTATTATTTTTATTTTTATTCTAGGCCAATAGAAAATTTCATATGACAATGTTTTGTTCATTGTTTTTGCTGTCCAGTTAAGCATGTTTAATGATAACACCTGCTGTTGTAATTAGAATTAGGCAATGTATAATTATACGTACACAAATGTGAGCCTGTAAGATCTTGGCAGGTAGAAGAAAGCATAAAAGGGGAGATAGTAGCAAGCACAACAAGTAGAATAATGAGAGGAGAGGACTTGTTAGAAATGGAGGCCCCTACAGCATTCCATCTATATTTCCACCCTTGCTATTATTTTAGGCTGGCCAGACTTGCATTTCTTAAATGTCTGGGCTTGGACTTTGCCTCTGAGAGTTCTTCAACCCCACAAAGAGGAAAAAGAAGAGAAAGTTGACGTGAATTCTCCTCCCAAGGGTTGCCTAGTTTAGGTTGTAACTTGTAAGGGGTGAAGCAAAGATCACCAACAAGTACACTCGTAGCAGAAACCAATTATGGACTCGTGGGGTGTGAGAAAATATTGTATAGTACTGGAATACGGCAAGGTGATATAAGGTGTAGGAGCTCATCTCCAAGCCCGGTACTGTTCTGCAGCACCAATTTATTGACCACATTGTAAAAATACCACATTGATTGAGAATGGTATTTGAGTGATTGTAGGAGATTGTAGGAGAGGACCATTGAACCAAGGACTCAGACATTGTTTGAAAAGAAAATTTAGTTGTATTTTACCATATAAATCTGCAATGAAAATGATTTTAGTTACGGTAGTATTAGAGTTTACTTTTGAATTTGCACTAACATTAGGTGTACCTAATTTGGATCCTAATTGTGGAACCCAAGAACTAATCTTTTGAAATTTACATGCACTAACATCATGCACATGTTGTAAGAGTTTTCGGGTTCGATTCATTAGTATATATGGTCATGTTGTGTGCTGTTCATGGGTAGACACATGATATATGAATAAGTTAAATACTATTTTCCACCTTAAAGAAAATTGAAGAGAGATGTCATCTCAATTTATTGAAATCCATGGGAGTGGTTGAGGATGTCTAGTATGTGGGCCTGAATCAAACAAAACTCCGAATTAAAAAATAAAAGTGATTGATGTGAAATTAGTTGCATATGTTGCCCATTAATGGATGGCCTCATGTTAGGGAGAATGTTGAAGAATATGAAGTTACATATCGAAAAATTAATAAAATATAATAAATAGTTCCACTACTAATAACATCGAGATTTTTTGTATAAAACCTCACATCGTATATGTGGGTTATTAAGTTGGAAATAATATCAATGTTACTAATAGTAAGTCGTGGATCCATCCCTCTGAAATCTTAACAGGCGTAAAGAATTGTAATTTCTTTTATTTCTTCTTTTTTCGAAAGTTTTTTTTTAAAATTATTTGAAAACTATTGCAATACCTTTACCTAGGGTTTGTCACGGGCCGAGCCAGTCAGAAACTTTTTTGTTCAGGTCGAGTTTTACATATTTTTTTAAAATTTTTCGAGCAAGGCTATGGGCAGGCCCAGACGGGAATTGAAGAGGAGAAATTGATATTTCCATTGTTTGGCAACTTAAACATGAAAAATCTTGAAAATTAGGGATCAAGATTCCTTAATTTAATTTCCACCAAAATATTCATTATTTTGCAATTTCTATTGAATATGAATTTGTTTTCACTATCATTTATGTCATTCACAAAATTTGACATACATAAATTCAAACACTGAAATTTTTAATTGACAGAAATTTAAACGACAGATATCTAAGTTTCTCATTTAATAATTCTATGCAATTTTCAATTCCTTCGTCCAAACAGAAGGTTAGAGTTAGGGGTGGGCGCGGTCCGGTTCGGTCCGGTTCTCACCTCAAACCGGAACCGAAACCGGTATTATTTAACTGGTTCGGTTAGGTCCGATTTAGGCAAAAAAAATTTTGAAAACCGGCCGGTTCGGTTCTAACCGGTTCTGGTCCGGTTCTGACCGGTTTCGGTTTTGAACTGGATTATTAATTTATTTAATAAAAAAATTATAATAAATAACTTATTTTTTTAGCTTAAAAATGAACAAATAATCCAATTCATACATTTAGAAATTTTTTGAAATTAAACTTGGAAAATTAGTGATTATAGAAGTTAAAAAATGGCATTAGATTTTAAAATTTTGTAAAAATATAAATATAAAATATATGACCGGTCCGGTTCGGTCCGGTCCGGTGCGGAGAGATGTAAAACTAGAACCGGAACCGGTTGGAACCGGTTCGGTCCGGTTTCGGTCCGGTTTGTTGACTTTTTTGGTCAACAGGTTTTTTTTCCGGTTTTTTTTCACCGGTTAGGTTCGGTGTTCCGGTTTTCCAGTCCCGATGCCCACCCCTAGTTAGAGTAGTCATGTGATCTCTCTCTCTCTCTCTCTCTCTCTCTCTCTCTCTCTCTCTCTCTCCAACCCTAACTGCCCTTCCCCCAAAACTTTTCTTAGCGTCGCAGCCCCGTTTGAGTTGAGAGAAGGTCATTATTCCTCCTCCCCTCTCCTCTATTTCCTTCTTTGCTTTCTTGCTCCCATGTCAGCTAATATTCTATCTCTCTCCTATGTGAGAGTTTTATTTTGTTGTTTTTGTTTTTTCATAGTTGTCCACCCTCTATTTTCCCTCAATGACAACCCCACTATTTTATTTTGTTGTTTTTGTTTTTTCATGGTTGTCCATCTTGTTTTCCCTCAGTCACAACCCCACTGTCACATCCATGCCTTTGTCCTTCCCCTAGCTATTGAGTGTTCAACTGACTTCTCCTCCCTTGTGCTTGTGTCTCTCAAGACTAATGTTTGTGAGATGGCTTCTTGGTTTTGGGAGTGTGGGATCTTCTTAGATCCATCATTTGACCATATGAGTATGATGCGGCTTTTGCTTCTTCCCCATTCTCATTCGTCAGTCTCTTCGGGTGTCTTCACAAACTTTTGTTCTAGTGGTCGTGGTGCTTATCACGGCGGCAGTGATGGCGGCAACGTTGACGGTGACAACTCATGGTTAAAGTTAACCTTGTTAGATAGGGTTCGGGTTTATAGTGTTGTTGGGCTTTTGTTTGTGGGCTTAATTTAGTTTATTTTGTTTTGTTTTAGTTTTAATGATGTTGGGCCTGGGATGTTATGATTATTATTATTGGGCCTTTTGTAATGTTCTGTTTCTTATTCATGGAACATATCTTGACCAGGGAAAAAAAAAAAAAAGTAGTCATATGATAAATCATAAATTTTGAAAAATCGAGATGATATTTTTGAAGTTTTTCTTTAAGTTGGCAAATTGAAATTGATGTATTAACTTTTGATGATGTTTCTAAATTTTCCCACATAAAAAGGAGCAAAAACCCGATTTAAAAGAAAGACAAAAGAAGGGAAATTCACAAGTCAAAAGACTCTCACTCATTCTTAGCACTAAAACACAGTGGCAGGTGTCTCTTGCGAAGTACTTTGTTTCTTTTTGTGTTTCGCCGACAACATAAGGTGTCAGGTGAAATAACTGCACCAAACCACCGATCACCAAAACAGGCAAACTAATTGAACAACAAGAAGAAGAAGAAGAAGTAAACAAAAGAAGCAGAAACAGAGGCAAGAAAACCAAAAGGAAATTCATCAGAATATGGAAAGTTCAGCAACTGAGGAGCAGCAGAGGGAAGGACCCCGTTTCAACAGCCCCTGCACTTTCTTTGAACACGTCATCATGGCTTGCCTCGACTGTTTGGGACTTCATGATGATCATAATCAACACCCTCCTCCTCTACAGACCGAAAGAGAAATGAAATTTAATGTAATATACCAATCTCTCTCTCTCTCTCTCTCTCTCTCTCTCTCTCGTTAATAGTTTGTTTTGCAATCCTTTCTTTTTGTATGTATGGGCCTGGCTGTATGTATTTATGTATGTAATGCAGGAAGAGACAATTATGATGATGGCTACAAGATCAAGGAAGGCGACTAAACCACCTATAAGCTCTGGTCCAGGTGGTCAGATTAACTATTCTTCATCTGTTTCTTCCTCCTAAACTACTTCAATCACAGCTCTAGCTCAACACAGACATTCCACAAACCTAGCATGGCTTCTACAGCCTTTTTCTCTTTTTCTTTCCAAGTTTTCTCTAGGTTTGTACATTTGTAAGATCTATTTCTAATCAAGTAGAACTGATGAGGACATTAATGTACAGTTATGGATCTATTATCCAACTAATGGAAGTCTCTTGTTGGTTTCTTTGCTCTAACAAAATGTAAATTGCTCTCCCTTTTTTGGGTTCTTTTGTCTGTGATTGATCAGGAGCTCTTCCTACTTCACTTTTTAGTAACGCGCTTTCCTTGTTCATGTTCTTAACTTCCTCTTCTGTCTTCTTTGTGCTTTCTCAACTGTGATTTATGATAATTTAAAGAGCGCTGTTTGGGTCCTTAAAACTTAAGACGAGCTCCTCCTCATAATAAATGGGATTTCCACACTTGTTCAACAACAATTTGTTCATAATATTTGAGTTAAGGTTTTGCTTCTCTAACAAAGTGGGGGATCAATGCCACTAACCCAAATAGCTATTGCCATGATAATTTAAGTTTATTACCATTTTTATATAAAAAGCAATGGTATTGATGGGTTTAGTCCAGTTCTATACAGGATGTCCAATGTGTGAATATCATTGTAAACAACAAAACATACAATGTATTTTCGTTAATATTGATAGAATATCGTATGGCATATCGATAATTCAGTGTTTAATTAAAAATAGGAAGTCCTACATAAAACAATTTTGTAGATTCGAGATATTCCCAGACAATGTATAAAAACATGATGTGTGTATATAAGTTGTCTGTAGATAATTTGTTTGCTTTGGAAATTGAAACCCACCCAAACTTGTTGAAAGAAAAGAAAAAGCTTAGGAAAAAGTAAGGTTCCTCTATATATATTTATATAAAAAAAAGGATTAGTTTGCAATTTAATAATTTTTACTCATCTCTTTTGTAAAATATTTATTAGGTTAGCAATTTTCATCTCGTTTTGCCCGTACACATTTCTTCCTTTGTTTTGTATATATATATATTTTATACAAATAATATTCTAATTTAATTTAATCTAAATTATGAGGAGTGGGATAAGGAACTCTAGTGAAGAGGAAAGAGTACATCCACTCTAACCAACTTGACTAACTTCATATCTGCCTTTTATTTTGTACTTTGATTCCCCTTTTCTTTACTCAATTACCAAAATACATAAATATACAAAAGAATACGAACTGGTAAAACGTAAGCACACCAACAACAACAAAAAAACGTAAGCATGAAAATCTCTACCCTTTTGAGGCAGTAAAATTGTGGTGGTGACATCAAAGCAATAGAAATGAACATTCCAAGAGGAAAAGATAATTAAAAAATATATAAAAAAACAGAAATGAATAAGTGTCTAGCGGTCTTGAGGTGAAAGGGAGGTGGTACTTTTGTCATGTTTTACTTGGTATGGAGCTCTTATCCCTCTTGCAAGCGAGAATCTCAATGTCCTTTACACTTTTCCATCTATCAAAATCAGGGAATCTCAATGTCCTTTGCACTTTCCCTTCTATCAAAATCAGGGAGAAGGAGAGGGCCAGCATGTGGCTACCATTAGTTGCTGTCTGCAAATCCGACCATAAATCAATAGCATCTGCTGCTACACTGCAACCTCTAAGTAAAAGAGATTGATTTTCTTTTCTAGTCTCTCAACACTCAAATGATGTGCCCAGGTCATTAGGGTTGGGGCTCCGAAAGTTCGATGTGGTTAACGGGTAGAGATCTCTCCCGAACCGATCCGTGCTCAGATCTACTCACATCCTTGAGCAAGTTTCTCATATTAGACCCTATGTTATTGCCCCAGGGAACCTTACTAAGGCTGTGGGTTTTCGCAGCTTTAAGGTTTTCATTTTATACTTGTATCCACCACCAGTGAGTGAGGGTTCAGACCAAGGAAAGAAAGAAAAAAGTAGCTTCTCAGTTTTATTTCTTTTTGCTTCTAAGATATAAAATAAGTTTGGATTCCTTCCCCAAAAGAAAAATGATAACATCAGGTTTGTAGACACATTACAGAAATCATGTGACCATAAATTTTGAATTTGTCCGATTTGGTTAGTGTGTTTTAATCCGTTAATCACACGTAGAGGCTCACACATTAAAGTAGATTAATGTCAAATTCAGCAAAAGAGACCAAGACTCAGGAAGAAATTGTTCAAATTCGAGGAAAACACTGGACACCCTGGTATTAAACCCTAATACAAGTACGTTTATGTTCACCAAGTATCATGCAAGGGCCTCAATATAAAAAGAAAATTCTCTAAGAGAACATAATTAAGCACCCTAAATACATAATTAAAGAGAAAGCCATTCATTTATTTCTACCGTAGCTCTTATCCAAGAAGAGAACATACAAAGATGAAAATCAGGACTGCCCAATTTACCATCCAATCACATTTTCTGCCCATTTTTTTCCCACTTACCCTAAAGCATTTAATTAATATATTTTCTTCCTAACTGTACCTGTGGTGCTCGGTTATCCTCCTTCGCTTTTCAATGACTTCCAAATTTATACCTGTTACTCCATAAACTCCAAGCAAAGAACCTCAGTATTCACATAGCCATAAACAGCAATTTGGTCCATTTGTTAGATTCCAAGTGTATTCATACTCGTTAATACCATTCGTTGTCGTTCTTCTCAAACTCACCCATCTTCCCCTAAAACTGAGTGTTAATAGTCCTGCTAAAATGGCATACTAGGATATACGTTTATCAACTGAATTACTTGTTCTAAATCCAACCATGTTCAATCCAACAAAATGATTAAACCTAGTTATAGGCTTATAGCTACGCATTCAACTGTATTTTCAATATAGTATATTAGTTCTAGCATGAATATACAATACACTTCATAAGAGCATATGCCTATAGTAGTAATCTTTAATGACTTGGTTCCAGATATATATTTACTGTTTAATAGATACCAGGTTAACATCAAGCCACAGCCAGCTAAACAGATTATAACATTGCACAACTTTAATCAAAGCTGTAACGTAGTACGGGGGAAAATTAAAAGCAGACGATGTTATTTGATCAAGCAGAGGGCATTACAGAGGCGTTCTCATACAAATCTACAAGAAACCAATTACACTTCCAAGTGACAAAAAAAAGGAACAAGGCAAACCAAAGGATATCTATCATGAAGGCAACATTCTGAAACGGACAACTGTGACTACAAAGTTCACCATCCTAACTTAGAATCATTAAATTGGGACTGAAACCTTTTTTTTTGAAGTTATGTATATTCACAAAAATTTGATGTTGCTCACCCTGAAGCTCTTGTATGGTTGTGATCTACTCTACCGCTTATTTCGACTGGTTATATAGTTGAGTGCCAGCCTAGAGAACCGGGTGATAGTGAAAAACATTTGCCACAGAGCACGGCCCTTCACAATCCCCTCCCGTATGCCTCTTGCAGTTCTAGCCAAAACTGGCCCTGGAACCTCAGTTTTCGGACTGGTTACCTCCTGCACCGATGCTAAGCAAGTAAAGATGAATTTTACATTCATTGCTCCAAAACCTAAGTGAAAACTAAAGGTAAAACAACAATAACCAAAAAAAGACTACAGAAGACATGGATAACCTGATGGAGCCATGTTTGTCAAGCGGCGCAACCTCTCCTCTGCCACGCGAACAGCTCGAGTGGAACTTCTAACACCCTGTGTAATTTCCTGGCTGCACCACAAACTAAATGAGTCAGCTGATAATGAGTTAATTAAAGATATCTTCCATTTAGCTTAAGACAAGCATATAAGAACTTTGAAATGGTAAGCCAACCCAAGATCACTGAGCTCCATAGTGAGGTCACTGATCTCCATCCCGGATAAACGAACAGCAGCCATTGTGTCAGGAAGCTCTTCCCTCATAACATCCATCAGCTTTTCCAGTGATTGAGCTGCTCTCTTGAAAGCCTTTAGAAAACCACATTGGAAATTCACTTTACTAACAGCGATTGCTCAAGAAAAACATAGCCAATTTCCAATGCTGATTAAAATCAAGTATTCAAGACTACAAACCAGAAGCGCGGGGATTGCAGAGCAGAAGAGCCACGTCGCAGAAACTGCTGCCTATTAGAAAAACCCAAAAACCAAAATCAAAACTTGACTCAATCGCAGAAACACACCACCAATGTCTGTAATTCTTTCAAAAAATGTTAGCTGAGATTGTTGGGTTTTGCTTTCAGAATACCCTGAAGAAAAACCCATCTTGAAGAATCTAATTTCCAAAGCATATTAAACTTCAATCAGAAACAGAACTATGCTTCCAAAAGCATAAAAAGTATATTAAAAATCTAGAGAGAGAGAGAGTTACGGCGCAAGCAACGACATTGAGCAAGACGATGTTGCGGTGGGTGAGGTTCCAGTGGGAGAGCTGAAGAAGTGAAGCCGAAGGTAATGGAGATCCCACACTTTCCGTGTAGTGCGATGAAACTGACGGCTGAGATGCTTCGTTAACACACTCAGACCGTACGGACACCGAGTTCACCCGTCGAGCCGGAAGTCTGAGATGGTAGGGCAGACGGCCAGGCTTTTTGCTCCCCAGGAAGCTGTAGCTTTGCTTGATTGTGGGTTTCACCTGCAATTTCAGACCAGACAACATTGCTTCCCTCTCTCCTTCTCTCTCTCTCTCTCTCTGGAGGAGCCTACGAGACTCGGTCAGTCGCCCCTCGCACTCTCCACCAGCAGCAAGCAGGCCTCAGCAGAGCAAACAATTTGTGCGTCATTTCTGGCTAAGCCGAAGGGCCTTTTTGTCATTTCATTGCTGTAAGATTATCAATTGGGCTCTCTGTTTCTATTAGGGGGTGGGCATTCAAACCGACAAACCGAAAAGCTGAGCTGAACTGCACCGAAAAAAAAATCAAGTTGACCAAAAAGTCAACAACCGGTTAAAATCCGAATTGGACCAATTTGGACCGATTTTGGTTCCGGTTCTGTCTTAAAAAAGAGACCGGGCCGAACCGAACCAGTCAAATTAAAATATATATAATTTCAATATTTATTTATGCTATATTTTTAATCTTATAACTAATATTTATTCAAGTTCAATTTCAAAACATCTCTCTCTTCTAGCTTTAATATTTATTTTTATATGAAATTGAATAATTTATTAATTTTCAAGTCAAAAAAATAAAATTTCAGTTGAAAATTGTATTAAAAAATAATAATTTTAATAATCCGGTTCAAAACTAAACCGGACAGGAATCGGTTCAACCTGAATCGGACAGTTTTTGAATTTTTTTAAATAAAAACTGAATTGAATCAAACCTAATAAATAATATCGGATCAATTCTAATTAGAGACAAAAACTAATCAAAACTGAACCTTGCCCGTCCCTAATTTCTACCCAATTTGCTGGATTAATCTTGGGCCTCATGTTATAGCGGTTTGGTTATTGCCAAAATGGCTAGAGAAACTGTCGGTGCAGTTCCGTTACAACACCGGTGCAGTTTCATCGGTTTCCAGTTTTGAACTGGTTTTACAATATCTAATATAACAGCATATATATACAGTTATTCTCTCATTTAGATGTCTGCATGTTATTATCGTGTGGATTATAAACATGAAGAAAAGAAAGGTTCGGTAGTAAAAAAATCATAACGTCCACATGATAATAACGTTTATACGTCTGCATATATATATATATATATATATATATACAGTCTCGATCTTTTGGACCACAAGAGTCCAAGAGATTGTTGTCACACACCGTTGGATATTAATTCAATTGTTCAAAAAAGTTTCTTAAAAGGAGTTCAAGAGTGAGTGAACCGTTGAATTTACATCCATCGGTGAGTGACCACAAATCTCTTGAACCTCTGTAGTCTAAGAGATCAAGACTGTATATATATATATACACACACACATATGCCAAAGGATAATCAGTTACTTTTTGTTTATAAATTACACATGTTTATTCTCATTGCTGCAGATATTCTAGTAACATGAAAAATTACAAGCATATGGTTTTGAACCGGTTTAACAACTGATATTGTCAAACCCTAAATTACAAGCATTTATTACTGTTTACTTCGAAAAGGACTCGTCGGCCATTCGCGTGGCGTTTGGTCGTGGAGTTTGCTTGTTGCGATTGCGAAGGCATGTCACTATTGACAGTGAAAAACTCCAACAGACTGAAAATTTGTATGACTGGAAAAGGCACACCAGTATTGAGTTTAATAAATCGATTGTGGATGGGGCGGGGAATTGACCCAATACAGGTTCTTTTCTATGCCTCAATTAAGAGGACTTCAATATTCATTTAGTGCAAAAATGGTAACTAACAGAAGTTGAAACTGAACGGTAATGGAAATGACAGAAGTTTATTGGAATATTTCTTTATTCAGACAACTTGAAAGAAAAAGGAAAATACATAAACAACACAGCCTGAAAATTTCTCTATTCAGACTTGGTACATAAAATTAAAATGGAGATTGAAGATTTCTCTATTCAATCTTGTACAAGAAAAAAATCATACCAGGAGTTGGTAGAGCCAAATAAAGAAAGTTCCTCAGGAGTTTCAACTAGGAATTCAGAGAATGAAAAAGAAAGGCTGTTTCAGGCTTTTGAGTTGGGTTTATAGATGTTGAGTCTGGTTTTTATTGGTTGAATTGTGTGTGTTTTTGCTGATGATTTCTCCTTCAATTTATAGAGAATGAGGTCATTTAAGTGGACCGGCAGCCAATTTGAAGTACCCACTTGCTAATGGTTTTGGTGAGTAGGTTGCTGAAAATACAAGCAAACCCCAAAAAGTTGCTAAGAGGCTTTGATGAGAAATGATAGAAGTTGTCACTATTAGACTTAAAGAAATCCAAAGTATTAGTCAATTTGCCATTGATTGGTGAGTGACAGCCAAAAGTAGCTAATTAAAAGAAAAAAAAAATGGAGAGCTAATGACCACCATTTTTACTTCTTTATTCATTCCTTAAGCCCACTTGCATATTATTTTATTCTTCTTTCAACCTTGATGTAGACTTTTCACGTGTATGTTGAGCTTTGGCTTTGTTTTAATATTCTTCATCACAGAGAATATTAAATTGTTTCCATCTACCACAACATTATTTTATTCTTCTTTGAATCAACTCACTTGTGATGAAGTCCCTCCATTGATGAAGTGAAACTTTATTTGCAGCCACTGAGTTTCTCTTCCGAACTTGCCTTGATGCGTGATAAATTGGGAATGCTAGGATGATCCAATTGCTGCCAATTTCGGATATGTTGTTCTCCACATAAGTAGGAACAATATTCATGAAGAACTTAATTCCTTTTGAGCAATAGAAAATCTGGTTTTAGCATGGTTACACATGACTGGTCGTCATAGACTGATGTCACGAACAGAAATCATGATTAACGCCCTGAAGATTCAATGCTTGTGCTAAGGACGCCAAATTCAGAAATGTTATAGTAGACATCCAAATGAACAACTTTCATGAAGAAGGAATGTTCATTTGAGGATTGGAAGCTGACCCGAATTGGGCCATAATTAGGCCCGAATTGCCACTGTTATCAGCTTTCATTGTTGCTGGTATGCTTCTGATAATTGATGTCGTGAGGATTCCACATTTATCCAAATGATCCCAAATTTGGATATGTTGCAGTAGACATTCTAATGAAAAACGTTCATGAAGAAAGACAATTCATTAGAGCATTGGAATTAGGCCCGAATTGATCCCTATAAGCTTTTTGCTAACACTGTGCATCTGGTGTTTTCAGCTCTTAAGATTCCACATTTGTCCGAATAAACCCAAATTTGGATATTTTGCAGTAGGCATAGAGATGAACAACTTTCATGAGGAACGAAACTTGATTTGGGCACTGGAGGTTGAATTTTGGGCTCACTCCATCTGACTGCAGCAAAGCACGTCTAGCCATATTTTGGCCATTTTGATGTTCATGGAACATTATCCTCCATTTTAGGCAAAAATACAATTTTTGGTACAAACAATTACATATATATATATATATATTAAATCCACCAATCCAGTCCGGCACGTGTTTGGAGGTGTAAAAACCGAGACCAAAACCAGTTGAACCGGTCTAGTTCGCTACGGTGCCAGTTTGTTGACTTTTTAGTCAACTCGGTTTTTCCCCCAATAAAAATAATAACTTTGTACTCTTCAATGTGTGAATGGCACTTTTAAGTTGGCAACAAAAGCACCATTTGTGACTGACTGCTTTATCTTAACCAGTGCAGCAATGTCCAAATCAATGAATAAAAGGTTGTGCAGTTCGTTTGAGAGAGAGAGAGAGAGAGAGAGAGAGAGAGAGAGCCAAAAGATTTTCCTTTCCATTTACATCTCATATTTACAGAATAATGCCCTCTAACTCCCTCTACAAAATTCTTCACCAACCATCCACCACTGAGTCTTTTCCACACCCCAACACTGTAACATTGTAGATCGATTATGTACACTATATAATTCTAAATGCAGAAATTGGAAGTAAATTATCTTTTCTTTCCTCCTTCCCTCCCTTCTACTTTTTCTTCCTTTTTGTGCTCTGCCATTTCACAATTCTCTGTGGCTGACACTTGAGCAGCAGTGAGTGATCAGTTGCTGACCAGCTCAAGGATAAATACAAGGAGACAAGAACCCAAACTAAAAGGAACAAACTAAAAAGCAATGTTCTCAACTTTTCTCACTAATCCGGACGACATCCACAACTGTTGCATTGCAAAAAAAGCATCTGTGGGAATTCAAAAGATGCCTCGTTATGCAGCCATAACAAGACCTATGCGAACAAGGTGAAAACTCGGCATCTGCTTCACAGGCATAACAAATGCAGCACATGTCATCATTCCCATCTGTTTCTCCCCTGTATATCGTATTTTCTTGTGATTGGCTCTGGCTAAGGAGGCTAAGAAAATTCTCTAACTGGGCAAGTTTTACAAGATAAGCATCGCCTCTAAAGGTTCCAGCCTGGAAAATAAACAAACTACAGTATAAACAAGATGGTAAAAACAGCAATTTGTAAAATCCAATGAAGAGCTTTTTCCTTTCTTTTGCCATCTTTTTATTCTCTTCTCTTGAGAGAGAAACTTACTGAAAAATAATTTGTTATATGGAATTCGATGTCAAGAACTCAGCTATATGAACCACCTAAAGACACAGCTACAAACCCCACCAAAATCACGGAAGGATGCATACATGTGAAAAGATCTCACTAATTGAGTTAAATGCTTCACAGAAATCGTGAACAAGTAGAAACCAGGTTACTGATGTTAATTAATTGCATGCACAGCTAGGACGGGACTAATAAACTTGCTTTACATTCACAAGAGAGAAAAAATAAGTTCTAAAATATTTTTAATTTTTGTTAGATGAAAAGACTGCATCTCTTCAGCCCACAGAGAGAGAGAGAGAGAGAGAGAGAGAGAGAGGCTAACCCAGTTGTAATCCAAAAGGTATTGGAATCTGCAATGAAAACTGTCAAGGCAACCCATGCTTGCGAAGATGCTCACTACATCGTTGTGTTCCATGCATTCCATCTGTTCACTAGCATTTAACAAATTCAAGATAATACCAACAAGAGGTGCCAATATCATTCCTCGGTTTACTTTTTCTAAGGATTGACCATGTCTTCTCAGCGACCTGCAAAATAGAATGCCTTAAATGATATATGAAAAAGAAAAATGTAAGAGAATACAATCAACCAACAGTGAGAAAGCTCGATCAAAGTACAAAAGTCAAAGGAAAAGTGAAAATTCCAAAACAATTTGAAGACCGTCATGGATCAAAAGTAAAATCAAGGATTTTCCATGGAACAGCTTGCCATCAATACCAATCCCCACAACTTCAAATATGGAATTCAAAGGAATCAATTAGTAAATGATATCACAGAACTATAATGAAAAAATACGATCAACCAACATTTATCAAATTTAAAAGGAGTGGGAATAAATGGTTCGATCCTCTTATTTTTATTTTATTTACATGCATATGCCCCTCACAGTACAATGCTGCATGGCAGTTTACAGCACCATCATTAAATCAAATAAAAAATAGATAAAAAAGATAAACATAAAACATAAAAACTATGAAAAATAAAGAGAACTTTTATTTACACCCCAAAACCAAGCATTGCTTATGGTGAGAGCAAAGATAAGTTCATTATTGGAGTGCATCAACACAGATAAATTGGAAAGTAATAGCCGTCCTTGTATTTGCAGGCACAGAATCTTACAAGTCAAAAAACTCAGCATCTTCTGCTGATGTTATGTGGCTCAGAATAAAGACTATTAACTCAGTTAACCTTCGAAGGTTTGTTTCAGCTCCAGATAGAAATGCTCGAGGTATCGCATGGGTACAGAACTCCAAAACCCTTGCAAGGTTGCATGAAAGATCAAATATGACACTGCATTTCTTTTGCTGGAACTCTAATACCTGCAAGAGATGTTTACTTCAAAATTAAAAAATTAAAAATAAAATATGATGAGGGAAATACAAAAAATTGGAATGTAAAATAGCCAAGTAAAAATTTGCACTTTCCCATGCATAGTGTTTGAACTATTACTGACTATACCAGAGTCAAACATGAGTATCCTCAGTCTGGACCGACCTAGTTAACCGGGAACCGGCAGGGAAGCCAGAACAATTTCACCTTAGAAGAGGACTTTCACTGAACTAGTTTGCTTTTGATGAACCGGTCAGTTCGTTTTACTTTGAAACATATATTGTTGTGACAATAAAAGTGTGAAACCAAGTCAAATTGGTTAAATATGAGGCCATTTATTACCAAGTCACTAACATGAGGCCATTTATTACCAAGTCACTCCAATATCTTTTCACCATTTCCTCTCAAAGTTCCCCACCCCCTGTTCTTTTTTTTTCCTTAATATTACTTCGTAAGTGCACCCTGTGTTCTTTTAGATCCTCTCCCCATGACAATAGCACCCCCCACAGTGAAGTCCAAGCTCATCTATGCATGACAGACAGCATAAAGTTTGTGTGTGTACATATTTATACATAGAGAGAGAGAGAGAGAGAGAGAGAGAGAGAGAGAGAATCTTTCTTCTCAATAAAACCAAAAAGCTAGAGTTATATAAGTAGAAAACAGAGATGAAACTAATAAAGTAAAACACAAATCAAATACTAATAATAATAATAATATATTACTGCATGTCTGAATAGGGATAAAATTATCCACACCTGGTACTTCTCTTGCATTTCTCTAACTGAAACTGAGAATTCAGTCATTGTCCAGCTGAGAGTGTTAAACAGGCGATTGAGAAAAGCTGAGAACAACTCTTCATCACTGACACAAGTTTCCCCTAACAATCTCTGCATGAATTAAGAGGCCAGAGAAGAATCAGAAGCTATTCAATGGTAACAAGATATACGATGAAAATTCTAAAGCAAAATTAAAGATCATTCACCTGGAAGACAACAGATGATGACGACTCTCCATGCTTTGAAGAACCAAAGCCAGATCCCTTGCACAAACGCAGAAGAATGTTTGTCACTGGGATCCAGGATCTATTATCAAATGCTGACAGCAATGCCTTTGGCATCCTCTGTGTGGCTGCTTCATTACTCTCAAAAATGGCCAAATATTCTTTGTACTGTACCAAGACTGAGATCGATTGGAGAAGCAGGTCCCTTAGATCAGCACTCGATATTCGAGGATCATTGAAGTGCGTGACCACAAAAGTTACCTGTGAAACAAGACACAGATTCAGCATTCCAAATACATTATTTGAATATCAAGGGTAAAAAGAAACCCAAAAAAAAACTCATAATCTTCATGAATAAGCTGGTCATGTTGGCCTGTCAATGGAAAAATCAGGGTCCAAATTTCAGAGGATCTACGCTAAAAAAGCTAAAGCACATAAAATATGACAAAATCATTTTTTCCCTTAATAAGCATGTGTAATATAGCAAACTTCAGAGTTAATATTATTTTTCAGGTAAATCAAAACACAAATTATTTTGGTGCTCAATTATCACATCTGAAAGGAATAATTTATGTTCATTACAGTGGATCATTTATTTATTTTTAAAGAATTATCAGTTTAAACAATTATCGTTTTTAAATCCAATAGCCAGTAATCCATCGACAAATTATAGGAGTACGTTTGTATTTTTCAGTAACTGTCATGTCAAATTGTACACAGAGCAGAGCACATAATAGAAAGTATGAAACACAAGGTTAAAAGATAAAACATACAAATGAAGCAAGGCCTTGCTTGATAAATATTGATGAAGGTACAAAGGGAGGATCACTTTTGCGCAACACATGGAAGCAATCAACCTGCAAGAATAGTAGAGCAATGAATAATTCCAAATACAGAGTGCTTCAGAAAGCCTGGCTCAATATTTTTTGGTGGAATGAAAGCCTGGCTCAATAAGTCATAGCAATTTGTGGATATATCTAGTATTTCCAGAAACTCTAAGAGAGCAGATGAACCTTTTTCTATCCTTATTTTCCTTTTTATACTTGTCACGTATAAAAGATCAGAAGTTAACAAATTTGTAGAAATATTTAAAGCTCTCTCTCAGAATTTTTCCAAGCAATTACATAGCATCCTAATGTAATTCCATAACCACTCTCAAGGGATAGTACATACTGAGACCACCCAATATTTTTCTGGAGATTAGTGACATGCGAATATCATCCTCAAAAAACCATCAAATGAAAAGAACTTAAGACAGGAATATTCTTATTACATGATGCAATAAAACAAGAGCAAACACAAGTATTAATGCTTACTATATGCAACAAAACAAGTGAAAACATAATCCTTCTCCTATCAGATGGGAAAAGCGCAAGCACTCATACTCAAATCAATTTTACATAATTTTTTGACAAGGATTCACTGCACATCAAATTTGTTCAATATAAGAAGAATCAACTTACCAGAGCTTCCAGATAATACTCAGGGATATACAGGAACAGTAGATCCACTTTGCTAAGAACCAGAAGCAACTGGACAGTCCACATGCATGTTGCATACATTCCTCTTTGCTTCCATCGAGAAATTAGAGTAATACGGTACCTGTAATCCATGAAAGAGTGACCAAAGGAAACATAGTATGTAAATGTATGCAAAAAAACTAAACTATGGATATATATACAGAAATCTCCTATGTGGATGTCCGGATGTTATTATAGTGCGGATGCCATGTCTTTTCTACTACCATTCCCTACTTTTCTCCATGTTTACAGTGGTATCTGCACGAGACATCCGGATGCAAGAATAATATATATATATATATATATATATATATACACCTTCCCATTCTATTGAGAGATCCCTCAAATAAAGACCCTTTAGGGTCCCATATGAATTTATTTCCAACGAACCAAACCATCTATTTGTTAAGTTGAGGGACACCTTGTACAAGGAGCTTCAATTGAGGGATCCCTCAAATAAGGGGCACCGCTGTAGGGCCCACTCTGCATTGTATTTCACTAATCCAAACTGTCTATTTTTGTAAATATTCAGTCAAAGATCATCTCTACAAAAAATCATTTGAATCTGATATCATTTGACCACTCAATTGAGTTATTGAAATTTTAGTACTTTCTTGAAACACCGTGTTCATTGATTTTGTAGGACAATTGGATGTCGAAACAGTTTCCGATTTGTCTAATTTTTTGCAAGGATGATCTATGAATACAAACTTAACAAATGGATGGTTTGAATCATTGAAAAAAAATTCATACGGGACCCTAAAGGGTGTTCCTCAAATAATCCCTCAATAGAAAGGAACTGTAATATATATATATATATAGGGTCAGGATTAGGCGACACACAAAAAGCCACACATTTTGACACGCCTTATTAACCATTGGATTAAAGCACATTTAATGGCTGAGATTGGATCTGACTATATAATCATTTAATATTTAATAAAAATTGTGTAGTGCCTTGAGAGTATAAATGAGGACAACTTTTAATGTCATCTTGTTTCTCTCTCCAATCTCACCAGACCCGAAAAATAAAAATAAAAAACAAAACCTCTTTTTTTTTTGTTCATTTTTGGGCTGAAACATCTCTGTTCTTTTCACCCATTCTTGCTCAAACCCTTAACAAATTCGTTTCCTCCTACTCTTGGCTGAGTGGCAAAATCCTCAGCATCTTCATGCAAATGTTAGAGCATGTAGTTGTTTGGATTCCCTCATATCTGCACCTAGGGGCTATTGCCTATTCTAACTCTATAATGGTGATCCTCAGTTATGCAACTTATAAGTTGCTTGGCTTAACCCCAGACACCAGAGTAGAAGATGTATTAACCCCAGACACCAGAATAGAAGATGTCTTAACCCTAGACACCAGAATAGAAGATGGCTAACTATAAATCATTTGAAAGAGCATCCTCTCAATCTACTGATCTTACCCAAATTTACATGAAGTTTTACAAACTTTTCTTATCAAGTTAAAGTATTGTTTCTAATCTGGCTTTCTGATCAAGTTATCAAGTTAAATCATTTGGATATTACTGGTTAAGCCAAGCCATTTATTAGTTGCAGAAACAAAGGACCCCAGCTCACCATTGTAGTTAGAATGGCTAATAACCCCAAGGTACAGTTCTGTGGGACACCAAACAACTACATGCACTAACATGTGGGTAAAGATGATGATTTGGCTCAGCCAAGACTGGGGTGGGTAGGAAACGAATTGGTTAAAAGGGTTGAGAAGAAACAGGTGATATTTCAGCCCGAAAAAGGATGAAAGAGTTTTGCGCAAAAAAAAAAAAAGGATGAAAAAGTTTTGCGCAAAAAATAAAATGATGAAAGAGTTTTGCGCAAAAAAATAATGATGAAAGAGTTTTGCGCAAAAAAATAACGATGAAAGAGTTTTGCGCAAAAACAAAAAAAGGATGAAAGAGTGTTGTTTTTATTGTTTTCCTTTTCAGGTCTTGTGAGATTGGAGAGAGAAAAGAAAATTGAAAGTTATTATTTATGTTCCCACGACCCTCCAAAAGTTTTATTAAAAAAATAAATAATTATCCAGCCCTTAATTATGCTTTAATCCAATGGTCTACAATGTGTGTCAAAAATGTGTCCCCTGTTATATATTGGTACATACTAAATTATGAAAACTATACGACTTGCTTACTTGTCCTTTTATCAGAGATCATTCTATGAATATGGTTAAATTTAAAAGACAAATAATGCAACAAACATATATGTAAGAGAAAAGAGGGGAGTAAAAGACAGTTAAATCTTCTGAACACTTGTAGCCAAAAAAAATATAACAGCACATATATAAATTATGGAAACAAGCTAATCTTCAAGGTCATCTTACCAAGCACATTGTCTGACACAATTAATAACTTCTTCTCTATAACTGTTGCGGGCTTCTTTCAAACGCTTTAATTGCTCATTACTAGCTTTTTCTCTTATTTGTTTATCAGCTTCTTCCAGGAGGGATATTGACTGCGACTGGTGAGACATGTAGTACGATGCCTGCAACCAGGATTTTAAAATTCCAGAAATCTTACAACATTTGAAATACACACACAAATGCGCACACATCATGAAATATAATACCTACGTTTCAGATTAATCAGTAAGAGGACTATGATCACACCTAGAAGGTTTTGGTCAGTTCACATAGAAGGCAAGACAAATAAATCAACAAATAAGAGCACACAACCAGAAGGCAGAGAACAAAAGACCTGACAGTGTTACTGTTAAAATCAAAACATATATGGGAAAAAACGAACAAGGAAACATAAAACCAAGCAAATATTATCATCAAATCAACCAACAGAATATCACAATTCCAAAGTTATTTTAAGTTTTAGCCTTAACAAATTTTATCTGCTAAGAATGCTAACCCGTTAAAGACAAAACCACATCAGACCATGACTACAACGATATAGATATTGAGCACAACAGGTTAAGGATAACAAAAACATTGATTAGCAACACTCCGTATTCTTTAAATAAAAAAACGATCTTGCCCATTATCTCCTTACCTGCTTAAAATTTGGTGCAAGACCTATATGATACAACAGCAACAGAACATCTAGAAGTTCCTCTTCTCTGAGTGTGGCTGAAGACATATTACTTTCCCTTGGTACAAACCTCAATTGCTGCACTGGGCAATAACTAAACTCTGATTCAGATTGATAACTAGAGCTAGGTTTATCTGCTAATTCATCATTCAAATTTCCAGTACTGCATTCTGTAGCAACATGAGCAGATCTCTCTGGAATAGGACTGCAATGGACACGAGAACCTTTGGCTGTGTATCTAATCGGATACTTTGAGATTCTTGTAAAATCATCATTATAACATGAGCAACAACATGGTTTTTTTGTACTTGAATGAGTCACTCTGGTTTCTTCATCATCCATACAGCCTTCCTCCCACCGAATTACTTCTGCTTCCTCATCATTTACAGGGTTTGACTTCGAGAGATGACTAAACGATCCTCCAAGCCTAGAATTTTCATTTCGATGAAGATCATTTCTAAGAAATAAACCTACGGGAAAGCTTCGTTGACCACCCCTATGAAGAAAACCAACATCAGGACCATTTTCACTGCTCTTCAACCAGCCACAAATATCCCCCATTGCAAACCCTTCAGATAAAAAATGAAGAATAACTGTATACAAAGAAACAAGAACGGAATTGCTTGAAACTCCAGGAGGTGGAAGGTTCCGGTCAGCTCCTCTGTTCTTTAGTAGAATGTTCTGTAAAAATGTTCTGAACACTGAACCAGGCAACTGGGGAGGTGTCACAGGCGGTATGAACTGTATGACCAAGCGACAGAGATCCCTATGCTTCTCCTCAATCTGCGAATATAACATGGATTATCAGCAAAAATTAAGTGTGGAACTTCACAACTGTAAATGTTGCTCAGCATAAGCTATAAATAATTACAACGAAAAAAGCGTCCTCAGATATGAAATTCCAAATCTATCTGTTGCAGACTAAATGATCAACATTACTGTAATTAGACTTGTCAATACAATTTAAAATGGATCAAGGGAATCCCATAGAAAACAAGCTGATGATGTTAAATATTGTTCACCTCCATGTCAAACATTGATGATGTAAAATACTGTATATATCCATATTAAAAATTCAAATACTAATTAATCAACTTCACATCAAAGATAAAGCAGTTCCCCTCCAAACTCAATTCACAGCATACACCATAAGAGGAAATTCACTATTTAATTCAAAGCTTAAACTTTAAATACAAAATGAAATTAGCATAGATTTTTTGTCCAAATAAATAAGCATGGATTCAATACTTTCATATTGGAATACAAGAATATGAAACTAAATTTTTCCTATGACATAAGCACAAATATGTACTTATCTATATCTTTATCAACTCAACTTGTACCCAAGCATGACTTGCGTAGATGAAATATGCCTTTACCTTCATCAATTCAACAAAACCAAGAAATATGTCCTTATCTACATCTTCATCTATTCAGGTTTCATGGGATTTAGTGTAGAATCCTACTTATAGAATCATATGGATCACATGCCCATGTTATCTGGTACAAGTGTGAGAGAGAGAGAGAGAGAGAGAGAGAGAGAGAGAGAGAGAGAGATTCATGTGTGCGTGCTGCCAATGTACATGGTTTAATTGAACATTAAAGCTCAAATTATACGGTTTTTACTTGCCCTAATGAAAACTTCCATGAGGAAAATTGTGACATTCATCATACTTCTTGTTCAATGTTACAAATATTTCTAAATACTTGCACTCTCGCTTATTATATGATTAACAATTTCAAAGAGGCTCTTCATCCCCTTGCCCAACTTTTACATTCTAGAAATAATATAATATGGACAATACCAACCAACAAATAAGACAAACTAAATTATGGCAATAAAAGAAAATCAAGCTCTTTAGCTTAATATGTACCTTACTGACTGCTTCAGATAAAGCTTTAGTTGTCAACGCCATGGTGCTTTCATATGACACATCCTCACATGAACCAGGCCACGAAACAGAAGGCATCATGGATTCAAGATCATGCTTATTCGGATTCTTCCGTGATAGGAACCCTTCGAAAAGGAATTCAAAATCAGGCGATTTCCACCAAAGCACCATAAGCTCTTGTCGTCTCAAGATATGGCATGCCAACGCGAGGTATGGGTATGACCCTGAACATGGGCACTCTTTTAGAACCAGTGGAGCTATTTTGCAACCACACGCCAGGGCATTTATGAAATGTTCAAACAGCATACGTGATCCTTCAAATTCCAGAAAGACATCGAGAACTCTATCTAAGCTTGAATAATCATGAGGCACCTGCTGCCCAAACACTTCCATCATGAATGACAGAAATGGACCCCAGGCAATGTACTCTATGCTCCAAACATCCACTCCAAGTACAGAAAAAAATTCCTCACATATCCCATGAGAAGCAGGATAAAAAAGTTCTTCATGTGAAACAAACCTCTTCAGTCGCCTCCATTTTTGAACAGAAGAATGCTTTGCCTGCTCAACAGAGTGCATACCCAATAGCCTTGACAAGCAACACAGCAACTGAGTAGCAACCGGAATTAAGGATGGAGGTTCTTGAAGGGGAAGGTAGCCTTCAATGGGAAATCTAAAGGGGCGGGCCCCAAAATTTAGTTCGCATCGTTCACCCTGAGAAAGAGAAATTGCAGGATAATATCCAGATACTGGTCCCATCTTACGAATGCCATGAAATGCAGCCCCAAGTGAGACACCATTTCTGTAGAATGATATTTCATTACAATCCAAATCTATGCAGCAGCCAATAGCATCACCAACAACCCAAGATTGACCATATGGCTCAGCTTCCTTGTTCCATTTTCTAACCCTCCTCCCATCAAATGCATACGAATCATCAGCATCACCCACACCCTTATGGTCAGTAAAAGGGCAAGAAACGGTTGCCCATCCAAGTTGCTGAATACCTGAAGTTTCTAGAATAACTTCATACATCCATTTACATTTCCATACAAAAGCATTAGCTCTGGCACTGCTGAACATTGCTAAGCTCTCTACAAGCAAAGGTGGCTTAATAGGTCTAATATCACCACGAATACTGAATTCATCAAGACCAACGATGTGGGGACCACAGCCATTCCCAGGAATACAAACTCCATCTCTGTTTCTAACCAAAGCACTTGAATTTGCATGCAATTTAGAGAATTCTTTCTGTATAATGCAGCGAACTAGATTGCTATCAATTGGACTGGGCAACAAACCAAAAGATTTGTTAGGGAGACCAAGAACATATTCTAAGGTCCGCTCCACTGATTGATGGCCAAAATCATCACAGTATGAAACAAGATGGGTTTTCGACGAATTCTCTTTACTATCCTCATCATTCAATATCACAGCCAGACCAGAAGAAAACCCACCAATCCGTAGGCTGTCCTCTGCCATTCTGGACAAGGACGAGCAATATATGCCCAATACTATCCACAGCACTGGAAAAATTTATTCAAACTTCAATATGCCTAATAGAAAGCCAATTATGATTCCAACACTGATCCATCCCAATCAAAACTCTGAAACCCAAAAAAATTACCATCATGACCTGAAATCTCAAGGTTGAAATGCATACAACTTAGTTTCATAAACCATCTACAGAACGTTGTTCTGTTGGTTTCAGATAAATACAGAAGAACACAAAATCACAACAGCAACTTAAACATATTCCATGGACTTGGTTCACAGTGAAAGTATATAGAACAACTCAATCAAGCTTAGCACAATTAGTCGGCAAAATTAACGTAAATGTTTACAAACTACGTGACAAAACAAAATATGTAAATTTCACATTCCCTTGTCCTTTCTCCTCCCCTCAGTTTTCTCGGGGACCAAACAGGATCAAGGGGAAAATGAATTGGAGGAAAATTCGGAATTTAATTTTATAATTCAAAAACAAACGTACAAAATCTTCAGTGTTCTAATGGCAACACACAGAAAATTGAATAATTGGAAAATGATGAAAGAACTCACAGGTCCTGGCCTTGTTTATCGTTTTCACAGTAAATAGCGGCTAGGGTTTGGCAGCAGCCATCAAAATTAGCACCGGCTATAATCTTAATATGCCTCTGAGAGAGAGAGAGAGAGAGAGAGAGAGAGAGGACGAGGAAGAAGGACAAAAATGGAATTTTGAAGTTTTCGCCAAAAGTCGGGGGACGCGAGCGCACCACGAGACGAGAGAAAGACAAACAAAAACGAAACAAGCAGCTGCTGCTTCAAGACCACGCACGCTGACCTCAAGCCCTAAAAATGGAACTTACCGACACGTGTCGCACTCCCGCGGGAGTTACCGGCTGCTGACCTCGCGGGTCGTGCTAAACTGCGCCGGTGGATGGACGTCTTGTGGCTGTAACTGGATGGATCCATGAGAATGACGTGTTCCGAGTTTTTTAATGTTTAAATTTATAAAAAAAAAGGAAAAAAATGCTGCTATTTCCCCCCTTTGGATGAGATAAGAGGGAAGGAGAACAAAGATGACAGACAAAAGTGGGGAGAGAATCCAAAGATTAGAAGGGGAAGAGAGAGGGGGTAAGAGGAAGACGGTGAAAGATTAAAAAGGAAATTAATTTTTGTTTTATGAAAAAATAAAATTAATTAAAAACCCTTAATCTGTGAATTTGTTTAAATTAATAATTAAATGGTATTTTTGAAATAATAGTTGGTGGAAAGATAGGATTATATTTTTTCAAATTTACATAGTGAGTGAGAAGATAAGATGAATGAGGAAATATGACAGGGTGGAAATAACAGCACTTAGAAATATGTGTAATGTCTAACTCCCTTAAGCTTTCTAGATAAGCAATCTAGCAAATGTTAAGCCAATAACTCTAAAACATCGCATGCTTGAAGACATTAGGTGCAAAGACACCCTTATGAGCTTAGTCTCAAGAAAAAATTACAGTGATAATTAAACTAGCTAGTCCCCTAAAATATAACTAGTCTCGACTATGCCAGAATTGACATTCACGAGGGGCATAAACAAACTAAATGGACCACAACTATTGTGTAGCAATATGAATGTCATACAGCCCTCCCTCAAGATTCCCTGACCCTCACGATTTACTTGTAGTGTCCTGATTTGAAATGTAATGTGAGGTTTAATATTTTTTTTATACAAAAAATCAAGGATTCGGGACGAGGATGGGGGATAGCCCCTCAACAGGAATGAGACAGAGATTCATTGAAACCTCTTAAATAGGGATGAGGGAGGGGAGCGGATCCGCTGTCCCCAATTTGGTGTCCCCTTCATGTCCTTTCTTTAAATGTTTGACAAGTGTCCTATCACTTACCCCTAATATAACAGTGTTAATTTAATAAAATAAAAAAACTAAAAATTGAAAAACAAAATAACAATAAATCATAACAGCCACTGTTACCAAGTCCCTCCGCCCAGCAAACACCAACAGTCACCCACCCCAATCACCCCATCCCACTGGCGGCAACCTCCCTTTCTTACCCTACCTTAGGCCAGCCACCCAACATAAGCCGCCCTAGGCTCACGATCTAGTAGTGGGTTAAAGCTTTGCAACCAATAAAAATCAACCACCCTTCCCCGAAATCATACACAAGTGAGCAGTCCCTTTCATTGTAAACACATGCAAAAACAACAAAACTAAACGAAAAATCAAATTGAAACAAAAAATAAAGATTGGCAGAGAAAAGAACAACATATAGAAGAGGAAGGGAGGGAGGGAGGGATGGAGAGAAAGAGACAGATACATAAACAGAGGTTGGAGTGGGTGACTGCCAGGTTGGAGTTCTTAATGCTGATTGATGACGAGCTTTAACCTCATATCCCAAAATGCCGGTTACCTTTGCTCGTGAGGCTCCCAAGGTTAAAAAAGAGGTTGGAGTGGACTGTTGGTGTTTCCTGGGCGGAGAGACTTGGTAATAGTGGCTGCTATGATTTATTGTTATGTTGTTTTTCAATTTTTAGTTTTTTATTTTATTAAGTTAACATTGTTATATTAGGGTTAAGTAATAGGACACTTTTCAAACATTTAAAGAAGGGACATGAAAGGGACACCAAATTGGGGACAATGGATCCGCTCCCACGAGGGAGGGAGGGGATGGGAAGCAGGGACAAAGATGTTATTGCCATAACCAACCCAACTCATTGTCTTCCCTAAGTCAGATACCCACGTTTTGATTAATCGAACCCAATGGTCACCCACCCTAAGAATAAATTAGTACTAATTTTTCTACTAACAAACATAGTATATTCATTTTTTTTACTTTTTACCTCACCATTATATTCATATTTATTTTTTAATAAATAAGATTCTTTAATAAATGAAAAGATAGTAGATTTTTATGTTGTTTATTTTTATTTTTTAATAAGAGTTCACGTTTGATCTCTCTCACATATTATGAATTTATCACTTTTGTAGTAACATGCATTCATGTTACATGACAAATTATTATTTTTAATATAATTGATGGTCTAAATTATTCTAAATTAATCTAATTTAGAAAAAGAATGATTCGAAAATGGACGAAACCCGACTGACATAATTCACATTTGCAAAATACTTTTTTTTTTAAATTTATCTTTATGTATGGTATGATGTCTTCTTTTTTTTTTTTTTCTCTCTACAATACCTACTCTACTCAAAATAGGTCAGCTCTACTAATTGCCAAACTGAAAAGGTCAAAGCCAGTTTTCTCATTGAAAACTGAAATTGGAGTTTGACATTCCAGTTTTCTCATTGAAAACATAAGAGATGTGTTGTCCATTAAGGATGACTCGATGAGAAACGGTCTCGACGCCCAAACAACTTTGAATAAAAGAAAGCTTTGTTAATGTAAAGGTAGGCTGGATTTGCATTCGACCAAAATTCTAAAATATAATTACTGCAAGCACCGACCACGCAGGGACATGTTTCACTAATTATAATATAATCTGTCTTATATTTTTTTACTTACAGAGGGTATGCTGCTAGTAAGCTGCACGTCTAACTTGTACATGGAGCATCTTCAAACTCTCATCATCACTGAAATAAGCTCCTCCCCTCTGATATGCTAAGTGGAACAAAATAGAAAAAAGAGAATCCCTGCCATGCCACGATCCCCATAGATGAGCTACATTTACTAGTTACTATATCGGTTAACAGCCAATTTCCTACAGCACCACCATTGGGGGCAAGTTAACCAAATCGGTCCCCATCTGTCTCGATTGCCACGAAAGTAAAAATCCTCATGAGTTCCATTGCCAAGGCTGAACACGCCCAATCCTTTCTTCCAACATTGTTCAGATTAAGCCTAGCTGAAATTCCATAAAGATGGTCAGAATCCCATTCGTTCCACCATGGAGCAGCATGATCATTAGAGAAATAGATACGATTCCTCATCGCAACACCAAGTCCCGTCGACGAAACAGATTGCGAGCAACATTTGCCTATAAATAAGATTTTATCACCCAAATCATGTACCCTCTTCGAGGACATCAAGCAAAGATATTAGCAGCATTAATCTGCCAAATGTTATAATCATTGCTTATAAGATAGAAACTTCCATCACTTAAGACAGCATCCTCAAATGGCTCACCATCCAGTTTATGTTTAAGCCATGATTCAACTCCTGGGACCCAAAAAGAAAGCTCCCGACATTCACTATGAACAAGCATGCAAACTGTTGAAGGAAAATGTGATCCTCCTAACATAATTTCACCACTACTAATTAATTAATGGAGTTTTATTATTTTAGGCTCGATCCATTCGAGACGCAAGTCTCTTAATTACAATCCCTTGCTTTAAGAGAACACCCTTTGATTCCATCATAAAAAAACAGAACGTGCATGTTTGATTTTGCAGCTGCTCCCAAGTCTAACCTCAGGATGCCTACGTATTCCTCGCGGGAATCAAGCCACTCGTAGTTTAAAGAATTACATTGAATAAATGACTCATTGCAAAGGGAAATGTGAATGAATTTGATTGAAAAGTGTTTGAGTGAATTTGGCTGAATAAACCAGGGATTCGATTTTGATGTGTGTTTGGGGTGAATTTGGTTAAGAATAAACCATGGATTCAAATTTGGTTGTGGTTGCGTCTATTAGGATGCTAAACTGCCTGCGTACCCTTGTTGGGATCAAACAAACGTAGTTCGGATTTAAGATTTGGAAATTAGCAGGTAAAGGTGACCCACTAATTAAGAATTTGTGTTTGAGAGATTTGAATTGAAATTTGCATGGGTATATGACCCATGAAAAATTGGATGGTTTTGTACCATTTTTCTTGTTGTCAATGTCCAAGAAGAATAATGAGTAATTTTGATTATCCCATTAATTTTTCCTAAAATTGACAATTGCACTTGGGAAAGTGTTTTGGCAAAATTTGGTTAGGATAAACCAGGGATTTAAATTTGGCTGCGGTTGCATCTATTGGGATGTTAGACTGCCTACGTACTCTTGACAGGATCAAACCAACGTAGTTCCAACATTTGAAAATTAATAGGTAAGTGTGGCCCACTAATTGAGAATTTGTGTCTTTAGGACAATTTGGAGATTTCCATAGGTAGATGACCTATGGGAAAAATTGGAAATTAATGGGTAAGTGTGACCCACTAATGGAAAATCATGCTTGAGATATTTGAATAATCTCATTGGAAAAACGACATATGTAGAGGGTCAACGAATTGTAGAGGAATAACGCTCTGTGAGGAAAAAAAAAAAAACCCCTTCTACGCCGCACAACCTTTGGGGAGGGGGAGGGGGATGGGGTGGGGAAGGAGGTTCTCTCCTTCTCCCCTTTCCTCTGGTTTCTCTTCTCTAGCCTGCTCCTTGCTGCTTGTGGATTTCCTTGTGGAGATTCGTTGCTCGTTTTCTCCTCTTCTTTGTGGGTGTTTCTGCTCTCCCCTTTTGTGGGTGTTCTGCTCTCCCATTTGGTGGGTATTGTTCTCCCCTTTGTGGGTGTTTTGCTCAAGCTCTGCTTGAACTCTTGAGGCTTTATGCCTATGGTTTCCTTTATTTACCCAGATCCCCCCTTATTTCTCATCCCTTGTATTCAGTTGTCCCCTACTCCATCCATTTCCTCTTATCTCCCTCACACACTCCATTCAAATCCCTTATCTACGGTCTTGGTCCTTCCCACCGAAATTTTCTCCTCCCTTTTGATCTGGCTTCACCTTGTGGTTGCCTCGGCTAGCCGAAAATGTGGTTTTCCGTGCACAACTCTGAAGATGTGTAGAGTTCGAGCTTTTGCTCTTTCTCGGGTGCCTACACCACCTCCTTATATTATGTTGATGTTTGTTTGGTTTTTGTGTTTGTTCTGGTGCTTTGTCAGGTTTGATTTGGGAGGTGATGATCTTCTTGTGGCTGGCTTCTTTTTTCTTGTATGTGTCTTTGTAATATGTGGGATTATAAGGTATTTGGGTGGATCTGTTGGTCGTGCGATTTTTTTGCTTTGTGCCCCTTGGGTGTGGCAGCTTTTCACTTCAACTTGTCCCGGTGATGTCGTCTCAAGCGGTGGTGGCGGCGACTCTGTTGAATTTTGGTTAGGGTTTGTTAGCTTTCTTGGCCTTGGTATGGGCTTGTGTGGGCTTAATGCCGTCTGGGTTTTTAACTTCTTGTTAGCTCTTTTGCATTTTATTTGGGCCTCTAGCATTTTCTCTTTGTTGATGTGCCCAGTTGGTTGAGTCTATCTTTTGGTGTTTTATTATGCCCTTTTGTGGGTTTTTAATGAAATCCACTTCTGACCCCACAAAAAAAAAAAAAAATCTCATTGGAATTTTCATGGGTAGATGACCAATGAGAAAAATTGGAAATTAATGGGTAAGTGTGGCCCACTAATTAAGAATTTCTGTTTGAGAGATTTGAATTTAGTCTCAATGAAATTTGCATGGGTAGATGACCCATGAGAAAATTTGGAAATTAATGGGTAAGTGTAACCCACTAATTGAGAATTTGTATTTGAGAGATTTGAAATTAATCTCAATGCAATTTGCATGGGTAGATGACCCATGGAAAAAATTGGATGGTTTTGTACCATTTTAATGAGTATTTATTTGATCACTCATTAAATACTTTGGGCTTTTGGGAATTAATGGGCAATTTTTTGATAACCCAATAATCTGTCTCTGAGCCTTTGATATTTTGACTAACCCATGAACAAGGAGTCCATGTTAGAAAAGCGTTGGTACCCAGAAGCGAATTGAAGCCAAAATAGCAGCTGTTAAAAGAAATTTGCTTCCCATCTTTACACTCCCAAATTTATCTGGTATATTCGTGACCAATCCAATTTGAGAGCTATCTCCTTTTGCTTCACTTGTACTTTTGGTTTGATTGTTTGCAAACAATCAACAGAGAAGGAATTCAAGGCATGGCACGTGGCCTTTTCAAAGCCTTGTTTCGTTTCTTTCTTTTTTTTGTTGTTGTCTTCTTTGTTGACTTTTTTTTTCCTTGTTTTTGGTTTGCTGCACAACACTATGCTGCCAACAAACGTGGCTATCCTCTTCTTTTCTCATATCCCATTCATTTCAGACTTGGTGCCGAAATCACATGGTCCCAAATTTGATTAAGGCACCCCAAAATGGAAATCCTTCTCCCAATGGGTTTTGAATAAGCCAAATGTTCCTTGTTGAATTGGAAGGCCTTGGAGTGATAAGAAGAACAGTGGCCTCTCTCCATACAAGATTAGACCACGCATGTATCTATTTTTAAATAGATACGTTTGCGTGACAGCAAACTAAGGCAAAGCACTTCTCATAGGCCCTGTTTGGTACACCTCCTTGGATTGGCTTAGATTGGACTAACTTAAATAACACCCCAAGCCTATGTTTGGTGCAGCTCATCTTTAAGTTAAATGAGACTATATAATCCTGGCCTACAAAAAACACTTCACTCGTTGGCACAAAATAGAGAACTCTGAAGAGGTGCCGCTAAATAATGAAGACGCTATTGAGTCTGCCATTATCCAACGTTGCTCTGCTCTCCTCTTCTCTTCGACGTTGCTCTGGCTCTCTTCTTCCACGTTGCTTTGTTTTCATCTTCTGTTGTGCTCTACTCTCACTCACTCAGGTTAGTTGTTCAACTCTCTTCTTCTCTTTCCACTTTCTTCTCTGTTTGTCTCTCTCCTTGGTGATATTTGATGGGTTCAATATGTTATTTCTTAGTTTGATTTTTAAGTTTTGATTATGTGGTTTTTTTGTAGTTAGCTTAATTTGATGAGAAATAACATTTGTATTGGTTAATTTTCATTGGATTATAATTGGGTATTTTTCTAGGGTTTTCAATTTTGAATTGTTTGATATAGGGTTTAGTTAGGAATGAGAAGAATAAAGGGGTAGAGGTCATGTGGCTAATTACATGTTGTGTTGGCATCTATAAATATTGTATGAGTTTTGCTTTATATGATGTTGGGATGGTTTGGAGCTTGTCTCACCACCATGTTTGAACGAAGAAAAGAAGAATAAAAGGGTAGAGGTCATGTTGCTAATCGCATGTTGTGTTTGCACACAGACATTTGGTTTTTGCAAACACAACATGCAATTGCAATCACAGTTTGCAAACACAACATGTAGTTTTTGCAAACTGTGATTGCAATTGCATGTTGTGTTTGCAATTACTTAGTGATGGTTTAGCAATTTACATTAGGGAAGTTGAACTTTAACATTTTGGAAATGTTCTTAAAATATAGGCAAGTTTTGGAAAATTTAATACCAATTTTTGGTCTTGGAATTATAGTAAAAATAGTTGATAATTAAAATATTATCACTTCAAAGAAAATTTTAATTTTTTTTTTTTGTACCAGTCCAAGCATAAACCAAACACAGGATAATACTATTTTTGTTATCCAGCTTCTTAGTCCGATGCAGCATCAAACGTAGGTCAGTACCTAATCCAACTTAGACCAAGCCAAGCCAATCCAAGACAGTCTTAGGATTTAGTCAAGTCCATAATAGTCCGCCGTACCAAACAGGGCCATAGACTTTGCTTGACCTTTGCTGCCAAAAAAAATGTGACTGTCTTCAACTCCCTTTTTTTTCAGTTCATCGCCTCTGTATGCGCCAGACCCCATGGTTTTGTTTGTGGGTTTTGTACCCAGATTGGATCGGTCACAGAGTGTTTGATTGAGGGTTACACACCCATGATGGATTTTGTATCCAAAATTTGTTTTGTGGGTTTCATACCCAAGCTAAGAGACTTCTAGGGAGGAACTTTGGTGACGATGCACAACCTTAGCTGTTTGTCTGTGGGTTTGGATGCTCAAAGCATCTGTGAGAGAAATCTCACTGTCTTGCTGCCTTTGATTCTTTCAGTTTGATTTATTTTTTTGTTGTTTGTCCATCTCATGATGAACATCATTGAACGAGCTTTGGCTTTTGTGGCGCCACAATAAGGGAAACCTAGAGAACTCTAGGATTTCCTCTACGCCCTTTCCAAGAGAGTTGTGCACCAGTTCTGATTTTTTTTGGTGATTTGCCCAACATGACAATCAGCCCACACGAATTGATGTTGAATTGGAGGTTGGACACATCTTTGAAAGCATTTGATCAGAGCTGCCTGTTGGAATAGAATATATGATGATTGAAATCATCTTGGCTGTCAATCCATAGCTGGCTGTCCTGGAGGTACTTGAGAAGAGGTACACCTTAGAGTAGTTTCTTGACTTAATATGTGATGATTTCAATCATCATAGCCAAGAACCCCCATGGGTTAATCGTACTGGATGTTGAATGCATCCTTGAAAGTCTTTGAGCGAAGCCTTGCCATAGAGAGATTCCTCACTTTATTTACGATGATAGAAGTCACCATAGCCAAGAATCCTCTTATGTGCTTGCTCTTCCTCTTCGTTCCTGCAACTCTCCCCAAGACTTGCGGCCTTATAGGCTTTTATTTTTTTCTGGAGCCTCCCCTTTTATTTTGTTTCTGCAACCTCACGGCTGCCTCCTGCCCCCCGATTCTTGCTTCTAGGCGTCATGCCTCTTATAAAGGCTATATTATGACGAGTTTGAATTCAAGCTGATGACCACTTCTCAACTGAGATGTTTATCTCTTTGTGTTTCATATCTAACCAAATACATCTCTTTTATTTTTTTTATTTTTTAATTTTTTAATTTTTTTTCTTGATAAGACGGCGGGGACAAGAATTTCAATTATATCCCAAGTCAAACTCCTGGCTGATTGCTTTTGTGAAAATTTCCCGTTCAACACATAGTTTTCAAGGATGGGAAGCCCCGAGAGAACAATCTTATGATAAAAGTTCCATGTTTTGGGAAGATCAGTTTTGTTCCTAGAGAATGGATTCAACAAGCTAATCTCAAGATAGAAACAACCAATATGTTTTACTAGAATCAACCAATCTTGATATGATCCCCAACAATATCTTCCATAAGCCTCAGGAAGCACAATGTCCCAATGTTGTTTTTGTAGTACGCTAATACAAGTTCTTACCTCTCTATCTTTGCCAGACATCATGAGCCATGGCACACCACGGCTTTGCCAACCAGCAAGTTCTTGTGCAACAACATGTCTCCAGGCTTTGCAAACATCACTAACAGATATACAATCAGTCACACTCACAGTCAGTCGCTCAAAGATGATCTCAAGGATACCCCGAGGCAGCTCTGTCCAATCCAGATTAACAAGCTTCTGCTGCTTCTGTCTTCTATTTCTGCTTCGACCCATCGTCCAGCTCTATGACTCTACTCGCCTACAAAAACAAATATAATTATTGAATATCCTTAAACTATCTTTGGGAGAAAAGAGGGGGGAAAGAAATCATAAACGACATGTACATAATAACACAGTCCCAAATGTATATCTTCAGAAAGTAAAGGCCGAAAAATAGACATCAGCAAACAAATGGCAAACGGACAGTCACAGTCAGTCACAAAAGTGAGCAAAAGAATTACCTTCACAGCTGTAAGTCGAGTGATCTCATTTCCCATCCGATCAACAAGCACAGGAAGGCATACAGGCAGTTCAACATTAAGGTTATCACCAAATGTTCACACAACTAGATCCATGCAAGATATAGCACATTCATTTACCTCCTGCATAAGAATAGACATGAGCCACAATATGTGCAGACATAAACAATTAAGTACATATATAGGATGATCTTGATCTTTATTTGTCAAGCGTGATATTATGGCATTATATATTGGATGAACATAAGGTTTGAAATCAAAACCAATCCCCTACATGGAATAACCATATCATATAAGTAGAGAATAGTTTAACAGGACCACAAGACAAAGTGTGCCCACTAATACACCTCGATATTCAGGCGAACAACATGGAAAAATTCCCTACACACCCTTAATGCTTCAGCTGTGACTTTGTAATAACGCTCTCCCACAGCAGATACAACAGGACTAGAAAGAGTCTGCAATAATATGAGTTTATATTTTATAATGTCCCCAAACGAATGCAACTAGTGGTCTATTTCTCAATGTCATATCAGCGTATTCATAACATAGCATATTCGTAAGAGTTACTGCAGTTACCTTGATATAAGGATGGAAAACACAGAAGGAGAATGTGAAGCCAGCACCAATTGCGCAGATATAAGAGCTTCAATCTTTAAATTGGAGGTAAAAGACTTATCCTGGAAAAAATTACAAGAGACCACCAAAAAAAGGAAAAAAGGGGAACAAATATCAGCACCAGAAAAGACTTATCTTAGTTCAAAATACACTTACAATTTGAGACAATTTTACTTACACTTAACGCCTTTTCAATTCCTGGACTGAGTGAACCCTTGTGATCAGCCAGGAAATCTGGAAAGACCACCACAAGTTCTTTCAAAACAGAAAGAGCGCCAACCCGAAAATAGATAAATGTTATAGTTCAGAACATTCCCATAACAAACAATCCAAAAGATATTTAAAAAATCCTACCTTTGTCTTGATAGATTTCTCATGTAGCTGCCTATTTATAGATCTGACAATCTTTGGCGCTTCTTGCTTCAATAACCATTTTGGACTGCAAAACATGCCAAGAATTTAGCAAAGGCATCTAATAACTCAGAACTAGGACTTCCCTAGTTAAGAATCTAAGATTTCTAAAACCACACCCAACCGAGCAAATGCTAGATAAGAGGTAAAAGAGAAAACAAACTGCATGTACTTTAACACTCAGATAACATTACAAGTTTACAACTAAGTTACCTCTGATCATTTATCTCAATCCGTCCTTTTGTAACATTTTCAGTTTGCTGCAACAGTTCAATGAATGTATTAAAAAATCCATCTGCAGCAAAATAATTAATCCTGTGAAGTGAGATGATCCACTGACATTCATTCTGGTTTACATTGACATTTTCCTCCCTCTCTTCAAACCTGTCAATTAATTTTGGACAAGCCTGCGGAAAAGCAGAAAGTGTTTAATGATTTCATTGAAGGACTATTGTGAGAATTGAAGGAAATTAAACATCACATTTCAAGTCGATGAGAGACCAATACCAAGTAAAATACAAAATCAAAATGTTACAAATATATCGATAGCACAAGAGAGCACACAAAAATATAATGCGAAGTTTCAAGAGAAATTGCAAAGCATCTCAGGACTATTGTCCTCATACAGCTTTGAAAGCATCTCAGGACAGGAAACAATTAATGCCGCTAAGCATTTAGCTGCTGCTCTTCGGACTTTCCAGCTGACATCTTCATCCCCCGTATATTCAGTCGCTCACTACAACATAATAAAGCCAGCATAATTAGAAATCATTTAGTGGACCTGTGACTCCGAGTCAAACATAACCTCACACAGCTTGAAAACATACTCATCTTCCTTGAGTTTCATCATCAGAATCCTCCTCCATGCTATCAGTGAAGTTCAGGTCTTTAAAGTTAATGTGGCACGAGATCAAAAAGAAAGATTTAAACGAAGAGGTGCTGAAGTGGAAGAAGGTACGGAAACTATGCAGCCTTTCCATACTTTCACAACTCTATTTTAAAGCTTTTTGTCCTGATACAATCTGTTTGGTGTTTGACAATGTGGACGGTCTTACATATTTCCTCTTCCTAAGCTTTTTAATCCTGCTCACCCTCCTTGGATTATCATTTTCCTTCATTTTCTCTAACTTCTCTTTCCTCCCTTCAATATCAGATTGAATAACTTTCTCTCTCTTTTCATCTGACAGCAAAGCCAATCTAGCAAATTTCTTGGGCCTCACTAGGCCAAGCCTCTCGGTTATTTCCTTAAATGCAGGAACAAGACCGCGCCGTAGGAAGCATCCATCAATCAGCTGCATTGAGTTTGATTCAGGGAGAGCTGGGGCATCTTTCAACTCAAGGTCCAAACAAAACGGGGAGTCCTTTAACCACATCCTGAGGGAGTGTGCCTTCGCTACAAGAAGGCCACTTCGTGTTTTGCAAGGCAGAAAAGGTGAACCCATCTCCCAAAGGCATGCCTTCAATGTACTGTTAAGTGAAACCATGTTGTACTCGGATGTCCCCGTTATCAGCACAACTGATTTTGGAGATTCTGGATAACCCTCCAATGATGCATCCTGCCATAAGACAAGAACCTCTGTGTTAGACTCAAAAATGAAAGGGGAGCTTCAAAAGGGTAGTGATCTCAAACGAAACTGTGAAGGAGAAAGAGGGTTGCCTGCATCTGATCCAGCCATAAAGTAAGACCAACAAGAGCAGAACCAGCTGATAACTTTCTAAAGTCAGCAGCCCAGTCTTTGTCAGCTACCCTGAATTTAAAAGATTACTGGGTATAAGCAAACCGATGGAAACGGAAATTGATTGATAAGGAAAACCACTTTCTTTTCTTTAGCCTTGATAGACATAACATCCCAGATGGTTGACTATTGGATCTACCAACACCTACCTGAACACATCATTGTTATAGATGCCTCTCTTTACTGCTAATTGGAAAACCCATGAAGCAGTGGCACGGAGTTCATATGCCCACAAAAGGTCCTCCAAAGCATTGACAAAGTTGAAGGCTGCATTGTCTTCCAAGGGTTCTAGTTTTTCTAGGCAATGATCTACTTCCAAAATCAGTGACTCAGGTTTTTCTGTCACAAGCCTACAAGACAAGATTTGCTTGGAGATGGATCAGAGGAGAAAAAACTTGGAAAAAGAAGAAAAGTCGGATTGTGATTCTAACTTGAGAACTAATAATTACCTGATTGGAAGATCAAATCCGGCATCACGCAGTGCATTTAGGAGAATAATGGCTTCACTTTTGTGCTGGGATAAACTTGCAGCCCGTATAAAGCAAGTCCATATTCTATGATCTGGCTCCAGGCCTACTTCCTTCATCTCATTGAGCTTTTGAATTCCAATGTTATAATCTCCATTCTTCAGATAAGCACCAATAACTGAACTATATGGTAACGTATCAAGATCTAAGCCAGTTACTTTCAAATTGTCAAGCACCTTTTCAGCTTCCTGAGGCTGTCCAGAGCTGCCATAAGAAACCATAAGCAAGTGCATTGTGGCAAAGTTGGGTTCTATTCCGGCCTCTTTCATCATGGTGAACAACATTTCAGCTTTGGCATGGTTTCCTGAATTTCTAAACATTTTCATCATTGTATGATAGAAGGACCGATCCAGTTTACATCCATTTGACCTTAACTCTTCAAAAAGTTCTTCAGCTTGATCCAACAGCTTCTGCTTACCAAATGCCGAAATTAAGCTTTTGTAAGTGTCCAACTTAGGTTCTAGGCCCTGCCTTCTCATTTCCTGCATCAATGATAAACCTTCTTCTGGTCGACAATCTCTGCAGTACATTATAATTAAAGTATTGTAAGTATCGTCATCAGGTTGAAGTACAGCTTCTTGAATCTGCTGGTATACTTTAACTGTCTTTTTGAAATCCTTAATTCCTGCATATAACTTAAGCATGGAATTCCATATTGAAAGATCAGGCTTGAACCCTGCCTCTTCCATCTCATAAACCATTGCTTCAACATCCCTTACTCGTTTTCCCCTGCACAATAACTTGATCATAATCCTGAAACAATCCATGTTAGGAAAATAACCTGCAGCCTTCATTCCATGGTATATCTTCTTTACCTCAAATATGTTACCTTCTCGAGCAAATGCTTCAAGCATCAAGAGAATTGAACTCTTGCTTATTTTTAAACCCATATCTTGCAACTCCTGGATTAGAACATAGAGCTCATCCAATCTCCCATCAGCAATCAGAGCTTGCAAAAGACCATTTACAGAATCAATTGTTGGGGAAGGACCATCTCTCATCATTGTGTTAAAGATCACTCTAGCTCGCTCATAGCAACCACTTGCAGCATAAGCTTGAATCAAGGCATTCCAGACCTTCCTATCCACTGCTTTACATCTTTGTCTAAGACTTCCCACCAAACTTTCAGCTTTCTGCCACAGCTTCAATTTCCCGTAGACTTCAATAACATTAACATATATGTTGACATTGTCAAAAAAAATGCCTTTCATTTCTGCCTGATCAATCAAAAGGTGGGCTGTCTCAGGGAAACCCATCTTACAATAGATGAGCACCATAATTTGGTAAAGATGCTCAGATGGTTCAACACCATATAATCTCATGTCAGAATAAACCTGAGAAGCTTCACCAAAGAGTTCATTCTCTTCGCAGCCTTGAATCAGGATTTCATACATGGTTGAACTTCTGCTAAAAGAATGGAACCCTCTGGTATTACTATATTCCACCAAGGCAGCATCAAATCTGTGAGCCTTACATTGTATGACAACCAATGCTTCAGTTATAAGTTGATTGGAACCGGGAGCATGTTCTCTCAAAAATTCAAGCAATTCACATGCTTCTGAGTGCCTTCCACATGAACTATATGAACTGACAATAGATAAAAGACTTTCCCTGTCCAACTCATAGCCACTGGTGATGGCTAATCTCAACATTTTAGCAGCATGGTCATAACATTCTCCCTTAACAAGAATAGAAGAGATAACTTGTGGGTTCATACCACCAACTTTTTCCATATCTCTGATCACTCTTTCAATGACTTCCAATTTATTTTCTCTTCCAAGCACCCGCAACATAAACCCATAGAGGGCATGATCCAGCTTGAAACCGTCATGCAGCATTTCCTGATACAACGTGATAGCCTTCTTTGTCTCATTGACCTTCAGAAAGATATCCAATATAACTGAGTATGCTAGATGATCTGGTCTAATCCCAGACTTAACCATGCAATCAAATGTCTCTTGAGCCTCCACCTGTTTCCCAGCCTTGGCATATGCACACATCAAAGCACTATAAGTCCGAAGAGTGGGTTTCACTCCACTGTCCAACATCTCTGACATCACATTAGCAGCCTCCGTTATCTTATTTGCTTTTCCAAGCGAATCGATCAATACAGTGTATGTAACAGCATCAGGAGTCCGGCCTAGCATTTTCATGTCCCTGTAAAGCTGAAACGCTAGATCATGCTGGCCCTGCTTGCCATACATGTGGATAATAGTATTGTAGGTCATCTCATCTTTACCAAACCCCATTTTCATCATATCTTCACCAATATCCCTCACCTTTTCTATATCAAGTTCTCTTGCAAAAGCATACAACAAGGAATTATACGTCACTGCATCTGGGAAAAACCCTTTCGACTCCAATTCCTTAAAGAGCCGCTCAGCTTCGCTCGATTCTCCACATCTCCCATAGACGGAAATCATGGCATTGTAAGTCCAAAGATCAGGCTGACAATTATGTGCTTCCATATCATTGTAAACCTTCACTGCCTCCTCCAAATTGGATTCACGCGAACAGCCACTTATAAGAGTATTATAAGTTATTATATCTGGCCTAAGACCTGATCTTCTCACCTCATTTAAAAGGTCAATAGCCAAGTTTGGTACCATGGCTCCTGACCTCAGGCGAGCATTTATCAAAGTATTGAGACTCACGAGGTCCGGTTCGCACCCTCTCTCACGCATTAAATTGAGCAATTCTTGGACCTTATTAAACCGGCCATTTCGTGCATAGACGCCCATCATGGCATTGTACACTTGGACTGTATTGCCAATTCCGGGTTCAGCCCTCGTGAATATTTCCACAGCTAAGGCTTCCTGGCTAGCCTTTCCAAGGACTGCTAAGATAGTGGCAAGCATCCGTGCATTCGGGGAGTACCAGTGGCGTAAATTCAGCCACTCGTAGACCTCCAATGCACGCTGCCAGCTCGACTGGCCAACCCATTTCACCACAAAGCAAAAATCAGTTGGGGTCATTTGAACTTTCCTATCATCCAACACATCAGCCACAAACTCGTCGGGTTTCAGTCCCAAAATCCTATCAGTAAAAAGTTTCACTCTTTCTCTCCAATCTTTGGCTCTTTTGAGAGCCAGTTTGGTCATTTTCTTGGCCTTAGTCTTGCTGTGCCTCCCCAACACTTGTTGGGTTTCATCATTCGTATCCAAAGAACCCACAGAACCCAAATTCAGGTCTTCTTCCTCTTTCCCCTCAGAGTCGGAATCAGGGGAATCTTGCACAACATGGGTCGTGAGTGGAGGAGTGAATTGGGTGTGAGGTGAGGGATAAGAGTCAGTGAGCTTCAAATGGGGCCATCTGACTGAGGGTGAGGCTCTGCTATAGCTAAACTTCTGAGTGCTTTTCGTGTTCCTTGTGCAATCATCGCAGCCATTCGGTTGCCCAGTAGAGGAACTAGAAGTAGAAGCAGTACTAGAAGTGGAAGAAGAGCAAGAAAGAGAAGCGGTTCTTTTGCATACCTTAGAAAACGCAGACGAAGGCGATGAAGATGATGATATTGAATCTGAATGCAATAATGGCGCGGTGGGAAGGGTCGTCGTCAGTGCTCCTGTGAATGCCGCCATGAAGACTCGCTTTTGAATTCTTTCCGTGAGCTGGTTCGCGTTTCGGTTGATGGTCGCAGAGAGCAGAGAGCAGATATTTCTTTCCGTGAGCTGGTTCGTGTTTCGTGTTTTGTTTACTTATCACGATGTGATTGGGCTAGCTAAGTTGTAAATATTATATGTGGGCTGAAACCAAGTCCAACCCAAAACCTAAAAATATATATAAAAAAAACCTCAACCCTCAACGTGGCATTAAAATAATTTAATTTTACCAACTATCATTTTTTGGATTTGTTTTGGAATTATTTATAAAATTTAAATATTGTAAGATTTATTTATATCATTAGTGTTAAGAATAGGTATATAACTAAATATCTCTTGAATAATCTATAAAGATTAAATAAAACAAATATCAAATTACTTGAAAAATTCAAAAAACCGTTTAAAGATTATTGGTTCAAGCAAAACTTTTTAAAAGGAAATCAAACAAATAAGGTTAACTCTTATGTCCATCTTGACAGGTTGTTTTTTTTTTCCTTCTAATTTTGTCATAAATTAAAAATAAATAAATAAAATAATTACCTGAACAACATGTTACTGTTTGTGTCTTGGTTTTTAGCCGTCTTGACAAATTGTACATTTCATGTGTATTCGACAGTTATGGGCTATATAAGTCTCTGCAACCACACTAGGGTTGCGTGTTAGATTAGTCTCAAAAAGTGAGATGGGAATATTTTCAAACAGGATTTCTAGGGAGGAGCTCCCCCAGGAGATCACATCTATGCTTATAGGAGCGGGTATACATTCTCTCACCGCGGTAAGTATTTATATAGAGTAAGCTTTGATTGAGGGATTCATCAAATAAGGTTATTTGAGGGATACTTTTGTAGATCCCATTATATATTATATTTTATTAGTCTAAACTGTCTATTTTGTAGATATTCATTCAAAGATCATCATCTGCAAAAAATCATTTGAATCTGATATCATTTTACCACTCCATTAAATTATTGAAATTTTCGTACTTTCTTGAAGCATAATGTTCATTGATTTTGTAGAACACAATTAGATGTCTAAACAGTTTTCGATTTGTCTAATCTTTGGTAAGGATGATCTATGAATGAAGACCTAAAAAATAGATTGTTTGGATCATTAGAAAAAATATTGTAGGGTACCTTAAAGAGCGTCCTTCAACATATATATATATATATATATATAGAGCTTCCATTGAGAGATCGCTCAAATAAGTTTATTTGAGGGACACCTTTGTAGAGCCCACTCTGCATTGTATTTCACTAATCCAAACCGTCTATTTTTTAGATAATCATTCAAAGATTATCTTTACAAAAAATCACTTGAATTCGATATCATTTGTGACGGAACCCGACCCAAATTCCGCTTTCGAATCCGAGCTGAACCCTGTGCGTGTCCGACACCTGCCGGATGTCGGGCACGAATGACCTAACTGCCCTTCTATACTAAGCATGATAAAATAACAAGGTTGACTTCTACCGAAAAATCGACAGAGTCTTCCTTGTAACTGGATCAATACCAAAACATTTACATCTGCCAAACAAGTATATATATATATATATATATATACAACCAACTGCCAACATACATATATATACATTCCAATAGTTACATTCTAAGTTTAGGGCAAATTATCATAGCGACAACTAAGAATTTACAAAGGAGTCAATCATTTTACAAAACAAAAAGTCCTACATCAATAGAAAGGCGCGGAAGGTGGAAAACGGCCCGGTGGTGGATCCCTGTGCACGCCTACTGCCTGGGGGCGCAAAACATTATAAAGAGTGAATGGACCCAAAAACAAAGTTTAGAAAATAACATATAAACATACTAACCCCACTGTAAAAACAGTTATACAAACTAACTTATTCTCTTTATTTCTGAAATCAATGCACTCATATAATTATACATGTATATAAGCCAATCATACCTATGGTCAACATTAATTTCTTAAGGCATTGAAAACAGTTTAAAACTACCTCCTAGGTGTACCCCTTATTTCCGTCAATTCCTAATATCCGTCAATTCCTTGCATCACCATGGGTGATATGTACTCACAGGTCTCAGTGACACAAGGTCAGTCCGAGCCGCAACTCGCAGGATTCAGGGGACCGTAGTTAGCATGATCCGCATTACTCGCTCCACACGAGTTCGGGTACCATAGAACTCGTGGGGCAAATGTCAAGCATGCTGACTAAACCGAAGGCAACCAATACAATCCAAAGGCAATATTTTATCTGAAGGCAACATTTATAGATCTGGGTACAAGGTGGTTTAGGAAAATATAAAATATTCAAAAGCATAGAACATCTTATAACACTAATCTTTTAATAACATTTATTCAAGATCAAATACTGTAACTGAAACTGAACTGCTTAAATTCATTTATAAAAACAAAGAGTCCACTAACTGGTAGTCCGTGCTTGCTGGACCTCTTGAAGGTCCCTCCTGCAGGTCAACTGGTGCCCGGGTGCCTAATTCAATGACCATAATATTCTATTAATACAATATAGTATTAATTTAAAAACCCTGACACCCGGCTCCTAGAAGTACGTGCATCAAATTAAAATTGGTCATATGGCCATAAAAGCTTGGAATAGTTTAGCAGTATCTTGGGACTCAAAAAGCACTAGAGTCCCAAAAAGTCAACCCGGGACCCCACGGGTCCATGACCTCACAATATGATCCGGAAGCCTCTAGAAGTTCCAATAGACCTAGGATACGTCCCAAGGGTTTGGTATCGATCGGACGGTCGAATTGATCACGATTGTACAATCGCACGATTTCTAAACCCTAGCCCTAGGGTTCGCGATTTCGGAGTATCCGGGACTCTAATTCACGATCCGTCGAATCCTACATGATTCTGAAATTGTCTAGAGTAACATATCTGAAAAAGATTACGATCTAATAGCTCAACCATATTGAACCCGGAAATCGCACAATATGTAAAATCCGTTCGAGGCTCAAACGGTATCCAAATTGAGATCCACGAATTCCTACACGCTCGTGACAACTTAAGGATCTCATCGAGACACAGTGCCACTTCAATACCCTCGCCCATGCATTGCCACACGTGCCGGCAGTGCTGGGTGCCCAAAGCGATTACGTGTCGCCAGAAAATCTCAAAACTGCTGCTCCAAACTCCTACCCTAGGTATAACACCCTATTTGGAACCACTTTTATTTTGGACCTACCCCAAAAACTAACCGGAAGTGGCCAGAATCGAGACCCCAAAATTGGTCGAATTCCCAATTCGAAAATTAATTACCTACGTTCAAAATCGATGCAATCCTACCCAACCATCAGCTAGAGCATAGAAAATAGGTAGAAATCCATACCTTACTTGTCAAATTTGGAGGCGAAATGAGGGAGAACGAACGGTTTGAAGTTTTGAAAAAATCGACACGATTTTTTTGCAGATTCCAGCGGCTGGAGTGGCTGACAGCGATGGAGACCGGGTGGGATGGGAAGAGGAGGAAGTGGCGGTTCGAACAAGACCGGTCTCAAGGCCGGTCGCTAGCGGTAGCGACGGCGGTGGCTCTTGGAAGCCACGGCTGGGCAGAAAAACAGAGGGGGGAGGGCGCTGCGCGCTCAGGGAGAGAGAGAGAGAGAGAGAGAGAGAGAGAGAGAGAGAGAGAGAGAGAGAGAGAGAGAGAGAAACTGAGGGAGAAGAGAGAGAAGTGAGGTTTTGTAAAATCTGATTTTTTTTTTTCAAATTACTGTTTTGCCCCTCGTAGTATTTTAACCGTATTTTCTTCGTTAAAGCTCCGATTCGAGCTTACTTCGTGTCTACGAACTCAATTCGTCGTGCTCTACACAACGGTGTGTGTGTGAGATTGTCAAATTCCTTCTCGGTCAAAAAGTCAACTTTTCTTTAATAAATTATTCCAAGTGCAAAATTATCTTTTCCTCTTAATAAATTAATAATTAACTTTTAATTTAGGTTTGGGTTATTACAATTTGACCACTCAACTGAGTTATTTAAATTTTAGTACTTTCTTGAAGCGCTATGTTCATTGATTTTGCAAGACACAATTGGATGTCGAAACGGTTTTCGATTTGTCTAATTTTTTGCAAGGATGATCTATGGATGTAGACTTAAAAAATAGATGATTTGGATCGTTTAAAAAAAATCGTAAGGGACCCTAAATGGTGTCCCTCAATAGAAGGGGACTATATATATATGTATGTATGTGTGTTTTTGTCACACCCCGATCCGAAAATAAAGAATATTCTAGAATCAGGGTGCTTGAATTGAAAGAAATAAATAAATAAACTGAAAAATTGGTTAAAATGCATTACCATTATATATATGGGTATATTAGTGATTTGCCCCCTCAACTTGTACCTAACTTTCGATTGACCCCCTATCTTCTTCTTTTTTTTTTATAGAAAATTAAGAATATGAACTTCTTTTTTTCGCCACTTTCCCCCTTGTTGTCTAAATATGCAACATCTCATCCAATTTGCCGTTAAATATGAGGGCAAAATGATCATTTTGTACATTTAAAATAAATAAAAAATAAAGTAAAAATCAAAAAATTCAAATAATACTCTCTCTCTCTCTCTCTTTTTGCAGGTGTAGATGAAGAAAACCCAAGGGGGAGGGGGTAAAAAAACAAAAGGGAGGAGGTGAGGGCAGGAGTCTGTGGGTGGTGGATTGGTTTGGGAGTGAAGGGTTGTGGTCATGGGGGAATGGGAGGAGAAGAAAAATCCATAGGAGAGGGGGGAAGGGCTGGGTTTGGGGGATGAAAATACATAAGGGGTAGGTGTGGGAAAGGGTTTGTGGGGGTGGGGGATTGGTCTGGGAGTAAAGGATGGTGGTCATGGGGGAATGGGAGGAGGAATGGAGGACATGGAAGGGGTTGGCAGTAGGTTTACTCTTTTTCTTCAATTTTTTCTAAAAAATAATTTTTAACTAAAAATTGGATTAAATGTTGAGAATTTAGACAGTAGGGGGAAATTGGCGAAAAAAATAAGTTCATATCTTTAATTTTCTATAAATAAATAAAAAGGATAGAGGGTCAATTGAAAGCTAGGTACAAGTTCAGGGGGCAAATCACTAGTATACCCTTATATATATATAAATTATAATAATCTTACAAGTATACAAGATATAAATAAAAGTTTATCCCTCTAAACCAATCCAACTTTTCTGGTTTCGACTTTGTCTTGCTCACTAATTGATCTGAAAAATAAAATATGTGAGGGATGAGCAAACCACCGCTCAATGAGTAGATTATGTATTATGCTAGTCAAGCAATGTCATTTTACACACTCTAGAAAAATATAATAAAAAGATACACAATCCAAATCATATTACATCATTACTTCATATCTTGGTTATCCTTCACAAATTGTACCCAGTATATGACCCCTATCGTTTTCACTGCCCTATATCCCCATCTAGTACATTTATCCTTTGGATACACCGTCACTGAAGTTCTCATGTTCCATGAATAATACATACTTCACAAAAACTCCAAATAATATATATTGTGTGAAATATTGCACAAATTAGACATGCTTGACTTGAAAATAGAGAGAGGTTTGTAAATAGAAAAAACCCATGATTTTCACATTTATCACAAAATAAGAACTTTTAGAACATATTACATAATCACTCACCATGATAAGTATGAAATATTGCAAGACAAACACACACGCTCTTCATCTTGTTTCTTTTTCTTCCTTCTCTCTCTCTCTCTCTCTCTCTCTCTCTCTCTCTCTCTCTCTCCCCCTAACACTACTTCATGGTAGAAATCTATCTTAAAGGATTGGAATGAATGATTGAAGTAAGGAAGCATGATACTTATAGGAGAGGCTACAGATATGCAACCAAATAATATTTATGTACACAATATTTTAAACCACCAAAAGATAAGATAGAAAAGTAAGAAAATAATGTGAGTCATCCACCTTTGGCCAAAGATATCACAACACCACTTGTTACTAGCATGTAAGGTGGCATGTCAATGATGATTTGATTAAAACCAATTCTAAGTCTCTACACGTGGAAAACAAGAATGGTGTCATCTTTCAACTAAAGGGATAATCTCATACTGGACGTAAGATTTAATATATAAGTCTTCACAATAAATATTTAAATAAGAAGAATTCATATTCATAAATAATTATATATATATATATATTTACGGGTTCTCACAGTTTTCTGAAAGTCATATTTTTATTTGTTAGTGATCAGATGGATAGTTATTTACAGAAAATTATATATAAATTGCATTTATAAGATTATATAACATAGCATGTGGATGGTGCCATGCATGCACACAGGTATATATGTTGGGGAAGGTTGGGTGATTCATTTCACTTCAACAAATGATCCAATAAGTAGTAGCTCATCGAGAGTGCCTACATGTGGAAACTGCAGGCATGACCCAAACACGAAACGGGGAGTGCTGAGAACCTGCATTGATTGCTTCCTAAAAGGCTACCACCTGCTTCACTTCGAATACGAGGCCTCTCAACTCCACTTCTTATTCAAATAGAAAGGAATTTGCAGTATTGAGTGTTGCTATTCAAACGACGAAAATGTACGTTGTGCCACCAAGATTTTTAATAAAGATAAGGTTCATGGGAAGGGATTTGGTGACTACGACTTGCTTTATAATAACTGCGAAAACTTTGCCAGTTATTGCAAAAGAGGCACGCTCGTGAGCGAGTAGGCTCTCAAGGCAATGGGTATTGCAGCTGCATCCTCTAGCACCGATGCTCCATTCTCTATGTTATGTTATGAGAATTGTTGTTTGATTGCGTGATCAAAATAATTTCTTGAATTTTCTATGCAATTAATTAATTACAATTGTACTTGTGCACTTTATGTTTTGAAAGCATCTTAGGTATGTGTTGGTCCTTTTTTTCGTCGGGCACTCCTTTTGCCGGACGCGAGGGTCGGCTTGCTCAGAGGAGCAGAGAGGTCATTGGATCAACAACAACGCCCCAATTGATGTTTCTTGGCTTGCGATGAGGACTCTTTCAACTTTTGAACAAAATTAAAAGTTGAATCAGTATGACAGGATCGAGCGAGCTAGGATAAGGCCCTATCCCTCGACTCCTCTCAGCTATAATCCGTGGGGTTACGTAGGCGTGCCACTATTGGATATGAGACCAGTCCAATAGACCTAATATGGGGAGTGTTGTGAGTTGATTTGATGATGTTCGTGCTTTTTCTCTGGACCTCTAATAAAGCCATTGTGCTCCAAGAGGGGTACTAGCCTGGATATATTATTTTCTATGCCTCAACTATGAGGACTTCGATGTTCTTTCATTCGTGTATGTCAGCTTGATAAGTGTCGGGGCTTTTTCGTTCCGGCAGCTACTGATGGGCCTAGACTGTTGTACAGAGCCAAATGTGTGAAAATTGCCCCTGGATCTGAGTTCAAGGATCAGACCCCAAGAGTGTTTCGAAAGGGTAGCTGAGCCTTAGGAAATACTTTGGTCTCCTTCACCAATGAGACCAATAGTTGCTTACAGATAAATTCTTGGCTAGGCTTGAGAAGCTTGTGGCATGGAAGCTAAGCACTCATGAGTTTAGCATTAAAGAGAGAGTGTTGTGATTTCCTATGAGAAACAGAGGTTCAAAGCAAGGGGAAGAGATTTTGAGAGGATTCGTTGAGGAGAGAGAGGGGGAGAAAGATGAGGGAGGAGAAGTGGGTGGTTTGAGCAATTTTTCGGAGCCTAACAAAAGCTCTATCATACTTGGGAATGGCTTGCTAGAAGAGAAAATAGGAAGAGATGGAGGAATAAGGCTCGAAATTGAAGGGTTCCAGGGATGAGAGGTGATGCTTGCTCTATCTAGACGTGGTTGAGATAATGGGTAGAGGATACCTCCTTTTTTATAGCCGTTGGAAGCTCATTCTTCCCAAGAAATCCTAATGGGTTCTCTCCAATTTTGCCAAGTCTTCTCTTTCATTTTTCTTCCTTTCCTTTGATTCATCTTTAATTTGTGAAATCCTCCACTATATAAACACACAGAGACAAGATTTTTGGGAGCTCAAAAGTCTTCCTGCACCGCTTCAGTGTTAAACTCCTATTTTTGGCTACCACCTCACCTTCTTTCCTCTCCTCTTCGATGGCAAGAGCTGGTGTGAAAAAGAAATAGGTAAGGGTGCAGGTTTGAAGGGTGTATTTTCTCCTAGCAACCTGGGCGCGCTATTACCCTTTGGGTTTTTGGACGATCTACTTTGAAGTCTGCTTTTGGCCATATGCTGGAGCCTCCCAGCAGTCTACCTTCGTGAGTGGCTTTTGGCTTCTGTTGCTGTTTTGTCTCCAGCTAGGTGCTGAAGATTTTTAGATACTTTCTTGGTCATTTGGGCCTTCCTAAGGTGATAGGTTAGTGTACTAAAGGAATGGGCCAACCTCTTAAAGTGATGGACCATTTTTATTAAGGTGATGGGCCAATTTTTTAAAGTAATGGGCTACATATTTCTCTTTTTATGCTTACTCACATATTTGGGCTCAAGAAATAGGCTCGAGTTTTGGGGCTCCTAAGCAGTCCAAAACTTCAATTTCTCGGCTCATCAATGGGCCTCATGAATGCTCGTTACCATCCATACCACAACCCACTCAGCAAGCCCGGAGCATTTGCGTGGCTTGGGCCCACTTAAGCTTGTAGTGTGGCTAGGTGTAATAATAATGATTTTTCGCTTGGCATTGCATGTCGCTTGGCATGCTTGAATTTTGTCGCCTTTGAAAAGGGATACAATGCTTGACGGGATAATTAGCATGGGCTTGTAAAGCCGGTGCCTTTTATAGGCCCATTTCTATTCTTATTATGCCAGATAGCATATTTATTTGGGCATGGCATGTGGTCGTAGCTCGCGCAAGCGTGCATGACGAATTTCCCGTGCTCCGAACCGGGTATCTTCTTAATAAGGTGTCGCACTGGGCTGAAAATTTATTTGGACCCAACCCTAGATTTTTTGGGCCTCAACAATAAGTATGAGCGGTACCTGATCAAGCAAGGGGAGAGACCAAGATCGTGGTTAGTAGTACCCTGTTTGGGCTTAACAACCTGATTTGAAATTCGTGTAACCCTCAGACTGGGTCAACAGTCAATTCGGGCCTGGATCTACTTCCTGTCTTTTGGACCAATATGGCCCTATTTGGGCCCGAATCCCTCCTTTGGTCCGAATGATGAATTTAAAAGTGTATAAGAGATAAATTAAATTTATCTACTGTCAAGAAATTAACAAAAAATATAAGCGATTAAATGACAAGCACTTGATGAAACAGTTAAAACGAGTTCTGCAATCTCTTCATCTAATCTAAACTTAAATGACATGAAGAGAATAGAGGTTCTTTTTAACTAATCCATTTGATTAATCCAAACATAAATTACAAAACAAGGAAAGACTAGAGATTTCTCTATCCAGTTAGATGATTACATGAATTCAAATTGATCATTTTAGAAGAAAATCATACCATGAAGATGGCAGAGCAACAAAAGATGAACGCAAGAGTTGTCAACTAGTTATCTGGAATTTTAAGCAGGATGGTTTGAAAATATCTTGAGTTTTTCAAGTATTTTTGAGATGTTGCGTCTAGTTTAGAGAGAGAGTCCTCTTCTTATGTGGCGGAAGCTCTTTAT
>NC_034014.1:17916360-17990787 GCF_000346465.2 Prunus persica
GACAATGGCACAACCATTGTTGACAAAAGTAACAAGCTTTTCTCTTTTTCATCGTCATCGTCCCCATCTCATTCATGTTCTTCTTCATAACAAACATGCACAATTTTCAAACGAACCAATTCCAATAATCTCCTTCTGTCCAAAGCCCAATCCACAATTTCCATCTGTGCCCTTTTGGTCTTCGTCCACCCTCCTCCTCTTTATCCTCTCAACCTTTGAAACCACAACCAAGCCTCACCCACTCATCACAACAGCCTCCAAAAGATTTCTCTCCCAAAAATCTCCACCCACCATCAACACAGACCCTAAATTACTCAATATATCCATCACGTAACGAAATGTCTCTTAGTACTGACGGAATAGGTAACGTGAGACAGTTATTAAAAGTGTAGATGGTATTTTGAGATGTTTCAAAGAATATGTGGTAATATGAGATAACTTTGAAAGCACAGGGGCATGTACATAAATAAGCCTACTTATAATATTGAACCCTTAATTGAAACCCATACATCTATGCATTAAAGGAACATGAAATTTGCAGAAATTGGTTTGATAGAAGAATGACTATTTGTGGAATACGTAATTTGAGTGATTTGTCTCGTGTTTTTGTTGTTTTTATATAATGGAAGGGAATTATAATTAATTAACTACTATGACATAAGCATATTTATTTCTTTATTTATGTTTTAGGGGCATAATTGGAGAAATTAAAAAATTAAAATGTAAACATCAAAAAAGTAAAAAAATGCATGTACTCTTACGTGACACAAAAGTGAAAGTATTTAGATCAACAACAACAAATGTGACCCATAAAAAATAATAAATGCGTGGATTGCACCCAAGTTTTATCTTCATATTTGAATTTAACCTAAATTTTCTATTATTATTGTTATTATTATTAATATTATTATTTATTAGCAATTGGCATACAAACTGGTGTCAATATCATAAAAGTGATAGTAGAATTTTGCATGAATTCTTGGTACATTCAAAAAAGGATAAAGTGTCGTTTTTTGTTAACAATGTATTGTTGCTAAGGTGTTCAACGTGGGCTAGATTGATCACGTGCGTATTAGTGTATACATGTGCATGTTAGCATAGTTTACTTAGAGGAGAAGTAATGTTAGTTAGCTATATAAGGATAACCTTAGGCAGAGCTTAAGCTTAACTTGGGATGTATAAGATTTTTCAGAAAGAAATATACTATGCTTCTTTCTCTTCAACTTTCTCTTACTAAAACCCAAAACCTAAATATATTTTTCTGCCATGGTTATCATGGTATCAGAGCTTCGGCTCTTCGATTCTTGATCTTTTATGCTTCCGCACCACTGTCTCACAACTAATTTCGGTTTCGAGTTATCAATTGCAAGAATGGCGAATCGTTGGGTGCTTGCGTTTCTCTCGAGTTTCATAATCTTTTTGGAGATTCTACAAGTGTTCTTCGTCAATTTTCTTTGTGCACTATTCTTCTTGACTTGGTGTTGAATTCATCTCTGCTAATTTCGGTTTCGAGTTATCAATTGCACCAATGGTGAATTGTTGGATGCATGCGTTTCTCACAAGTTTGATAATCTTTTTGGTGATTCTGCAAGTGTTCTTCATGTGCTGTTCTTCTTGACTCGATGATGAATTCATCTCTGGTATGCCGTTTCTTTCTTCAATCTTATTTAAGCATGATGGATTGAAGCACGAAGCATTTTATATGATTTCTTGAAGCACAAAGCAATTTTCGCTGATTTCTTGAAGCACGAAGCAATTTTTCTGTTTTCTTGAAGCACGAAGCAATTTCTCTGTTTTCTTGAAGCACAAAGCAATTTTCTTCTGTTTTCTTGAAGCACGAGGTAATTTTTTGATTAATCGAAGCTATTGTCTCTGATTATTGAAGCACAAAGCTCTCTAATTCTTTGACGCTCAAAGCAATCTGTTTGTAAATTTGTTTGTTGTGTCTACATTGAAGTGTCTCTTAACGTTCCGAATATTGAGGCCTTATTTGGCGTATTGACTTTTAAGTTGAATGATGATAATTTCATGAAATGGAATTATCAATTAGAGCATGTGCTTCAAGGCTATGACTTATATGGCCATTTTGATGACACATCTGTGTGTCCACCTAAATACTTCATAACTGAGTCTGAATGAGTTACAACTGAGTTAACTAAGGCTTATCATCACTGGATTCAAATTGATAAATCTCGGCTTAGTCTGCTTATAGCAACTCTGTCAGATGAAGCAATAGAGTATGCTATTGGTTGCAAATCAGCTAGAGATGCATAGTTAAGCCTTACAGATAGGTAAGCTTCTGTCTCAAGGGTTAGGGTGAATCAACTCAAAATTGGGTTGCACACCATCCACAAGGGTGATGATTCAGTCGAGAAGTTCTTACTTCGCCTAAAACACATCAAAGATCAATTTTCTACAGCTGGTTTTAAGCTCTTTAATGATGACATTATTATAGCAGCCTCAAATGGTTTCCACCAGAACTTGATATAATTCCACTTAAACATGCCAAACAAAGGTAACTCAGTATTTACCTCACTGAAGCGATGATTTAATTCTGCAAGTTGCCACTCAATGATTTGAATAAAGATGTCCACACGATAATGATGGAGGTGTGTTATTCTAGGAGCTCTCCAATGTGATCTCCATTGAGCTACATATGCATCATCCATGTTTGGAACCATAATATCATGTTTGTCACAAAGGAAGATACTTGATCAAGCAAGGCTTCAAATGTATTCTCTCTCATGTGTTGTAGTTGGTTCTTGCAAACTTTGACTAAAGTCATTGCATTCCCAATATCTTGGTATTTCCTTTGTAATACTTATGACAAGTCATTTGTGGTCCAAATATAGATCTCATGAAAAATAAGTGAAATACAAACTTAAAAGATTGTATTTCTCTCAATAACCTATTTGCTTCACCTAGATTATCAGTGGAGCCATCCTTAATAATCAATTTAAGCACTTTCAACAAAGATTTAAATATGGAGATGATACTAAGTAATGTACCATAATATGAGTTCTAAAGTGTATCATCGGGATACTTGAGACAAGTTTCTTGATTTAGGCCTCGCCCTGTTGGAAAAGTATATTTTTCAAGAGCTTTCGTAATATCCTTTTGTTGTTGATCTCTAAGTATGTCACGACGCTTACACGATGCTCCAACAATATTAACCAAACTATTACAAGATGTGAAGAAAGTGACAATATAAGCATTTCTCTTTGCCACGGCCACGGGAGCTAATTGAAGTTAATGTGCAAAACAATGAATATAATAGCACAAGGATTTTCTTTGAACTGTAATAACCCAAAAAATTCAAGGTGGATTTTCATATTTCAGTAAAAAAAAATAATATTATGGTGAAGAATGATTATGGGTAATTTATCAAGTGATTTTGGATTGAGACTATTGGATTAAATGTGTTTAATTTCAAGTTAGACAAAAAAGCCCTTACATAACATTTTGTGAATTGTTCAAAGGACATTTAAGATATTGAAGTCAGACGATAGTAGTGGACTCAACGAATAGGTAGGAAATCGTTTCTGAACTTTGGGCTAAAATGACCAAAATACCCCTATGTGTAAAAAAAATTACCAAAATACATTTGTAAGCCCAAAAATAAAAATATATGAAACGTGGAGGGCATCAGCCCACCCTTCTCCCATTCTTTCCCCCTTGCCTCAAGTTTTCAAATCCAGCATTATGAAAGGATGAGTAACCTAGCCTAAAGTGATGACTCATCTAGCCTAAAGTTATGACTCACCTAGCCTAAGGGATCTTCCCCAATGATGAATCTGATTTCCTTTAGAGCTAAGAGAGTTAAGTTGCTAGCAAGAGAGAGAGAGAGAGAGAAATAAGAAGAAGAAGAGGAGGAGGAGAAGACATGGAAATAATGGAGATGTTATTACTATTACATCCATGAGAGAATTAAGAAAGCAAATGTGAGAGGTAGAAGAGAAAACGGTGAAATGTTGAAACAATTGGAAGGATGAAAGGTGGGACTCTTTTTCTAAGTTCATTTTCAATTCTTTAGTTTTTGTATAATTAATTGTTTGAGTGAATTTACAGTTGTAATTGAGTCAGAGAATGATTTGTGAATCTTTTAAGGCATAAGAAAATCAAAAGAAGCATTTTGAAATCAAGATTTTCAGATTGTGGGTGTGTTGATAAATTTTTGGGTTTGGGTGTTCAAACTTTAGATCCAAATCTTGTTTTTGGGAAGCTTAGGCCAAGGATATGATGTTCGAGTATGATTTTGAGCCTTAAGGATGGTATTTGAGGTGTGTTGAAAGAGACTTTTGAGAAAATTATGAAACTTTGTATTTTTCTGGAAGGGTTATTGACTGAAATGGTCCTTCAACTATTGCTCCAGTATCATTTTGGTCCACCAACTAAATTTTTCATTTCAATGGTCCTTCAACTCTTCATTTGGTATCAAAACAGTCCTACTGTCAAAGTCTGTTAATTTTATTGTTAAATTGAGGGGTACAACTGTCCATATAAATTAAAATACTAATAAATTAATTAAAAATTATAGAAAACTATTATTAACATTAGAAAATAAAATTAAAAATTAAAAATTGAATCTCACCACAAATGCGTATTGTAGTTGGAGGACTAGGTACAAGGAAGAGATGTGATTCACCACTCTCTCTCTCTCTCTCTCTCTCTCTCTCTCTCTCTCTCTCTCTCTCTTTCCCTCCATGAGCCTCCTCTCTCACCAAAAACTTCTCAAGACACTCACTACCTCCTCTCCCAACTAGATAGATCCCATCACAAAAGTAGAATTAGTAATGAAGAGGAAGGAAATTGGAGAAAAAGAAAGGAAGATAGAGTCGACCATGACATTAGTTGGTTGGAAGTAGATGAAGAGATAATACCCGATCACAAGCCCAACTGAAGTTCCAACTCCAAAATTGCAAAAACCCAAAATTGAACTCAGAATAACAATCTCTAATCTGCCCATAAAATTTATGTTTCTAGTAGCTGTCCACCAAAGGGTTTTAGAATTTTTCTTATTTAGTTCCTAAGATAGTATTTGATTCATTGAGCTAATACTGCTACAGCCCCACCCATGAATTTCTTTCCATTTCTGGAAAATTCAGGAATGTGCCAACAACTCTTTGAGACTTTAAATTCATGGAATTGTTCCCTTAACAAGCTAGTTTTGGCTCCTTTGTTCCCATAGAAGAGTCCAATTTCTGGAAATTTAAAGGCGTTGTTGCAACAAATGATTTTGTTCAGTTTATTGCACATGGACAAGTAGGAAGTTTAGCTAGGTCTGTTATAACTTATATGTGAAGTATTTCTTAGGCTCATTATTGCTTGCTCATCATGTGTCAGTGTGAAGAAATCTTCCCAGGAGAGCCTCAAAAGGCACAAATGACCATATTCTATGGTGGACAAGTAATAGTGTTCAACAAAATAATTGACAGATAGAGGAATCGGGTGAGTTGCAGGGATCGACAGATTTGGATGGATTTGCCCCTCGATTTTACGGAATAATTGACAGACTTTGACGGTAAGACCATTTTGATACTAAATAGAGAGTTGAAGGACCATTGTAATGAAAAATTTAGTTCGTGGACCAAAATGAAATTCGAGCAATAGTTGGGGGACTATTTCGGTCAATAACCCTTTTCTGGAAATTTTAGTTCATGGGCCTTAGTTTGGCTCTCATGTTCCTTTGATCCATGAAATATTTTTGAAAGGTTTTGATGTTTTGGAAATAGGAATAGCAAGGGTCTAAACCCTTTTGATTTCACTAATTTTGGTTATGTTTTGGGGGATCAAAAATTGGAATGAAGTTGGGTTTACAAAACTGCCAAAACATAGGAAGCTAGAAAATGAAAATTCAGATTTTTGGGTTTGTCTTTAGGTTCAAATTTCTCACTAACCGTAGTTCCATTTTCACATTTCTGTATATGTATAGAAAGTTAAGGTTACCAACTTTAATTTGAGTGTAGTCTTGCAAATTTTACTATTGTTAATTATGCCAAAAACAAAGTGGAAAACAGGAAAAACATGATTTTTTGGGGAAGACGGTGAATAATACCATGCAGTTACCATATGTGTGTTCAACGCATGAGGTGCGATGTTGGTGTCGTTCGTCATCCTCCCCAACTTGGTGTTTCACTTGAAGTCTGTTAACGTTGGTTTCAAGACCATCCGAGACTCATAACTTTTTAACCAAAAATTATGCTAAGGAAAAGCACTAATTATTATTTGTCCCTGTTGTTCGATTTAGGCTCGAGTGGAAACAGAAGGATTGGAAGGGTCATTCGGTATTCTAACTAGTTGGACACGAGGTAGGGTTTCCTGATTTCTCGATGATTGGGCTATGTCACTTTTAATCTTGGTGCTTATATATCGTACTATAAATATGAATATTATTGTTGCTTTGTTCAGTGAATATTATTATTGATGTTTCTTTGTAGATATTATTTGACGTTGGGTGAATATTATTATTCAAGTGATTAAATCTGAAATATTATTGTTATTATCTATATTATTATTCAGCATAGATAAATGATGTTTGCGCTGCATTACACATACTTCATAAATACAGTGGAGTCTGGGGTGTGTGTGTGTGTCATTTGAGGTATATCTAATGAGTGGGAGAAGGCTTTAGAGATCTTTGTTTCGGACGATTCCAGCCACCAAATTTGTCAATCCAGGTATGCTTTGTCATCCTTTCAATGTGATCTAGCTGATGGTTGGGTTGATTATGATCGATTTCAAGGTTTGAAACTTGTTTTTCGAATCAAAGGACCAGTTTTTGGCTTGAGTTTCAGGCAAGTTTTGGTCACTTTTTGGCCATGGCCCAATAACAAAAGTTGTTACACTTGTTGTCCTGATCACGTAAGTATAGGTATTGTCGGGTGTTTTGAGATTTTTCGAGTAGTCGGAATTTTCTCAAAACACTCACGCGCTGTCGGTGCATGTAGCGGCGCGTGGGCCAGGTTTGGGTGGCCCATTTGGTTCTAAAATGTTCCCCATGTTGTCCCGAGCATGACAGTATGCTCGGATTTGAATTTGGTTATCGTATGACTGTCGATCAGATTTACGCATATTAGACGTTATCTGGGTTCTATATGTTCGGACCGTTGGATCGACTCCATTTCTAAGTATGTTGATCTAGGCACCTCTAGAATTGTGTAGAAATTCACGAATCAAGAATTGGAGTCTCGGATGCTCCGATTAAATGATTCAAAGATTAGGTAAAACGGTGACCGTCCGATCGCGAGCAATCCGACAGCTCGATCTGGACCAAACTTGTAGGACGTATTTAATAAACTTTGTTCAACCCGTATGAACTTTCGGATCGAAAATCAGAGGTCGCGGGCCTCGTTGACCAAATTTGGGAAGTTTAACCACTCGGTTGACCGAGCATCTTCTGAGGCTATTCCACCATTCAGAACATGTAATTGGACCTTAGGAACTTCTCGTTCGTCGTTCATACACTTGAATCTCGAAAAAAGTATGAATTTATTTTAAAGTCTCGTTTGAAGTATTTTATGTTAATCTAGCCTCTTATTCTGAAATAGGTACTCCGACGCAGCATACCAGTAGGCAGGACACTCTCAGGGTCAAGCAGCGTTTGATTATCTATGAGTGGACTTTGTTTTTAAATAATATTCATTATTTTCAATGATAGAAAAATATGCATATTGAGTCCTTTGATTTTGAGTTATTATGTATTTTGAAGTTGAAATATAATATGATTATGAAAGTATTGGAATTATATTCGAATAATTGCGGATTATGATTTATCTTGAATGGATATATGCTATTTTTCTGAGAATTTTTATCTATACTTGGACATGTGTTGGGTACATGGTGTCGTTGGGAATGAGATTATGGAATGAGAGTGGATTGTGGTTTATGTCAATTTAGAGTGCTATAAGCACTTCCCTATGTACCTCCCCGAATTTGGAATACTGAAATTGGATATTTGGAATTTTGAGATACTTGAATATGTCAGAACCTAGGCACCCTTGACGGGGTGTTTCGTGGACCCTTAGCGGGGTTAGTCTACGCGCATAGGACTTGTCACATGCGCACGAGTATTGAGGATTCTACTGTATGTGCTAGTGAGCCCAATCCCCCGATTGGATGGCTTGTTCCCTAGCCACATGGTCAATTGAGGATTCTTCCATGTGGTCTAGTCAAACAATCCCGATTGGATTGTTTCCTCGGTACAAGTTTGGTAGTGGTCTTCCATGTGGTAGTGGTCAAACAATCCCCCGATTGGATTCTTCCATAGATATATATATATATATATATACCTATACATTCATTCTTATTTGTCAGTGAGGATCCTTCCTCGCTCGCCTTGCCAACGGGCAAGCGTTTTGAGAGAGTGGTTTGGGGAAAGGTTTTTGAATGGGATGGGTATTAGTATATCATTACGATATATGGATTTCACTTTAGTTTTGACTTAGTTATATATATATATATATATATATATATATATACCAATTATGAATGCATGTTTTCTGAATCGTTTTCCAAACAGTGGGGTTATTATATGTTTGTTTCAAAGATAACAAAACTTTGTTTTTGTCTACTCACAAGTTTTCTAGTTTTGCGTCCCCACCTGAGCTGAGCAATAAAGCCAAGCTCTGAGTTTCTGAGCCCCGACTTTCGGTAGGACACTCTTTATCTATTACATTTTCATTGAACTTCACTTCCATTTGTAAACTGAATCTCATTAGATATGCTTTGTTATCGCCCATGTTAGGGTTGAATGTAAGGTCGGAGGCCTATTATGTCAACTGCATGAATTTACATTGTGCATGCTACTGGTTGGTGTTTATAATTGTGTTTTAACATGTTGAAAATTTGGAAAATGTTCATTTTTCATGGAAGACTCTGCCGAAATTTCAGCAGAAAGTCTTATCCCTTTTTAGTAGGTAGGCCTAGCTTCAGTATGTTGTCGAATAATCTATAGGATTCGTTGCAGATTCCGAGGAATTCGGGGCGGGTCCTGTCAAAGGAAGTGGGTTTCAACTAAGTTGTTAGGCTTTTGTTGTTGATTTGTGTAATTAATGTTTGTAAGTAGTCAATCGTTTGATAAAGATCTTAGTGTGTATTTAACTACGAGCTACTACGACTCTGATTCTGTGTTGTTAAGTAAATTTGTATTATTTGTGGCTCTATTTCTCATCATATCATGGGAATAAAGGATTTTATTTTTATGACTATGGTATGGCTCACACCATGATTCGGGAATATTCCTTATTTTTGAATCGAGTCGTGACATGAACTCACCCTTCATATTACTAGCTCTATCATATTATTGTCCTCTTAGCATGGAAATGCTCAATTCCTCTTCTTAAAACAATGTGTCAATAACATCCTTGAGTGAGTTTGATGTAGTGTCGCTAACATGTTGAATGCCCACAAACCTCTCAATTACATCCCCACTTTTGTCCATATAACGAAACACCACGGCCATATATTCTTTTACTAACACATCACGCGATTCATCAACTAATAAATAGAAGAATGCATCATTCATATCCTTAATGATTTTCTTAATAATTTCAGTGGCACGAGCATTCACAAGATCTTTTTGATTTGTTGGGGCTATTAACTTTCTCATCATGATCAGCAAGAAATTGTAAGAGCTCCAAATAATCCCTATTGTTTGAAGTGTCACTCTCATCATGACCACGAAAAGGAAGACCTTGCTTCAACAAAAAATTTACGCAATCAAGAGAAGTTGTCAAGCAAATACGATAATCAACACGAGCTTGCTCTAATTGCTTTATCAAAATTGTTCAGATGTGTTGCTTCTGATTCATAAGATCCGCAGAATATTGTCTAGATTGGTTATGAACACTTCCAACACATCCAACTTGTTGCCTAATTTTATCTTTCTTCTTCCAATTTCTAAAATCCATCTCTGTAAAGGTGTCGCTACACCCTTGACCAATTTGAAATTGGATATGAAAAGATAACAATAAAGGCAAAATGCAGCATCTTTACTAATACTATATTCCGACCAGTCAAACTCATCAAACCACTTGACATTAAAGCATCGATCATACCCTGAAAGATCAATTTGTGAAAATGTGTGATCCTTAGACTGACATGGACCCTTTTGTAGATATGCTCTTCGAACTTCGTCAAGACATCTTGCAACTCACTTTCTTTCGAACTATTCACATCTCTCGAAATACCCACATCTTTCGAACTCGAACTACCCACATTATCCGAACTAGAAGTAGTTGATGATAAATTTCTCTTAAAGTATCGTTCCATAACTGTATTGGTTGAAATAATCAATCAAGCATCAACAATAACAAAAACCCCTAATTTATGCAAACTAACCAAAATAAAATCCCAACAACTAATCAAACTTACAAAAAATATATTCTAATATAAAACACTAATTTATTCAAACTAACAAACCAAAATAAAACCTCAACAACAACAACACCTAATCAAGAAAAACAAAACACATATAAGTATCTTTATTAATTAATTAAAGCATAAAGAAATTAAGGTAACAAACTTTCAAATTTGAGGGAAAAATCCACCTTTGAAATCAAATTGAATTTGAGGGTGACTTCTTTACTTTGCTGTTGCCGCCGCCGCCACTATGAAGATGTCGTCGATGTCAGATTTGTGGGGAAAGCCACTGTCGAATTGGGTGAAGGTTGGTTTACTAGGATTAGGGGGTTTTGGGGATTGGAGATTTAGGGTTGAGAAGTGAAGAAATGAGTAGGTATTATCGGGCAACAATTGCTGCAACGATGTCATTTTGACATTGAGCGAAACAAAAAAAGGAAGGGTGCGCGCTGCGCCCAAGCAGCACGCTGGAGCACATAGAGAGGTTGCCCATTTAGGGCATTTCATCGAACAGCTTGCGAGGGTCAAGTTTTGCTCCTTTAATGGCGGATTTTAGAGGTTGCAGGGGTCAATTGACCACCCTTGCTCCTCTGTGGATCCGTCCTTGCTTGAGAGCACATTAGATATTTTTTCTTCATAACAGGTTAGAAGCCATTGGAGGGAGGGAGGGAGGGGAACGGATCTTGCAATGGCTGGGTTATTAATATTTTTTTTTCCATTTTGTTGATTCTTTTTTTAAATTTTAAAAATACACTTTGTATTTTAAAAGGAGTTTACTTTTTATTTTGCTTTAAAATTACGAATTTGTACTTATTGTTGACAGACAAGTTTATAAAATTTAAAAAACTTAACGGTAAAGGTGAAATTGAATATTTATTATGAACTAGCCTCTCTGCACGCGCTTCTGCGCCTGCGAGAGGCTTTTTTTAAAAAAATTTAAATTTATTTTAGAATTAAAAAAGATAATAGATAGTTGTGTTTCATAAAAATAGGATCCATTATCTGAATTTTCTTTTAATTTTAATTTTTTTAATATGAAAAATTGTGAATTTACCATATTATCCTCATTTAATTAATAATTTTAATTCTTAATGTTTGCATTAACCAAGGGCATTTTCTGGTATTTTGAATGTTTCACCATTCTCTGCCTTTTGCTTTATATATATAGATTTAAGAATTAAATTGACTAATAAAATAATTTCAAAGACTAAATTCGAATAGCGTGATAGTTTAAGGGCAAAATGGCTGAAAGTTCTTGAAAAAAACATCTCACTTTTGATGAAAGACAGATATGATCGTTAGTTAATATATCGTTACCCAAAAAAGAATGATATTTGAAGTTTGGATCCCATGCTATCCAACTCTGGAAGCATACAAAAAGACTAGGAATAAAAAAAGCCACCTGAGTCTTTGGACCCCTCCTAATTAATTTCCCATCCATCTAAATCCAAATTAAACAACAAAAAAAACACACACAAAGCCTCTCGGTCTCTCTCTTCCCAAAATTCGAATCCGCATCCACCGCCAAACCCTATTTTTCTATCTCTCTCTCTGTATCTCTCTTTCTTCTGGTTCTGGCGAGCTGAGTCTGAGAACAAGCTGCTGTAAATACAAGAAGCACACGAGAACACATATAAGAAGCACGAAAATGAGGAGGGGAGCTAAGAGGAAGGCGAGCCAGAAGGAGGCAGAGAACCACAAAGAATCGAGCAAAGCCGCCAACAGCAGCAAAGCCACAAGGACTCGGACGACGAAGAGGGTTAAGGCGTCGGAGCCCCAATCGGAGCCCCAATACTTGGAGGACCCTCGGAACCTCGAAGATCTATGGAAGGCTGCATTTCCTGTTGGGACTGAGTGGGATCAATTGGACTCCGTTTACCAATTCAAGTGGGATTTCTCCAATCTCGAACAAGCTTTTGAAGAAGGGGGGAAGCTCTATGACCTTGGCAAGAACAAAGTCTATCTCTTTGGTTGTACTGAGCGTAAGCTAACTCCTACCAGCTTCTGTTTGCTTGTTTTTTTTTTTTTTTTTTTTCTTCATTTCAATGTGTTTAATTTCTCCAATTACGTTCTCTTTTTGCAGCTCAATTGGTGTCTGTGAATGGTGAAAACAAAGTTGTTTGCATTCCTGTTGTGGTCGCTGTAAGTTCAACAACTCATCTCTTTTTCTGCTTTAGATGCCCAATTTTCTTTACTCAAATTTGTTAGTTTTTTACTTTACTGTATACAAAATAAAATAAAAAACTTATTAATGTGAAAGTTTTACTTCGTACTACTTCAACTGTAATGAAATTGGTTTACTAATTCTTCAAACATATATTGAATTGAACTTCTTAGAATGCAATGTTTGCTCATTTGGGTATATGTCTTTCTTTGTTTTACATTGTTGTTTCTTATAGTTCTACTTCCCATGTTCGTAGCAAATGATTTTATTTGGTAATGGAAACAGTAATTCATCTGCAATCATCTTGTAATTTTTGTTTCTTAGACTGAGTTTGCATCCTGCATTTTTCTTTTTTCCTTTGTAACATGTTTCTTGTATTTTTTAGTAAATGATTTATATTTTGGTAATTGCAAACCTGACTGCGCATTATTATGCATATTATTCATCTCTTGTCTTGCTAAGCTTCTTTTGCTTTTATAGGTTGTATCACCTTTCCCCCCTTCGGATAAGATTGGGATTAATTCGGTTCAGAGAGAAGCTGAAGAAATAATTCCCATGAAACAAATGAAAATGGACTGGATTCCGTATATTCCTCTGGAGAATAGGTACTATTTGGTGTTGGTGGTTTTGAACTTATTTTAAGAAACACTTCTTTTTGGAAGTTGTAAAGTTCTTTGTCAATTTCTTGATATCATTGTGAACTTTCAACTTTCTACAGAGACAGCCAGGTTGATAGACTTAAATCTCAAATATTTATTTTGGGCTGCACTCAGAGAAGGTAGAATAACACTCATTCTCATTCCCCTTTCCTCTTTTTCCTTTTATTTCTTGTATTCATATATGTTTTTAGGTTTTGTAATCAGTGTTACAGGACTGCTGTACAGTGAGTTTGGATGTATAATATTGGAATTATTAGAATTACTGTATTATTTGAGTTGGTGGTTTAACTCAATCAAAACCATGATTGTGTTTTTAACTTCCTTATAACTGAATTGAACTAATTTTTTATGTTTTTTTTTTTTTTTTGGGACAATTAAGTAAAATATTCTTTAAAGATCCCATGTTATATTCCTGCTTGGCTGTTTAAAAGGAGTAAATCTTGGTTGTTTCTGTAGTCTATTTGTATTTTGCTTTGGTTTTGCTACTTTTCATCATAGGTTATTCATAGACATTGGTTACATCATGTTGATCTGCCACTGAATGATTCACTGTTCAGCATACATGACGGCTGTCCATGAGAATGTTTTGCATTGAATGTGTACCATAATGTTCATTTGTACCTGAGCGGCTGATGTATTCCCATTGGCTGGCTTTGAACCCTTGGCTGAGGCTGATTAATAACACCTCCTTAGCTGTTTCTTGTCTGAACTAAAACCCTCTGCTTTTACTTGAGACCATATGTCATACATTGAAATGCACGCTATATATAAATTATAAAGTAGCCTAGGCTTGTAGTTTACATATTATGCCCTAGATAAAGTGGGTGATTGTAAGCCTTTATCATTGCTATTTTGCTTTTCGGACCTCTGTTTTAAAAGTAGTTTTCCACTTTTGTTCGGGTTTTGCTGTTGAGTTTTGTCTTACACTGTTTATTGAGCCAAACTTTTATTATTGTCACATTGTTTGAGGATTTAACTATTTTTTGGTTATTTATATAAATGTTATTGCAGGGCTGCTTTGAAACACATGAAGATAGATCGTCTCAAGAAATTTGAGTACTGTTTGCCTTGTAGGTTTCCAAACTATCTTTTGTTGTTAAAGTTGTTTAATTTCACGTTGACTTATAGACGTTTTTTTTTATCTGAAGGATATGAGATTCTCTCTCTCTCTCTCTCTCTCTCTCTCTCTCTCTCTCTCTCTCTCTCTCTCTCTCTCTCTCCCCATATCTTCAAAAATATTTTTCTAGAATGAAGAACACGATTGTTCAAAATTATTGTGTTAGGAAGTGAAAAGGAAAATACCATCCTTAATGTTCTGAAATTTATGGATAAATTTGGGGCTTGATGATGGCTACTTTGATTTGGTTATTGACATAGGATGTTCAACTCATGTTTGTTGGTGGTCAATCATCATTGTCTGTAGTGCATGTTGAACTCTACTGGTTTTGACATGCTGTCATCTTTGACAGATTTCTATCAGCCTTTTAAGGAAGATGAGCTTGAGCAAAGCACTGAGGTCCCAATAATGTTTCCAGGAGAGCCAAAGCCGGTAAGGTTTGTAGTTATTAGTGAAACAAACTAATGGACAACAAATTGTTTGGATATGGAATATATGACTGGGTTTACGGATTCCCTTTCTTTGATAAGCAAAGTGCAGAAGGGGGGGAACCTAATATACAATAATATTTCCTAAATTAAAAAAAGAAGAAAAATAAGTGGACAGGAAAAACTGTATTAGGCTGGCATGTGGCCATGAAGCGATGAATTTTTTATTTATTCTTGTCCTACATCCTTCTATGTCCTCTTTCCTTCTCGACTTTAATTTAAGTACAACGCATGGACATCCTTTTACTGAGATTATATATGTCTTAGATCTCTTTGTCCAACCCATTTTAATCCTATGCGAGGCTTATACTGGTGGCCATAAGTTTCTGGAAATTGGACAAATGAAGTAAAAGATCAATCTTTTCATTACACAAACAAGTTACTAGCTGCTCATATGAAATGGAATGACTACAGTATGTACACTTCCAGATCTTTGCTGAAGTGACTTTCTTTTTTGCCCTTTGCAGGTTTACTGTGAATTTGATTGGGAGTTGGATGAATTGGAGGTACAAAATCAAACTTTTTATGTTTGTGTATGTTTTGGATTGATTCAGTTCTGAAATTGTGTCGCTTATGATGCTTCTTATCAACTTTATCTTTTGCATCTGGTTGCTTGTCATTGATACAGACATGCTTATTTTAATTGGCTAGGATTATTTTTTATATAAGCCCACTATTCAAGTTTGTAGATTATTTTGACCTTTGTAGCATATTCTTTTATAAGGAATCCATATATATCTCAGAGTGTGGCACGTCCAATCATATAGTGATGCTTCTTTAATGTATTTGTAATTGTTTTCTTTTTTATTCAGATACATTGACAATACTATTGAATATTTCTCTGCCATTTACGAGATTCATCTTGAGTTAGAATATGGCAATTTCTTCTATAATTCAGGACTAGAACTGGAAGCTGAAGTATAGAAAGGCTAATGTTTATCTAATGATGTATTCCCTTGGTATTGTATTCTGATTTCAATGACTAATGTGTTTCAACGTGCATATTTATATTGTAATCATTTTTCCTAGTTACAAACATTTGATGAGTGAGCTTCTTTTGGTTATTTAATGATGTTTAACAGCAAGTCCTGGTAACATGCTTTTGCATCTCTTTTTATTATTGTATTCCCCCATCTTTTGCCCAGTTTTGTTAAATTTGTTTCCTTGCTGATCCCCCTTTGTTAAGTATAAAGAGACAATATAAAAACATCAATGAAGCGTGTTTCTTAATTGTCTCTAAACCTGTAGGAGTTCACTGATAAATTGATAGAAGAGGAGGAATTATCTGCAGACCAGAAGGATGCATTCAAGGTAAATTGTAATAAAGATGGAAGTGACTCATAACCTTCTACTTCTATCTGCCTCCTTCCCTTATCCTTGCACTAGTTGTTTCTGAATTTCCTTCTTTTATGCTTTCTCAGGAGTTTGTCAAGGAGAAAGTACGTGAACAAAAGAAAAATAACCGGGAGGTACTCTTTTTTTCTTTAATATTTTTACCAAGATATAATTGACTATATTTGGGTGTTTGAACAATATTTATCTTAAAGTATAAAATTTGTTTAGAAGTATAATTTTTCTTCTATTTCTCTCTTTTATAGGCAAGGGAAGCCCGAAGAAAAGCCATTGAAGAGATGAGTGAGGAAGCTAAAGCAGCATTTGAAAATATGAGGTTTTACAAGTTCTACCCTGTACAGACACCAGATACTCCTGACATATCAAATGTTAAGGTAATGTTCTAAACACTGATATTTTGGATTTGTATTTGCATATGTGAAAGCAGCTTTGTTGCAACTTACAAGGTCGGATAGTTGTCATATTTAAACTGGGTGTTCAAAATATGTGCAATAGACTATCCTGGTCTACCATCTTGAATGCCTTTGCTTTTGATTTTTGTTCATTGGAAAATTTGGTTGAATCAGGTGGTCATGTTGCTTTACTTAGCAGACCCATCTGGTTTTCCAAATGTCTTGGCCATACCACTGTTAGTCCCTAGGATAAAGTTTCTGTGTGGTTATATTGGATTGGATTTGTGTCATAAATGCCAGATGATTGTTGTTTTACTTGGTGGTGGATTCAGCTTAGAAAAAGTCTGGTGTTTGGTAATTCAATTGATCTATTGTTGTACAATCATGAGTTTGTTCCAACTTCCAAGGTTCTGTCTAGGATTTGACCTTTAATTCAGTGAGTTCTTGCAGAAGAATAACACATTAAAAGTTTCAATACATTTTGCTAAAGAAAAGAGACCTGGTTGTTGCTTGTTGCCCAGTTTTTCTGGGAACATTTTAGTATAGCCACTGCCTCTTTTGTTCTCGTTTTCAAAATATATAAATAATAGCAAAAAGAAAGAAGAGGAGGATCTTCCTTGGGCTTTATTGATGCTTAAGTCCTTTTTAATGTTCAGTATGACAACCTTATTGTCTCTTCTCCTTGAAGTGATTCATTCTTGTATTTGCCACTGGTATGCACACTTTAGGAAATACCTGCCAAATACTCTATTATCAGTCTCCCCTCGTCCAGTTCACTTAGATGTTTGTTCTTGCTGCTTTCGTTAACCACCTATGCCATTCCTCTTTTGAATTAGTCTTGTTCATGTTTATTGTCTAATTCATTAAATGCGTCTCCTCAAACTGTGAGTCTCTTCTAATCAATGAGGGCTAACCAATAATTAGTATGTTTTTAAGTTTATGTTGTATTTGATGCTTAATTTAGTGCCTTGGCTTAAGCTTACAGCTTTTTGTTTCTCTTCATTTCTTAGAAGTTAGGTCTTGCAACTTGTAGGCATTTTTAGTATTGATTGTCGGTTGAGTAAATGGATGTGCATCCTCTCCGGATCATACCTCAGCTTTTAATTCCAAAGTTGATATAAAAGATTGGTTTTGCTTCTGGCTTTCTTAGAAAGAATAAAAAAATGTTGACACTTCAATGCTACTTTCTTCTTCTTTTTGTTATTTTTTTCCTTCCATTTTCTCATTTCCTCCTTTCACCTCTGCCTCTCCCTATTTCCGGGGTCAAAACCTCTGCAGCCCATGCCTTGCGTTTTCTTCTTTTAACTTTTTGTCTATTACCTCCCACCTCCCGCCTCCCACTTTCCAGATCTGAGATCTCTGCAATGCATAAATACAGTGCCCAAACTGGCATGATTTTGGGTGTGGTGTAACCTTGTTAGTTAGTTTTTGGTATGGTGAACGAGGTGGGTTTGACTGAAATTTTGATACTTGATTGGTAGTGGATCTAAAGCTTAAACAGAGGTGGTCTACATGATGTTTTCTGTTGGGTGGCTGTTTTTGTCGAACGTGGAAAAGGAAGATCATTGATGAAACGAAACTTCAAATCGCTCATAGATAGACAAAGCAAAGGGAAATTTAATATTTGAAAAATACGAATCCTTAAACAAGGGTTTTGTGCTTCCCTGAAAAGCACGAAAAAATTGTTCTGGGTTTTGGATTAAACCAGTGCCAAGTAAAAAAGCAAAGGAGAGGAAAGGTTGTACATAATTGTGATCTTGTGATCTGAATTGAACGGTAAGGATTCAAAATTTAGGTGTGATGAACAGTTCCAGAGAGATCCACATCCTGAGATCATGTAGGCAAAGAAAGTTGGGCTTGCTCAATGTCAACTTGATCAATATTAAGTGGATATCTTCTCAAAGTCACACAATTAGCTTCTCATGACATGCACAAAGAGACCATATCAACTTTAGACTTCTGCATATCCTGATAGGAAGTTGGTGCAGAAAAACCTTAAGCGTGGTTTTTATCTCTTTTATTGACATTTACTGTTAGTAAAATGTAAGAGTAGATATGTGATGGGTTGGTATGATTGTCTATGCATCCTCTCTTTAGCCTCTATTTTATTTGTTTTTATTTCTCCATTTCTGTTTAGCATGCTTTCCATATAACTAAAGAAAGATGTTTAAGCCCTTCTTTCCGTTTTTAAGAAAGGTTCTTGTTTCTTAAAGAAAAAGAAATGTAACGAAGAGAGCTTTTCTGAACATGCCAGGGTTCATTACCCTTTGCACTCTTCAAATAGCAGTGGACCATGATATGCTTCAATTTTAATGTTTTCCGGGTGCTATTGCCTCGCAGGCTCCATTCATCAACAGGTATTATGGCAAAGCTCATGAGGTATTGTGATTATTACTAAGGTCAAGAAGATGGCAGATTTGAAATGTCTCGAGCCTTGTTCAGCCGTGCTGTTAACTACTCTGTGATAAAGACTTGGTACTCCGAAAAAGTATGGGAGGCAATCCCCTGGTGCCTCAATATAGAATTGCTTGAATACAGCCTAGGTGTCTCCCAGACAGATGTAAACTTGTAGCTTCAGAATTTTTAGATAAAAGAAGATGAGGTGCGCTTGTTACCACAGGAGGAATTTGTAAGATACATTGAGGCTTTTGAATTTTGTACTAGTGGAGCTGTGAAGCTGGAATTTTCCAGTGGCTTAGAATTTGTCTTCATCTCTCTCTAGTAATGTTCTTTTTCGAATTGACATTTGCTTTGTATTACCACAATGGGGGATATTGTAGGAGCAAGATGAATGACAACACAGTTCCTGAATGTGTCCTTTCCTTTTTGTGAATAAAGCAGTTACCTTTTATTTTATTTTATTTTATTTATTATAGTATTGTTTTTATAATTATTTTTTAATTATCGTTTTAGGTAAAACAGTTGTATTATGTCATCATGGTGACGTGGTATAACAAACCAAACATAAATACCCTTGAGTTCATTAAGAAGGTTTGAAGATGTCCCAAGTTCGGCTATAATAAAAATGGTAATACTTTAAACTCAACAGGTTCTACTTTAGCTGGTGGCCTTCTTTCCGAAAATGAGTAGAACCTGTAATCAATTATTGAGTCATAAGCAAATTATCATCTAACTTTGACAGTCTGCATGAAAATGACTCCTAAATAATCTGTTTACAGAACTAGTGAAAGCATAAGCTTTAGAAACAAACATTATGACAAACTATACACAACAATTGAATGATAGATTGGACTTTTTTTTTTTTGTTGGTATAGCAGTATAATTCAAAATTTTGGTCATACCTATTCACAAAGCATACTTGAAACTTGTCCAATGCAAATGGAATTTAGAGGCTCTGGATCAGAATTGTGCCCAAAACATTCATCCATGTAATATATGACCCCATAAAACATCGGCAGGCAGCAAATCATATGATAATACACATCAAGCACTCGTACTTCCCGGCCAGCAGTCCCTTAATTTCACTGGACCAGAAATGATAATAGCACAAAATGTCCCTTTCCCTTGAATTACACATACATCAGATACTATTACAATGCCAGCTGAGTTGTTTGGGCCAGATACAACAGCTTGACATAATGTACAGACTAAGTTATGCTGAAAGGCAAAAGCTACCTCGTTGAGAAAAAAGGAAGCAGCTCCTCTCAGTACTCCAGAAACCAGCTTTCGTCACCAGTAACCAAGATCAGTGACCAGCAGCAGGAAATGATGTTTCCATTCACCAACACTTGCGAAAGGCACGAGGCCACAAAAGAGTGGCAGAAACAGAAATGAAGTACCATAAAACACCACCCGCCGAATCCAGTATGGAAATATTGTATTTCCTTTTGTTCCTTGAGACACGTCGATCGGTCCATGGAGGATAAAAAACAAAGCAGATGTGCATACATTACAGAAGAAATGCAGCATGCAAAGAGTCTCCCAATATATAAGCCAATGATACCCACTCCCTCCCAATGTGTCTACACAAAGCTTGCCAAAAAAACCACACACAATTCCCAGTAGCAAGATTATGAAAGTTACTGGCATTATCTGTTTTGCAGTTGCAGAGCGCTGGAGGAGCAAAAAAGCAATTGCAAGAATCACTAAGACACCAAATAGCATTCGGCTCACAACTTCAACCTTGCACCTTAGAACATGAAACCCTGAATTGAAAGATGTCATTGGATCCCAGGCTTCCCAGCTCAGCCAAGACTTTGACTCCTGGGATAGAAAAAGAATTGGTAAAAATTTACCAGAAAACAAAAACCAATGTTACGGTATGTATGAGAGAAATATCATATATCATGCATATATTGTTTACAGTCCTGTCCAAGTGTTCATTACAAAAAGGCCCATTTATACGCAATCCCAAAATACTTAAAACCTAAACAACAGAATGCAATAACAATTAAACCCGACTAACCAAATTCTTAAATTGTAAAGATTTAACAAGTTAAATAACTAAATCTTGAATTATAGCTTTAATAGAATAGAACCAAATCAAGCGAGAATAATTCCTTGTGGACTGGTCAGTTGATTCCCTCTATAATAAAAATAAAATCCTAAAAATTGCCCTTTGAGATTTTCTTACAGTAATCAATTATTGATGTAACTCAGGTGTAGGAACAATCCAAAAAGCTGCAGCCAATAGATAGTTCTAGCTGTTTCTTGGAGAAAGATTTTTATAGGAAAGTAGTCAAGAAAGAGGTTATTGCTGATTTTTCATACATACAGCTTGGTATGAGTTACTTATTTTATCGACATATCATGTCTCGGTATTTTCTCATGTTCTAAACAACTAGCAACATCTTGTTACTTGGAGTGATGGATCACATAAATAGTCATATAGGAAAGCCAAATAATAACAGCACTAACAACTAAGTGAAGCTTAAACTAAATCACATGAAGCCAGAAGAGAAAAAAGGAATTACCTTTGTTGAAGGTGTACAGGATGCAGTAGCTTCAGTAAGTCTTTTGTACGAATACACATAAGCACCATATATCAGGGATGCGATCATGACAAGCAAACCAGCAACTAGACAGTCAATGCACTTTTTAAGCAGCTCAGCATGTCTTGTATCTTCTAATTGACTCTTAAACTTTTCAGCTTTGAAGGATGCTTTTGATATGTCCATAGAAAATTTTGATCTCTGCAGTTGATTTGAATCATAGTTGAGAGATAGCTGTGTCTCTTTCAACTTTAGTCTCTGCATTGTAAGATTAAGCTCCAATGTTTTAAGGTCGTTAGCACGGGCTTGCTCTATGACAGACTTCCCAATAGTTCTAAGCATGGACTGGTTGGCTCCAGATTCAGATGTTCTTGGAGGAATATAAGTCAACTGGTTTGTTTGCCCATGCTGAGCAAGCTCCAGATTAAGAGAACTTGTTAACATACTCCGATTTAATTCATCTCTATAATTTAATTGACCCTGGGTTGCATCAGTGTGGGACGTTGCTTTTGAGTGACAATCTTCTATATAAGAGCTGCTTGCACCATCTTGTTCATCATGAGTCACATGTAGAGAAGACCCTTCCATGTTTTGGTGGCTCGAGAGACATCCCCTGTTATTTGTAGATGATTCCTTGATCGATTTTAGAGTCCTCAAGGTACTCCCAAATGATTTTTCAAAGTTCTGGATAAAACAATCACATGTGTTCCCGAAAACCTGTAGCCAAATACGCAGTCAAGGCAGATAAATACGACCTTAGCATCTAGGACTTGTGGAGTGTTGATATAAACAACAAGAAGGAACTTCAAACCACTTTCAATGGATGAGTCAGCAGTTAAGTCTGGCTTACATTGGCTAAAGATTCTCTGACAGCTGAAGCACATATCTGCACTCCAGTAAATAGATGTATAATTAGTTGATGCCCTATTATTCGAATATGAAGAAAATAAAATTATGAAGCAAGTAAGGAGAAAGTATAGAATTGTTCAATGAACTAATTAGTGCATTTTGGCAATGAAAGAAAGTACATCTATACAGAGAACTGATGGTGTAAGGTGAAGCTTATTGTTGATGTAGGTAGTGTAGTATGAAAAGAAGAATACCTTAGCAAGATGATCAGAAGACATCCCTCCACCTACCTCGCCATTTCTTTCCAGAATCTACATTAAAATATCATCACACCCGAATTATCGATGAATACACTTACTGAGAATTACAAAAAGTGAAACAGAAGCACGGAATGTTATCTCTTCAAGAGTTACAATTAGTCAGGGAAGAAGCACCAAGCACAGGTAATAGCCAGAGAAGACTGACCACGTGAAACTAACACCATAAAAACCCACAAGGAATGAATCAAGAAAAGAAGTAGAGATGAAAGATGAAATGAAGGCTCAATAACATGAGTAAAATAAAATAACACCAACTGTTTCCTTCATATAATAATGAAAGTAGACCATGTAAAACAAACGCCAAGCACCTTGAACTTGACATGAGGTTTTCTATGTTTCGTATGAATTCCATGTGTAACAAATCCAGCTGCCTAGCAAATGTAATCAATTTCTATAAGGAGAAGAAGAAAATTTCATATTAAAATCATTTGAAGAAACAAAAAAGAAAAGGTTTAGTTATTAAAATCAAAATCCAAAACTTGTTTTAGAGAACTTGTCCGTCAATATTTAAATAACGTCGTTGTTTATGCATCTCCAAAGGGGGCTTAGCCACTTTTGACATTCCTACTCCAACCATGCTCACTATGTTTAGTAGTCATTAATTTCTCCCCACAAATTCCAAAAAGAAAAGAAAAAAAATGATTGTTATGTATATTTAAATATTAGGTAGCTAGTCACTACACGCCACTTTCTCTCTCTTCAGATTTCGGAGCTCAAAACATTCAACATCGTTAATTACAGGAATTAAGAGGTTAACCAATCCAACATTAGATAGGGATAAAAAGAAATGCATACACTGTGCCATCCTACTATATACAGATTAGGGGCATCCTAAGGAAGCCACAATTTCCATTTTGCTAAATGTGTATAAGGCCAACAACAATCTACATTAATATGCAGAATCATATTACTGAATGAATGGAACAAAAAGATACCATATTCATAATCTACAGATCCCAAATACCAAATCAAGCTTAAGTCATAAAAGAATTGGTTGATAGGGACACAGCAACAAGCACAGCCACAAACCATTCCAAATAAGTTACACATTTTCCTTTGAGAGTGATAATTACGATATTCTGTACATATTTCATCTCCATCAATTAAAGCCTATTAATTCATTGCCCATTAATCCTTGTAAACAAGCTCACTAACTTTGTATAAAAAGACACAAACTTTATCAATACAACAATGTGAACTACAAAAGTATAGCGACCGCTAAATCCTCCAAACTTTAACTTCAAAAACTACAGACAGAATTCTTTGTATCAAGGCACAGCCCCATCTCACATTTTTCTAGCTAGACAAACCTCAAATACAACTTTGCAAGTTCAAAACGACAAAAGCAAAGAACCGGGTTGAGATTTCAGAAGTCGAATCCATGAAACAAACTTCAAAAGGGTATAAAAACCAGATTTACAAACAACTAACGCTTAGAAATCATAACTTTTCCACACACACCACAAACAAATACCAAAATTCAACTCCAAGATATAAACTTTCTACACGCACAACGACCAATTATTGAAACCCGCAATTTCGCAAATCAAACACAGAACAAAACTAGTTAAGAACCAAAAATAGAAAAATATGAACCTGGGCAACAAAAGCTGCAATTGACATTCCCAAACGGAACGCGATCTCATCGGCATCAGGGTTTCTTGGAGGCGCAGTGAAAACCATTTTAGGGCTTCGGCGCTTGCCCGCCACGCGTGTTCCCCTGAATGATGAACCCGAAGAAGTTGAACCACAAGACGAAGATGGCGCTGCAGCTGCATCTTTTAATACCTTTCTCTTCGTCTTCTTTATGTTCCTGCAGATGGGTTTTGCCGGTCTTTCATCAGACGGAGAGAGGTTTCGGACCGTTGGATTTGAAGGGTTGGGGTTGTCATTGACGGTGGTGGTGGTGGTGGTGGTGGTGGCGGTGGCGGCGTCTTCATGGTCTACGGTGTTGGCTTGATCGCTGAGAACGCAAGGTTTGGCGGCGAGGAGTTGTAGAGAAGGTGGAGAAGAAGAAGGGGTGTCCATGGAACGCAAGGAAAGGTGGGAAAGGGAGTAACTTGTACATAGATTTGAAAAAAGTTTGGGTTTTGATTTTGATTTTATGGGGAAATTCAAAATCTCTGCTGATCTTTTTTTTGCCTTTTTGATTTTATGTCCCTTATTTGAAAAGGTAATTCTAAGCTTACCACATTTTTATAAGTTGTATAGGAAGAAAAGAAATTATTTCTATTTTTAGTTTAATTTTTTAGATTTCAATTTTTAGTTTCACCGCCATTACTAAAACATAAAAAATTGTGAATCCTTCCTTATAATTCATAATCCAATATTCTCAAAATATTATAAAGAATGTGGTGGAGTCCACTAACTATTCATTTGAAGACTTGTTGTTCAAGTAGGTAAAGTGATGATGAAAGTGTTATAGAAGTAGAGGGATCCACATATTGGAAGAAATAATTGCACATCCACAAGAAGCCAAGAAACTTTGTCTATAAATGGACTTCCTCCCTTTATTGTAGGGGTGGCAATTTTGGACACGACCCAATACACGATTCGAAACTCGCACGATAAAAAAAACAGGTCAATTTCAGGTCAACCCGTTTAATAAACAGGTGGGTTTTGGGTCAACCCGCTAACCCGCTATAATACATATCTAACCCGTTTATTAAATGAGTCGTGTCACGGGTCGTGTCAACCCGTGTACAACACGCTAACCAGCTAAAAAATTAAGACAAATGGAGACTTCAACACACACACACAAAGGGGTTTTGAACCCCTACCATCCTCATTTTTCTCAAACATCTTATCCACCATGCTACAAACAACTTTGTGATTTTATGGTATGCCTTTTGATATTTATAATGTTTCTTTTTCTTTTGTGTTTTCCTTTCTTTTCCGTCTCTCTTCTCCTCTTTTTTCTTTCTTTTCCTTCTTTCTTCTTTCTCCTCTTTTTTTTTTTTTCTCTCTTTTCCTTTCCTCTTCTCTCCTGTTTTTTTTTCTTTTCCTTCTCTTTAGTTTTCTCTCATCTATCTTTTTTCTTCTTTCTTTCTTTCCTTCAATCTTCTCTCTCTCTATTTATTTTTTTCTTCCTTTTCCTTCTCTCTTCTCTCCTCTCAATATCTTTTTTTTCTTTCTTTTCCTTATATTTTCTCTACTCTATGTTTTTTTTTAATTTAAAATTTTTTAGTTGTGAGTTTTGTAACATGCATGTTATTATTTATGAACCCGTTACACGACTCGAAACCGGCACGATAAAAGACGACCCGAACCCGACATGACACGACACGTTTATTAAATCGGTTGGGTTCGGGTTGAGCATTCTTGACACATTTATTATCCCGACACGACACGATCCATTGCCAACCCTACTTCATTGTATTGGGAGATACCATTGTAGCCCTATTATTTTACATAGTGGAAAAGTTATTATTGTTGCTCTCCGAGGATGTAGACATGACCGAACCTTGTTAAAATATTGTGTCTCATTTGTTATGTGCAGTTCAATATTCTTGCATATACCATTCATTTTACAACACGTTATTAGCACGAGAAGCTCTCAAAGAGAGGGAGCTGCTAACTTTTACAGGAGAGAGAGATATATATGAGCAAAGCCACCGAAAAAGGGTAAGCCTCTGTCCATTATCTTCATGTATTATATTATGGCTTAATTGCTATAATACCCCCTGAAACTACGGTCAAATCTCACATTGTCCCTCGAAACCCCGAAACTTAAAGTGACCCACTCTACTCCTTTGACTGATATTTGTTTTGCTAAAATGTATAATACTTAAGTTCCATGTGTGAAAATATATATTTTTTATTTTGAAAAATGATCTCTCTCTCTCTCTCTCTCTCTCTCTCTCTCTCTCTCTCTCTCTCTCTCTCTCTCTCTCTCTGTTTTCAATTTTTTTCCCTTGAAGAGAAACCCAAAACTTCCTATCAATTGAGCCCTTCATAATTTGTTTAGATTCATTAATTCAAAAACTAACGAAGGGCTGTTGAGGATGGGTCTAGATCTGATACAAAGACAAATTGTAGTCGATGTGGGTGTCGGGAGAAATTGCAGGGAGGGTGGGTGGGGGGTATGTAAGGTCAGTGGCCGGGGGGTGCCTGCGGATAGGTCTTGGTGCGGCTGGGTCTTCCAAATGGTTTTGAAGAGGTAAGGGGTGTGACGGTGAGGGAAGGGTGGCTGGTGGGTTGGCTATGAAGATGGGATCTACTAGGGGCGGCTGGGATATCAAGATGGGGCTGGGAAGGATGGAGAGAGAGGAGAGAAGGGAGAGAATTTTTTTAAAAACGTTTTTCAAGAGAAAATATATTTTTTTAACACATGGCACTTATGTGTCATATATCTTAACAAAATAGTGGGTCCCACTTATACCCCATTAGCATTTTTAATGGATTATTTGACGGATTTGGCGGTGGGGGCAAAGTAAGACGTAAAACATTGATCAAATGAGCAAAGTGGGTCACTTTAAGTTTCGGGAGGCAATATGAGATTTGACCATAGTTTCAGGGGGTATTAGAGCAATTAAGCCTTATATTATTACTCTAATATCTACACTATTCAACTTATGACTAATCGTCCAAAGCTAGTGTAGATGTGTTGGAGCTTGTGCAGGTGAAAGGAAGAAAAGCAATTGAATTAAGGCCAACTTGATTTTCCTGCTTCCACTAACATCAAGGGCGGATCTACACTTAGGTTGAAGTGGACTCCAATTCAGTGTCGATTTTTTTTGTAGGCTTAGTGGTATAAGCCAAATTTAGGTAAAGTAAATAATAGTTTAGTTTTCTCACAAGAAAAAAAATTTAATAGTCTAATCCTCTATTTAAAATAAGCCCAGCTCTCTATGTAGAAATAAGCCCACTCTTAAAGCATATAGAAAATGGTAAACATGCAATGCATAACCTATATAAATTTGATTAGAAGCAAACATCAGAATTTTTCTTCTAGCCACCCAAAACGCCATATTTGAACCTTCAGAACCTAAAAGAAATAGCTCTTCCCCTCTAAAAAATTGTACCAACTTATCTTTAGTAAGTTCTTCAATCTTGATAAGTTTTTCGCTCTTTTTTATTTTTTTTGATATTATATTCAATTTCTAATTTTCAATTTTAATTGTTGTTGTTAAGTTTTTATGATTTAGGGTTTCGGTGAAAACTTTTGGGGATTGTTATATATGTTTTATTTTTGCAACTTGAATTATTAATTGGCATATATGATATTTGGTGTCTAGTATTTCTTGTTAGGATATCATGTCACGTGATGATATAGACCGGCAAAGAGGGGAAAAATTATTTATTCATCTTCAAAAAAAAGTAGTAATGATAACAAGGATACACCTTCTGCATCTGATGTTGATACTTCAATTCCTGAGGAACTTACTCAACTCGAATCTCAAGTAGTTGAACGATGTATTTGATTTTATATTTATTTATATTTTGTACTTCTTTGTGTTATTTGCTCGTAATGTGGCCTTGTTTGATTTATAAATTTTTATTTACATTTTTTTTAAGAGTAAAAAAGCTTATAATATATCTCATTTAAAAAATAAAATTTAGCCTATTCCTATAAAAATTCTTAGGTTCGCCATTGACTAACATATAATATAATATGATATATATATATATATAATATCAATATGAAAAGCTATTGAATTAGGAGAACACACGTCTGCCATTTTCTTTCCTTATACATTAGAATAGTAATATATAATATAATATGTTATATACTTTATATATATTAGGTGGTGGTTTTATTCCCACACTAACTTTATTTACATTATGGTGTAAGTTTATTATCCATATAATAGTATTTATTTGTGGCACGGGTCTATCGTCCAAGCAACTTCCTTTACTTTTTATTTAAAATATGGAGTATAATTAATACCCATACAAGTGCATTTATTTTATTGCATATTTACTTTATTATTTAAAGTATGGTGCGGAATTAACATCCATACAACAAGCAATTTACTTTATGAATTTATTCTACTGCACATTTACTTTTATTTAAAGTATGATGCATGTTTATCGTCTATACCAACAATTTATTTACAAGCAATTTATTTTACGAATTAATTGAGTGATATGATGAGTTTTACAATATAAAGAGATCATGACCAAAAGTTCCTTGATTCTCATTATACAACTACATCAGGACCTGAATATCCTTGATGATATGAGAGCTGGCAATCTCTCCGGTACGATATTTGTAAACAAGTGATCGGACCTGAAGATCTTTGATCCTTAACATGTAAATAAGGACTTGCAGTTCCTTGATAATGTAACAGTATCGTATACGTGAAAAGTGTCATATACATGAATAGTAGATGTACTGGCAAATGTATTATGAATAGTAATCATATACGTGAATGGTGATGTACACATGAAAGGTAATTATACTAGCAAATGTATTGTATGCATGAACAAAATTGTATTCATGAATTGGTGAATAGTACTGTATACATGAATAGTAACCATTTTGGGTAAAATTGTCACTGTATATAAAAGGGACCTATAGTTCCTTAAACTCATGGATGAACAGTTAAATGAGATGCTAGAAGTTCCTCAAAATATGGACAATTATGTAAGGGGCCTGAAGTCCCAAAATATGTACAAGAAATTATAAAAATGTATATACCATGAAAATATGTGATTTTGGCCTGAAGTTCAAAATCTGACAGTTGATAACCTGAAGTTCCAACAATTAAATGGACAACCTTTAAGGCATTATTGCAAATTGTGGTAACACCACATATTTTTTGGCATAAGAAAATGATGAATTTAATAAAGCTCGATTTTGTTACAATGGACACCTCAAGGAAGAAATATATTCTGTGAATTCCGGTTGTTAAGGATACACCGTGAAATGAATAATATCAGGATAAACCTTAAAGGATGAATTGAGGCTCTCCACATATTTTATTATATGATCTGGGCCTGAAGCCCATGGATCCAAATATACGAGAAATCCCGAACCTGAAGTTTAGGGTATATAGTAGTTAATGATCTTCACTACTATATTGCAATATTATCATGACATTTCCTCAATTTATATTTCATGCCCATTTGAAAATGACAATCAAATTATGAGGTTGTGTTTAACCTGAGCTAGAAGTTCCAGGCACACATGCATTGAAATATATAATTTGAGAGATTTAATGTGGTTATTTGAACCTATAAGACATAAGGTTCCAAATCGTCATTTTGAAAATATGTGCAAACCACAGGTGCAAGTTTAAAAATTTTTCCAATTATTATAACAAGAAAAGAGCATACAACAGATAGATTCTTTTCACCTCCAAGGAATGAGTAGGCTTTGTAAAATCTATGAAATTCCATTATGATATGGAAGTCTTTGGAGAAAGAGAATGGCACCTCTTGAGCTTAGCCATGAGCCTCTCTTGGTCTTCCAAAATCTTTTCGTTGGAAATTTACAGCATGTCAAGCCTTGTCTGCGTATCAATGGAGTATGAACTCACCAATTTCAAAAAAGCTTTACTTTCCTTTTTAAGGTTTTCAACCTCTTGCTAAGAATCATGAAGCATTCTCCTAAGAGATTAATTTTCAGTGTTCAACTCTTGAATCTCCTTTGCTCTGGCAAGCAAACGATGACCCAAGTTAGAAACATAAGCAGCACTCTGAATGCTAAAAGTCATTGATTCATCAATAACCTATTCATCAGACCTTCCTGTTAATAGTATTTCATTCATAGGAGTAAGGAAATTCCTAGCTACTATAATAGCAATCGTGAAATTCCTAGCTACTATAATAGCAATCGTATCATTTATCATCACGGAGTCATTAACTATGAGATGACGATTTTGGGATACAAAGGATGGATGCCAGACTCTGGCGTCACGAGTTATTTTGGGAACAACATTTAAATCGAAATGTTTTGGGCGAGAAGAAGAGGATGCCATTCTAAAAGATTTCGAGGAAAGTTTTAGACAAGTTGAACTTTTAGAAAATGGAAGGAATTTGAGTTGAAATACATGTTTAGGCCTAAATTTGGCACGCCAAAATTCAAAAGACAAGCCCATGGTAAAATTATCTGCCCAGCCCAAAAAGCTTGAGGATAACAAAATTAGGATCCAGACAGATTAGGCTTCACACCAAGAAAAACAAGGCCCCCAGCCCAAGAAAGACCAAACTGTCATTTGGGCTTCAGGGATCAGCCCATAATTTTTGTTGGGTTCAAACCCAAGGGACAAAAAACACACCCACGTGGCTAGAGGTGGTTGCGGTTCGGTAACCGTGAATTTTTACTCAAACCGCAAACCGACCGACTATTTGCGGTTTGGTGATTTTTGAAACCGCAAACCGACCGCGTTTTGCGGTTTACCGCATTGCGGTAAACCGCAAAAATGCGGTCGGTTACCGCGAATTTACGGTTTAAAACCGCAAATTCTCAAGCATTCACAAAAATATAAATTTACAACCTAAATAAATAAATACACAACCTCAATTTCTCAAGCATATATAAATTCACAATCGATTCCAATTCTCAAGCATTCACAACCTAAGAAAATTAAAGTTACAATTCCAAACATTCCAATTAAAGTTAAACTTCTCAAGCATTCCAATTCCAAATCCTTTAAATTTACAAACCAAAAGCAAAATGAATTAAAGTTACAACCAAAAAGAAAAATCCAATTCACAGTTAATTAAAGTTACAAACTAAAAGGAAAAATGCAATACACCAATGTTACAAACTCAAGTGTTGGTGGTGAGTGGATTTGAAGAACCCCTTTGTATTGTTTGAGCACCAATGCTATCTACAAATAAAACAACATAGTTTAGTACATTTTATTATAAGAAGAAGCATAAATAACATTAGCATAAATAAACTAATTACTTACAAGTTGTCATATCTTCCATTTCCTTGTAGAATTCAACCTCATCATCTGTTGGTTCCTTGTAAAAGGAAAATTCGTCCGCTCTAAGCCAATCACGAGTACACACTAATGCCTCTACCATTTTAGGATGCAAAGAGCTTCTAAAAGGATCCACAATCCTCTTGCCTAGGCTAAAAACATTTTCACTAGCAACCGTAGAACTTGGAATTGCAAAGATATCCTTGGCAACTTGTGAAAGAATAGGATATCTTGTTTGGTTCCCTTTCCACCAATTCAAGAGAAGAGAAGGGTTTACAATTTTACTTAATTATTCATAGAGTATAGCCGTGCGGCTATACTTTGCGGTTTGCGGTAACCGCAAATTTTGAAAATCAAATACCGCAACCGCAACCGTAAATGCGGTTCGGTTCTTAATACCGCGATTGCGGTTCGGTTTACCGCGATTGCGGTTTTATTGCGGTAAAATATCGGTTGATTTTTGCGGTTTTTCGGTTTTTCGGTTTAAAATGCCACCCCTACACGTGGCTACCTCAACTTTGAAAAGTCAGCAATTCCAACTAAGTTAAATATGAGAGGGACATCTCTGAAACACTGCCAACAGAAGATCAAAACCCATATGTATTCGGAGATTTTGCTCCAAGGCAATACACCATCTTCCAAGGAATTCACGGGTCACGCTTTCCAAGTTAGAACGGGAAACAGGGAGTTGTTCAGAAAATACAAAAGAAAACCAACCGCCATAAAATTTAGCCCACACAGACGATGGCGGTGGTCGAAATAGAAAACTGCAATCCAGGAAACCAAGGAAGGGACTGCTTTATGAGGTGACTACTGAGAGCCTATCTGCCATGATTGATAAAAATCCCTTCTACTTTACATTATAGGAGATCTTTTTACCGCCCATTATTAAAATCTAAACAAAAGCCACCTCCCTAAGAGGGTCTCTTATAAAAACGAAGGTAGGCAAGGAAGCAACGGACACTCAATTCATCAATCAATCAAAAAAAACAAACAACAAAAAAAAACAACCAAAAGCTCACTTGGATTCCAAGAGAAACCAGCTTTAGATCAGAATTCCAAAGTTCAGACTTAGAAAATAAGTCTTCTAAAACGAGATCTCTCTCGTTACAAATTTGGTTCAGCAAAAGCCAAGGCAAGCAGAGTTTGAGTTTTCACAAACGTGGAGACCTCAGCAAACTTATAAAGAGTCCTGCTCAAGCAGAACAACGCTCGTAGTGCAATCCCTAGCCTACCAGACCTTTGAAAATAGCCACTTCTGCCCCTTCAGACTGAAGAAGCCGTAGTTCTGCCCGCTCAAAAGCCTCCCAAGGCTTGAAGTAGATTAAAGCTCTGCCAAAATTGAACTTTGGTATCGATTTACAGCTGAAGCTAAGCAGTTGAAGTTGTTGACAGCTCAGTCCAGCACAGATATACTCAGTCCAGCCTGGATCAGAAGTTTCTACCCAGGCAGAAATGGGATTCCAGCCATCTTTTTGTCTTTCTAGAGTTGATTTCTCCCTTCTTAATTTTGTAAAAGGCAGTTCTGCCTAAAACAGTTCGCTTTATTATTATCTATTCTGGCCAGAACAACCATTTGATACTGAGATAAATTATGAAAGTCCTCACCAGTCTGAGGCAAGAAAAGAACTTACTTGGGAGATATTCCTCACCCAAATTCACAATCATTTGTTTTAGAAGTCAGTAACTTGGGGAGCAAGTTATCCACTCTAAAAAGAAGTCTGCTAGGATTTACATCGCTAGTAGTGGCACGCTCACACACCAAAGAAAGCTGACTTGTCGACCAACAAATGGTCTCCAAGCCAGTGGGGAACTTCGCCCTTCCACCTCAGGAGTAAACACCAAAACGGGTGAACAATACAGTTACTCCAATCGGGCCTTAAAAAGACAATATCTATAGGCGAAAATGTGGTAACGTTTCCATGATCCTAATATATTCCCGGATCCCAATATTTCCTTTTTCTTTTCCAGATTTCAAAACTTCAAGCGGCCTTCGTTGATGTCTGTTGGCACTTTAGGGGGTTTGAGGACTATTTTTGTCAAACTGATCTTGCTTTTACGGATTTCAAGGAGTCACTTTCTCAAAAGTGTCTTCAGAACCTCAGAAGTTTCTGTAGTTAATTGATATTCATTGTTTAAGAGCTATTCTCTAACTTGTGTATAAATATGTTCATAACAAAACTTCTTTGCAGAATACATCCAGTTTTTCTCCATATCTACTGATGCAATATCCACTTGTTTTTCCTACTAGTGAGCCCTCGATATGCTTGAGAAGCGAGACTAACTCTGATAATCTATTTAGGAAGCAAGACTATCCCTGATCATGTTTTTGCGACATCAGGGAACTGTAAGGCAGACAAGAATGACGACATCGCTCTAATCTCCTAAAGTTCTCCTAGGCTAGGAGAAATGAGAGTTTTTTGTCTGTTACCTCACTGGTTTCCTTCCCTGATTGCTTACCTACCTTGCAATCAATATCACAATTCTTGCAGGATATAACTAGATCATCAAGCGTTTCATTATATTTGCTGAGCCAATATAAGCTTGAATGATATTTGAACAAAGTTTCTCTTACCAAAGGATGTAAGCAATACTTGTGTTATTTCATACTTGTACTCTTATTAGTATTTTGATATTTTGTACGACACTTTCACTGGTAACCAAATGGAGAGATAAGACCGTTCTAGAAGAATGTCATGCAAAGGACCATTCCAGAAGAATGACTTGCATTATAAATCATTCCAGATGAACGACTTGTATTATGACCATTCCAGAAGAATGACCATTCCAGAAGAATGACTTGCATTATAAATCATTCCAGACGAACGACTTGTATTATGACCATTCCAGAAGAATGGCTTGTATCATCCTGATATATATTCATGAATTATTAATGCATATTTTACAAATTGTAAGTTGAATACACTGCATAGATTAAAGCCTCGAAGAGCAAAACATGAGTATAGCAGTGATCAACGAGATGCACGTCTACTGCATAGCAAATGATATGGATTGAGGTCCCAGAAGGACAATCCATTAACATGTCAATTTTAATATGGTGCAAGCCTAATGCGTAGCAAATTATATGGTTTAAAATCCCAGAAGGACAATTCATTGGCCGAAAATGAAAAGAGGCAAATCCATTACAGATGAGAATGAATGTAAAAGAACAAACCCATAGTACGAACCCCAAAAGATGTTAACCCTGAGGGTTATACATGGGTGTTCGGAATAAAGAGGAATGTACTCACTTTATATGACATAATGTTTCTAGCAGAAACAAGAAATGTTGGGGTTCTCCATGTTTACAGATGCACAGAGCATATCGCCAAAAGTAATTCTCTAAAGATGTACAAGTAAAACAAATAGTTGGGTTAAAGCTATGTAATGTGTCATGAAGTGTAATCCCTAAAATAAAAGCCTTGAAGGATTGAAATTGCATAAAGTAAGTCCCTAAAGGGCATGTGCCTGAAGTGCAAATTTTGTACTCAATACTAATATGTATAAATTGCCTCCATGAGTACATTCATTATGATATGGTTGCAACACATTACGACTCCTTAAGAGTTGATAATTGATCAAAATTGCTGAAGAGTTAATACTTGGTTAAACATCCCGAAGAGTTCAAGAAATATTTGTCTCGGCCAAAAGATCGAGCATTATGCCAACGAGATTCTTGCTTATACTAAGAAAGTATTGAAGCATTTTTATATGGGATATTCGTTGGCATTTAAATGATTTTTCGGAAGTATACTGGACTGGATATTGTATTTTTCAGATACAGCTCAGCTCCATCACCACCACTTTGGGATTATGTGAGGCATATTTGGTGCTATCTCCTCATAACACCATATACACATATTCTTTTCAAGTGAAATAGCCCAGGTTTTGTTGGATATGCGGACTATGGAAATTTCAATGGTTTAGTGACGTTGCTGCTGTAATAAATCCAAATCCAGATGTTGTAGTCCAACAACTAAAACTCTCTTTTGGACCTCCACCAGGATTGGCATGGCCATATCAGGAAAAACACTCTTATTGTACAAATAGCTGGAGTACCTAGACAGGCAAAGATCCAGGCTGGCCAAAGGGGAGGAGCCTTCGCCATTCAAGAATAAGGAGTTCCAGTTCTTCCAGCAGGTCCAACACCAGTTCATGTTCCCTAGAACCAGCGGCCAACAGCAGGTCTAGTAGTCCAACAGCTAGCACTTTCACCTATTCCACGCCCAGAGGTTCTACATGGCTAGCTAGTGGCACATTTGCCTGAACAACCAGTCGTGTTGCCTTACAGACCTAGAAGCATGGATCCCAATCCATTTCCCCCACTAACAAGAGGCAGATGGGGAATTAACCATTTTGCCAATAATGACAGGAATAGGCTGAGGTGAAGAACATAGGGAGGAGGTCATACCTAGACTATACATAATGGAGTAGAGGGCTAAACACAATCAGCCAGAACTGGGACGGAACTTACCTCATGTTAACACTTTGAATGACATGGGAGCACTCCAAAGGATGATTAGAGAGATGATGGATCCTGAGGCCATAAGATGAGATAGGCCCATTTATAGGAAACCATATCCAGCTTACATTTATCATATGCCTCTTCCCCCATATTTTAAAGTACCAAAGTTCACTATGTTCAATGGAGAGGATGCTCATGCGTCATCAGTGGAACATATGGGCAGATTTTCTGTCCAGTGCATAACTATAGAGAATAATCCCCTATTGAAGGTTAGGCTTTTTGGAAATTCCCTGTCCAGACAGGCATTTACTTGGTATACCATCTTACCAGCCTATTCTATCCAGACATGGGAACATATGGAGAATGCATTCCACGACTACTATTTCAGAATTCAGCACCATTAGTGACCTTGTTGCTCTTAAACAGAGTGAAGATGAACCTGCCCATGATTTCATCACCAGGTTTAGAAAGCTCAAAATGAAGTGCAAAATCCCCATGGAAGAAAGACATTTCATCCAGATGGCTCAGACCGCCCTCAAGATTTCTCTGAGAAAGAGATTAGATGGGATAGTGTTTGGAGACTTGGCAGAATTGGCAGATAAGGCCTCCAAGTATGAAGAATTGCTAAGGGAAGAGCAGCAGAAGAGAAATTCTTCCAAAAGGCATATACTACAAGACACCATCTTCCTGAGTCCATTTGGTTGAGGTAGAATCAGAAGAAGGCTAAGATAGTTCAGAGGAAATTGAGGTAGCAGTAGAAGAAATGGCAGAGTTGAAGCACCCTATTAGCTGCAAGGCTTTGATCAAACCACCAAAGGATCAAAAGCCACCGCCATTTACAAAAGGGTTTGTCCCAAACAAACCAGCATAAAACAAGGTCTATTCTTTCTATTTAACCAAAGTTGACGTTCGGTTTGATGAGATGCTCCAACAAAGGGTGATCGAAACGCCTCACAAGTTGCCTAAGCCAGAAGAACTCAAGGGCAGACAGTATTACAAATGGCACAACTCTTGTAATCATTCCATCAACAGTTGTATTGTTTTCAAAGACGTCATACAAGAAGGAATAACGGCAGGAAGGCTCAAGCTGGTTGAGAAACCTCCTACAGTGACAATAGACCTTTTTCCTCAACCTCAAGTCAACATGGTCAATTTAAAATGGCAAGAACAGGAGAAAGGCAAGCTGATAGTGGAAGTCAGTCCTAACATGGGTAAAAAAGTCACAAAGGAGGTGAATCAAAAGCCAAAGGCTTCTATTTCAGTTGGGATAGTTCTGTGCAGCAGGTGCAAGTGCCAATGCAAGCTAGAAATAGCGTTGGATGAGTAGAAACAACTCATATCGAGTGTTTTTAACAAAATCAGAGCATCACACCAGCAGACATCAGTTCCAACTCAAACGACATGAAAATGTTTAAATGGGACGGGTTGGCCCGACATGGCCTGTTTGACACCTCTAGTAAGCATTGTCAATTCATTATCGCCTCAACACGTGCCACGTGTTCCAACTATATATCATGAAAATCTAGCAAGTGATTCGTGACGTGATGCTCCAATGCCTGAGCTGACGATAACACAGTTTACATAATGTTATTAATTTATGCATTATAATATAGGTGGACAATTTTTTTTTCATGACAGTTGGACTTTATTTTTGGGTTTCTAAAACATTGTTGTCATTGAGAATCATCATCAATTTGGCGTGGGACAACATTCCATTCACTTGCGTGTATTGTAGTCATAAGGAAAAAAAAACATGTAATTGAGGAACTATTTGTGTATTAGACAGACCATGTAATTATTTTGTCCTCATTGAATGAAATAGAGTTCAATTAACTTGAGAAATTTCAGTCTTGAATATGTTATTTTTATATATTCGCAAGTGTATGCAATGAAAAAATATTTTTATTTATATTATACATTGTGTATATAGTTCTTGTTTATTGCTTTTTTTATTGTTTGTATAGCCCTTTATTGCCTTTGTATTGCTCCCATATCACCTTTTTGTTTCAAGTTTGTATTCCAATTATTGTGAAATAGACGGTATAATGTGGAATATTGAACTCGTACCATTTAAAAAAAAAAGGGACCCAGATCAGCCGCCACGTTAGGGCTAGACTAGTGGTAGCAATTCGATGCAAATCCGATAAACGACTCGAAACTCATACGATTAATATTGCGGGTAAAATTTGAATCAACCCGCCATACACGTCTATTAAACAAGTGGATTTCAGATGAACCTGCCAACCTGCGAAATGACCTACCTAACACGTTTATTTTTTAATTTTTAATTTTTATTAATAATAATAATTATGTGTCCTGATGTGGGCGGGGACGAGAATTCCCCTCATATCTTGGAATTGCGCTTCTGTTTTGGTTTCAATTCTAATTTGGATGATCTAGAAATCTTTATTTTCTGTTCTTATGTTGTTTTAATTCTGTAAGCTTTTAAGTTTCCCAACTTTCTAGGGTGAAGGAATTGGCACGTATTTGTTGTGCTTGGTGGGTCTTCCAAAGTGAGGCGAAGAATACAGAGAGTTTCTGTTTCCTCTGAATGCTTGGTCTGTCTAAGCCCCTTTTTTCGTCTTGAGGCTTCCTATTTATAAGCTCCTGCAGGATGCTTGACCTAAATAGCTTTCCTTCTTTAAGACCTTCGTTTGTGGAATTCTGATTTGATTTAAAATCAATTCCAATAATTTGGCAATTTAACCAAATTATCTTCGATTGATTGACTTGATTAATATTTGATTTAAATCAAAGTCAATCACAGAAGATTCTTTCCTTTAATTTTGTCTTCACTTTGAATCATTTGATGCACTCCGTCAGATGTCGACACGTGTCACTTTTGACAACTAATCCGATTTTGATGAGTCATAAGCCACATGGGCGAATTATGAGGCCCACAATTCAATCCACCGTACCCTAATTATTTTTCTTATCTAATAGAATTTATTGCGCTAAAATTTCTTTGTCTACACTTGGTACACAAAGAAGTATGAAATTGTTGAATTTATCCTATCACATTACTTGAAGATATAGATTCAAAATAACTTGTTTATTCGTGTTATGGTAGTTATAATTATTTATATAAAAATTTTATAATATAAAAATTATTTTTAAAAATGGGGTTAAATTGATTGAATTCTTGTTGAGATTTCTTCATAAATTATCCTTTCTTCATATAGAAGAAAAAAAAGTCAGTAGCTAGATATGGTTAAGGGGCATCAAATGCATATGGTGAGCTACAACAATGGTCAAAGATCCTAACATAACTCGGTTAATAGATAATTGACCATGCTACGACATCGTAGGGTTTATCATGACAAGGGCTTTTACTCATGGAGCTATATTTTTATTAGACCATAAAAAAGCCAATAAGGGGCATACTTGGACAATTCATCTCTCTCAACTTGAATCCCATGAGGATGGCCTTGGAAAGTTTGAACATAAGCAAGAGGGATTCATAAATCCTCTAGACGTAGAACGCGCAGGGCCTTAAACCCTCGAACTATTTTTCCGCATGACCTTCCTTACGATGTGGTCACTGTAGTAGAGTTTAACCACCAAGTTTAGGAAGGATTGGTATGGTTCCTCTACTCCTGGGACTCTAGAATATAGAACTATGAATGAAGAAAGGCATGAGAGAAAAAGCATATTGGCTATTGATAGTCCCATATGTTATTGGTGAAATGATAGAATCCATAAAAAATATTCAACATGCTATAGAAGGAATTTCATAGGGACCCTATGAGAATTTAGAAATACAATACTTTGATAGCAAAAGGAATCCAGAATGGAATGATCTTGAATATCGATGTAACTACCTATCATATTTGTTTAGTTTTTTTTTCTTTGGAATAATTATATTTTACCCATTCGATGTTTAAACTATGTGTAGGGCTCCCTTGTGTCTTTTTCTAGAATTGGGTGGGAAGGTGTGGTACTCTTTTCACTCGATCAGATTTTCCTCCATTAGTAGGTTTTTTTATGACTAGGTTTTAATTGAGGCCACTCTTAGGGGCTTCTGTGAGTTTTTTTTTCTTCCTAGAATTGGTGATTGTATTTGATTGTTTCTTCAGTTAATGAATTTGTTCTTTCTTCTTGATAAATAAAAAAAAAAAATTATGTGTCAATTTAATACCTCATGTTAAAAAGTTGGAATGTGAGACCTGAAATCTAGTTTTTGGTGTAATGTTAGACTAGGCTTCATCATTTGGTCGAAAAAAAGCCTGGTCCTGCCCGTTATGGGCTTTGAGATGGCCCAGCCCACCTTGGGTTGGGCTAGGCTTGGGTTTGAGTGTCTGAAGCGCAGCCGGCCCATAAGCTTGGCCCGATTAAGCCCAAGAAAGTCCGGTCCTGCCAGTTCACAAAAGCCCTGCCCGTTAGGCCTGCATACATATATAATTATGTATAAATAAGAATTTAGTTTTAGGATTATATCACTTAAATCACATATATAATTTGTTTCATTTCATTTACTTTTCTTTACTCATTTCTAGTTTATAATTGGATGATTAACACATTAATTTGTGTCAATTATTAATTCGACAATTATATATATATATATATATATATATATATATAAAGAGAAACAACATATCACATCACCAAATATAATCATATCACGAAACATAATCGTACGACCAAATATAATCATGCTTTTCTTGAACACACAAACAAATATTTGCATATTTATTCATACCATCCTTGAAAAAAAATATTTTTTTTGATACTTATTATTTTTTAAAATGCATTACGGTCTAATTATGTAATAACCTCAAAAATAATACTTAGTTTTATTATTTTTGTAGAAAATCTTATTAAGTTGTGTGACTTTATTGGGTGTTTTATGAATTTGGTTTGGTGTGAAAATATTGGAATTAAATGAGTTTAATCTCAAATTTGGACTAAAATTCCCTTATGATTAAGTTTATGATTTTTTTTAATGAAGTAGACCCATTTAGGCCCGGTACGGCCCATGGGTCGGACTTGGGCTTTGAGTTTTCTAAAAAAAACCGGCCCGGCTCATTGACTAGCCCTATGTTAGACTAACACCACCTTAATGTCCAAATATGCAGACTAGGATAAAAGACTGCCAAACCCAGAAAATGGACCCAAAATAGCTCACTTAATAAAAAATAAAAAAAATAAAAGCTGAAAAATTTGCATAAATACCACCTAAACTTTTAGTCATGTGCGTGATTATCATATGAACTTTCAATTTTTACTATTAACCACCTTAACTTTGCAAAGTGTAGCAATTTAACGAAAATCTTAATAGAGTTACACGTAGGTGGTAAATTGCTACACTTTATAAAATTTAGGTGATTAATAATTAAAATTAAAAATTTAGGTGGTAATTGCGAACATTCTTAAAAGTTCAGGTGGTATTTATACAAATTTTCTAAATAAAATTAATTGTTTAATTTGAGAAAGATGCCATTTCTACTAAAATTTATCCAGATGACAAGTTTGCAAGAGTTTATGTGGAGCTTGATTTATCCAAACTTTTGGTTCCCAGGTCATTAAGAGTAGGCATTTTTTTTTTTCAGAAAACCTCGACGTAACGAGGAAAACTTACAGTAAAGTATGAGAACCTTCCTTTAATATGTTTCAACTATTGCATTGTTGGACACGGAAGAGGCCATTGTCCTTCTGCTGCTCTTATGGAAAATCTAAATTTAGAAGATAAGGATGGTGTTGATTCTGTTATGAATGTGCCATGGTAAAGGAGAATTTGATAGCACTTGAAAACCCGTATACCGCTGTCTGTGGAATCATGTGTATGTGCATCAATATAAGATCAAGTTTTTTTTTTTGGATCAATGGGTTTGAATTTTTTTTTTCTTACTTCTCTTATGAAATTTTCAAAAAGGATAATATTTCTTCTTTTCAGAATACCATTTCTAAATTGCTTCCAAATTTCGATGACAAAATGCATTTTTAAGAAGGTAGATAGTCTGATATCCCAAATTGTGCTAGCTTGTGTCCCTCTTCCGTTCCCTCTCTATTGGTTGAGTTCATCTACATTTGTATTGATCCATATTTTAACCAAGGATGGCCTTCTGGGTCCTCAATAGCCCTTGTATTTTGGTTGGCTATCACATGTTCATGTGTTTTTCCTATCTTCCACAAAAAAGAGAAACCCAAAAAAATATTTCAACGGTTCTAGCCAAGTGGAAAAAGGCATTGACTTGCAGACTAGTAGCCTCAAGTTTGAACCCCTATAACACCATAGTAGTGAGTGTGAAAAATCCCCCTCCCCTATAATTTAAACAATCGCTAATACTAAAAAAAACACTCTATTTTAGCACTAAAATAACTACACGAACAAGAATAACAATCACAAATTCATGAGCAACAATACCGCTAAATACACATGAAATGTCAAGACCACCCCTCATTTATGTGCATTTAGTGCTGATTTTGCTCATGAAGTTGTGATGGTGGCATTCTTACTCATGGTACCTGTTCTAGTCAAAGAAGGGTTCCAAAGGAGGAGGGATAATTGTTTAGTATCTAGAAGAACAATTGTGATAGACATATGTTTCATAAGGAAGTCATAAAATTAAAATTAAAACATATTGTGCTAAAATAAGCCAAGGCAATTGTATCACAATATTATTCCTGTATAACATTAAAACATATGGAAATGAAGTCTCCAAAGCTCTCTGCTCGTTGTATGTTGAGCAAAAGCATCTCCAATAAGTGCTGTTAAATAAATTGTCAACTAAATGCAACAAAGATATAATTAAATATATATATATATAAATAATATTTTAAGGTACCTCTTGTATAATTTTCAACATCTACCATCCTATGCCATTATGAAGATGATGAGTTGCCAAATCTCTGTTTCCATTCACATCTCCACTCTCATTAATCCTACTCAAATTATAAGCCCCAGCACTCACCAAATTGTAGTTTTGAGTCACTTCCTGCTGTTGCTGTTGTCCCTCAAGAAAATAGAAGCCACCATTGAAAAGATCCACCTTAGAGGTTGACATAGAAATATTATTGGCATTAAGAACTGTGTTCATTTGCTCATTGTTAGAACTATGCTGCATATTGGTGTTTGAAGTGTTGAGATGTTGCTGCTGTTGTTGAGAAGGGTCTTCTTCTTGTCTAGTCATGGAGTTCTTCTCCCCCTCAGTCTCCCTATACTTGTTGAGATACCCTTTCAAGGGTCCTACATAATTCTCAAATCCAAGGGTTGTCATGGCCCAAAGAAGGTCATCTCCATTGATAGTCTTCCTTTTCTCCCTCAGGCACTTGTCAGACGCTTCACCCGTGATGAAGCTTATGAACTCAGACACACACTCCTGGACGGTTTCCTTGGCCTCCTTTGAGATCTTGGCATTTGCAGGGAGGGACTTCTTCATGATACGGCTCACGTTAGCAATGGGGAGGAACTTGTCTTGCTCTTTGGAAGAGCCGTCTGAGACATTCCCAGACAAAGGGCTTCCAACCGGGCTGGTTTGGTTTCTTCTTCCACTCATAGAGTTAAGCTCAGAGTGATTGTGTGAAATAGAAAAGGGAAATGCAAGTGAAGGAAAATGTGTACTGGTTTTTCTTTTTCTTCCTTTTTCTTTCTTGTGTTGAGTGTTTGTTGTGGAATCTAAGGGGAAGAGTCTGGGGTTTTAAAGCTAGCAGAAGTGGGGGAAAAAGGAAGCAAAATAGATTATTGTTTATTTTATCTTTGGTAAAAAAAATTAAATAAAAAAGAGAGTGGAGAGGCGGTTTGATGTGGACAAAAAAGAAAAACAAACACTGGGAGATTAGAACAACTGCAAAGGATGGTGTGGGAAGGTGTGGAATCTTTGGAGGAAGAAGAAAAAAAAAACTACATGTGGTGTTAAATAATAACAAAAGAAAATAAATAATGAATTGATACTGTGACCTTTTCTGGTGTGGAAGTTCCATGGGACCAAGAAGAAGAATTGGAGGTAGGACATGAAAAATAAGCAAACTCTTCCCAAATATATGTATTGGTTCTCCTTTAATCTGTTTGATTTTCACTTGTTTGCTATATGCATTGCAGGTCCTTTTCCTTTGTACCTTTGACTATAATTTAAAATTCAAATGGAATGGCAATGGAAAAATAGAAAGCCTGCACAGGAGACCTTAAATTTGTTTGAACATGTCCAATAGGTGCAGTGTGTAATAAGCTATCACTGCCGGAACTGACCTCAACTTCAATTTCTTCCAGGCATGTCTTTCTTAACCTAGAGTTTGATCTCAACTACTTAATCAGAAATACATATATATATATATATATATCGCTTGTATGTAACTCTGCATCCGAGATCATAGGTTCGATTTTCCCTTAACATTAGTCGTATAAAAATAAAAAAAATAAAGAGAGCACAACCCATTGCACTGATGTACAAGTCACATTGCCTCTTTTCTCAAGTGTAATTTACTTGTATTGAATTAATTAATTACTTGCCTCTCTACCATTGACACCCCCTCCATCTACCCAATGGTTGCTGAACCAATAAGTATAAAACAGCTAAGTCTAGCAGTTGAGAACCCCAACTGCCTTAAGGCTTCCTGGCAAAAATAAAAACTTTTTTTAAACGGAAATAGCACTGTTTTGCTATCCTCTGCTAATAATACAATGACACATGGAAAATTTATCTCATGTGTCATTGTGTTATAGGCCGAGAATAGCAAAAAGTGCTACTCCGTTGTATGAGAATTTCTCGCCTTGTCAGCACCAGCCAGTGCACATAACACATCGATGTGACAGTTTACATGCCTTGTTGTCAACCAAGGAATCAGCCACATCATCAACCAGTTGGCCTTGTCTCTAGAGCAGCTAGGCCCTTCTTCAGTGCTAAGTAACAAATATAGGTGGCATATATCCTGAATAAAAGTTTTGGTACATTCATAGGAGCCAGAAACCATCCCATGTTCCTGTCTTCAACAATCTTTGGAGATATTTTGTTGATCAATTTTAGACTTCAATTTACTGACCATAATAAAAATAAAAAAAACTGAAAAATCTTTTGACTTCAATTTATACCAATGGATCATTGAAATATCTTCTGTTTTTCTGTAATGGAGGACTTGGTATCTTTGCACGGCTTAAAAAGGCAAAGCAAAAAGAGGGAGGCGCATATAATGCTTAGCTTAGCTCTATCTTCCTCTATGTCTTTCCAAGATTCCCTCTGTCACATCTATAGACGTAAAGACTATCTTCTGCCTGCCACTCTCAATCTCTCAAGACATGCAATTGGATCCCTCCAATCTCAGTTTAATTCAATAGCTTCCTCCTAATTAGTTAAACTTGCCTCTTAGTAGAGCTCTTTGTGCACGTTTAAGATTTTTCTTATTGTGTGAAAAGGGTCAGTAGCTCAAATAGTTAAGAGCAGTTACTCATGCATCCGAAGGCATGCTTTTTTTTATCACGTGTTCATCCGCTATTTCTTACAAATAAAGATTATTATTTATTAGAAATGAGTGCTCAAACTAATTAGGTCCTAATTACACAGTTTATCATGTAAGAGAATTGTAGCTTAAATAGTTAAGAATATTTACTATTTACTCTAAATCGTGTGTTCGATTGTCCTCTCTCTAATATAGTTTCGATTCTGAAATGTGCAAATCTGCTGTCTCCCAATCCATCATATTAAATTTAGCAAATGATGTGCTTGTACTTGCTTAGTTTAATAATTACTATACCTGTCGTCCCTTTTCTGTTCTTGGTCAAGTAATTGTATTTTAATTTCGTTCAGTTCATTGATAATCTCTGCCTATAACTTTTAAAAACAGTATATCTTACCATAAAAATCTGAATAAACTAAATAATAAGCATAAAAATACACTCAATAAATACCTTTTGATCAGGCTTGCGACAAATGGCTTCTTAAGGAACCGCCTCTCTACCTATATGCCTCTCTGTAATTTTGGACATGTCTATGTGCATGCTGACTCGGTGACTTGCAGTCCCGCTAGTCCCGCTAATGAACTGAAAAAATAATATGAGTTCATTATTCTACATTGGTTTTCTCCATCATTCACACGACAACTATAGCAATTAAAAAATTAGGTAATAGGGCTTGACAATTAAGGTTGCAGCAGGATCAATCCTGCATTATATTAAGCTAATTTGTACGAACACAAATTTTAAGCTCTATAATATATCAGATCACTTGTTGGGTCAATATATCTCGTAAAATTCAAACGGTATGTAGGATATAGCTCAATACAAGAATTCTATGATGAAGACCTTATATATAGTCCTTAGGTGAGGTTTTATCTCTTAGCCGTTTGATCAGATTAGTTAGTCTGATCCAACGATTAAGAGATAGAACCTTGCCTAAGGATTAAGTATAAGGCCCTCGCTATAAAATGACTCTAGCCCGAGAAGGTTATCCTCAACCCAAACGTTCACAAACAGTTTAGCGAGATTTAAACATGCATGATCACTCTGCCCACTAAACAATTAGCCACCCAATAATATATGGGTCATTCAATTGAATTACATCGTCCTCCCCCTAAGCCGAACGGCTAGCCGGCAAGATGAGCGAGGGGATAAAGAGGCTCAAATCAATTCGTTGACACACGCCACATGTTAGCCCACAACAAAGAGAAACCAAGCTCAGTGGAAAAATAATATAAATAGCCAAGACGATGAAGTACTCTATAACCAGCTAAAAGACTATATGGACGATTAAGCTAATAATGAAGCTTATTGGGAATCTATTTCCCATCAATTATTTGAAGAAAAGCAAGAAGATTTGGCACCATCCGGAAAATTAAAGAGCAAGAAACCTATCATTTTCAAATTGTCCAAGTCAACATCAAAGAGTTTGTCATCCTACGGAGAACATGCAAGAAGATTGCCAAAACTCATTTACAACATAATGAAAAAACTTTTAATTTCTTTTAAATTACAAAATTGCCATTGATTTCTTAAAACAAACTCAACTCTAAAACCTAATAAAATAACCCAAAATACTTAATATGGCATAAAAATATCCAATGATGAGTGACCACAAATTTCTTAAACCTTTATAATCCAAGAGATCAGGACTATAACTAAATATCTCTTTTAATAATGCCCCAACATGTTTTGACCATTAAAAGAAGAAAAGAAAGAAAAGCATATGAGCTAAACAAAGAGTGAAAGAAAATGTCTTGGCAGCTAGTGAGCCAACAAGGCTGGAGTGCTTTTCAAATCATGTCGGGTTCTTTTCATTTTGGCTTGCTTAATGGCAGTATGGGAATGTTAATTCTCACAAAAATTAAATGGAGTACCGGTTCATCAATATGTTCTCCGCCTTAGAGCAACTCCATCTATTTGTCCTTAGCCATGACAAGGGTGGAGCTAGAGCAGCCACTATTCACGTGAATAGTGGCTGCCCTTACAAATAGTATTTTGTGTTTCCACCCATTGCCATGGCTAAGGGCAATTACTATTTATTTTTTTGTTTTTTTCACAAATTTTTTAATAAAAATAATTAATTTAGATAATATTTTCGGATAATATTTTTGGGTTCGTACATATCAATATTTATTATAAAATTCATATCTCAATCGGATAAAATTTTGGTATTTATAGAAAAAAAAGAGTATTTTTTTGGTATTTTTTTAAAAAAAAATTCAATTTTTTCATTTTTTTATTGCACAAAAATTGGCTGCCGTTGGATTGGAGAAAAAAATCTGATCGGAGAGCCCAGAGTGCGACACGTGGACTTTTAGTGGTACTGTAGCGCCAGACACTGTAGCGATGACGTCAGCACCAAAACGAGGGCTGGAGCTCGGGCCAGCCCAGGTTGCTGGGTCCCACCTTGCGCTCGGGCCTGGGCTGTGCGCTGGAACACCTTTTTTTTTTTTTTTTCTCCCTTAGCCTCGGGCTGGGCTGTGCCGCTGGAGTTGGTCTTAGAAGAACATTGTAGCCGGGGCAAGTTGAATTTTGGATGGGGATTAATCTCATTCTTCGGATTTGATGATACATCGTAATATTTATTAAAAAATATATCCTCCGCCCAAAGAGTAAAAAAAATATTTAGAAAAGGTATACATAATTAATTATTCCGATCTCTTGAACTACAGAGGTTTAAGAGATTTATGCTAACTCACTGTTGGATGTAAATTCAACGGTTCACTCACTCTTGCACTCATTTTAAGAAACTTTTTTGAACTGTTGGATCCAACGGTGGGTGACCACAATCTTTTGGACCCCTATGAACTGGCGATATTTATCATCCGTTTTGAATTTTGTAAAACAAAAAATAAAATTGTTTTTTGGTTCAAAAAAATAAAAATTGTTAACATACATGTTAACAGTTAAAAAAAAAATTGTAAACCAAATGGATGGTCACTTTACAGATTTTTCAATTTTGGATCAGGAAAAGATTTATTTGTGGGTCCGTAAAAAAGAAAAAGGCAAAAAAAAGGTTATTTCTTGGAAAATAAAACATTCTTTGAAAGGTTGACTTTGTTTCGTCGTGGTTCTCCCGCCGCTAGTTCTGACTTTCCAGAGAAAAACAGCCCACCCCCCTTCTCGTTTCCTCCCTCCTTTCCTCCTCTCTCTCTCTCTCTCTCTCTCTCTCTCTCTCTCTCTCTCCGATCACTTTTTAGAGAAGAAGAAGTAGAAAGCCTCTTTTACCTTGTACTCTCTCTCTCCCTCTTTCTCTCTCGGTCCTTCTGGGAAAGTCTCCCGTATTTCCCCAAATCTCAGGTGGTAGATTTATGGATTTGAGATGCAAATTTGGAGCATGGGAGTTAGCCAAGTTTTTTAAAGTTATCAAATTTCCTGCAATTTGGGTGAATTCTCAGCCGTCAGATCGATTAACGCCTTGGAGTAATCTTCCCAAATAACAACTAAGTATCGGATTTCATATATATAAAGTAAGGTACTTTTTTGATGCTATCTTCATTCATGTTAATGGGTTTCATCTCTCTGTTGCTTTTTTTTTTTTTTTTTTGAGTAATTTTTTTAGCTTCTTTTAGCCATATGAGTTTCAACTCTCTGCTTGAAATTCTGTTCTTTTATATGGATTTTTTAAAACTCATTGAAGCCTTTATATGCAGTATAATTATGTGTAAACACAACCCATTCCATATTTTTTTCTCCCACAAATCTTAATTTTAAACCACGACTTGCTTTTACTCACACTCGTTGTGTATTTGTTCTGTTCAAGAATTTTGATTATGAAGTAAGAAAGCTTTTGCATTTGTAATTTTATGATCACTTGCATGCCATGTCTCCGAGAAATCTGTATCTCTGAGTTGTTGGTATATTGTGTGCAAGTTATAGACTTGTCCTGGTAGCAAAGTGACTTGGACTGAAAAAGTTTTTGACATCATTTTGTTACTTGGCTTGAGATGACTGTTGCTTCTATATGTTTATGTAGGAAGATGTCACGGGGGTGGGCTAAGTCTGGTGGTTGGGCTGCCTTTGACCTTAAGCAGCGCCAGAAACAAGGCCTTGAGCCTCAAACTGACACGGACCATTTCCCACCTATACTGACCACTCTCCCCTCTCTGCATCCTTGCGAAAACGTATCAAGGAATAATGACCTTTCAGGCAGGCCTTTCTCTTGTGTACTCCATCCTGTAGATTTTCCAACTTCGACAGAGAATAGGGATGGCAAAAGACCCTTATTATATGGTGATTCTAGTGGCACTTCCATGGAAGATAATAGATCTTCCAAGAAGAAGATCATGGATCTTTACCCTTGGGCTGACGATAGCTTGATTGAGGATATTATGGCTGCAGTGGGTGATGATATTACTAAGGCCTCAACATTATTGAAAGCAATGGTTTCCCCCAGCAGCTTTGAAGAGAATAAGGAAACTGACATTTCAAAAATAAATTCCAATTCTGATATTTATCAAAGTGATAAAACAAAGCATACAAGTTTTCCTCTAGAATCTGCTGCTGACATAGCTGACCTCAACTCTACTTTTGAGAAATGTCTGGAAGAGAATAACATTGAATTGTTAAATGCCCATGATTTCTGTGGGAAAAATCTCCCAAATGATGCTGCAACTATGAAACTGACTCTGGGGAGTTTGGAGTCAGTACCCGTTGAACCTGAGTGGGAAGAGGATGATGTTTACTTGAGGCATCGAAAAGATGCATTAAGAATGATGAGGTATGCATGCTGTTCATGAATTTGCAGGATCTAATATTAGATAAGGATCTGTTTTTGCACACTCTATGGTAGCATTGAAATTTTCCTTGTCTTAAATAAACAGGTCAGCATCTCAGCACTCTAAGGCTGCCACTAATGCCTTTGTAAGAGGTGACCATTTTTCTGCCCAGCGACACTCAAACAAGGCTCGAGAGGAATGGTTGGCTGCTGAAAGCCTTAATAACAAGGCAGCCAAAAAAATTTTAAATATCAGGAATAGCAAAAATGATGTATGGAAACTGGATCTACATGGTCTTCATGCATCAGAAGCAATTCAAGCCCTGCGTGAACACCTGCAGCGAATTGAAACCAAAGTTCTATCTAATCATTCAGTGTCACCAAACAAAGTTAGGATGGAAAAGAGGATTATACGTTCTTCGTCACTCGAATCTTTTAATTGTATGGACACGGAGAAATTGGATCAACAAAAGGCACCATCAACGCAAAGACCAACATCCTTGCAAGTTATCACAGGTATTTGTTTAATTTAACGCTGTTTATAGTTTTATATGACATAATAAACAAAATCACTGAGCATTTAAAAGTATATGTTTGCTGCTTTTCGTATGCTCAAGTACCAATATTTGAATACACTTTAAATGACCTCATTTATCAATATGAATTGTTGTTAAGTAATCCTTAGCTAGCATTACTGCATGAATTTCTTGCAGTAATTTTGTGTGTGATTTTGTGGTAATTAGTCAGTTTTATAAAAAAAATTTTTGTCAAAAATTATCTTCATGTCTCAAAATCCTAGTTTTTGGATTTTATACTTTATGTTGACATAGGATTATTTAGGACAAACTTGTTTGTTTTTTTCGCCTTTTGTTTTTTGATTTTTTCTTCATGAACAATTTATTCAATGGGATCAGGGTTCCTTTCCTTCCCTTATAGAATTAGGATTCCAGTGAAGGCAACTTTTAAATAAACACATAAGGGAATCACTTAACCCGAATTGAATAAGTTGAGCTAGATTCTAATCATTACAATGTCTTCTTTAGAGTTAGGATGGGAATGTGTTACCCCTAATTGGCTAACAGTTATAGTATGCAACTGAGTTCTGTGTTTGTATTTGCAGGTATAGGTAATCATAGCCGAGGACAGGCTGCACTTCCAACAGCTGTGGGAAGTTTCCTCAACGATAACGGGTGATGCATCTTTCTCTGTGCAAATGCACTTATAATTGACAGAATGGATACCTAGTTTTCTTTAGTTTCTTGATATGATTGGGTTTAATAAGCTAGCAGTGGTATAGTTTAGTTAGTTTGTGTAAATGATGAAATTTTTTGTATTGCAGATATCGTTTTGAAGAGTTGAGGCCAGGTGTAATCACTGTTCGACCCAAGTTTCGTCATAGGTGATTCATCAAGTAACCAAATCAGTGATGATGTAAAATATGTTATTGCAGAAGAGTCTTCTGCACTTCATTCTTTAGACTAATTCATGCCCAGTAGAAATCAGGCAGTTTCCTTCTCGTTGTTGGAAACATATTTATGTGATCAGGTGTAAAGATTTAGTTTTGTATGATTAATAAGTAAGATACTTGTAGCAGAACTATTTATATGAAATTTAAAGTTGCAATTTAGAACTTCTAAATTCTAAGTTTATTTCTCACATGTAATCTTTCTTTATTAATACAAACAAGAAAATTGCCATGTGTCCATATAAAAATTCTGACTTTTATCCAGATTTTAAGTTTATTTCTCTTCTTCAAGCGTATAGTAAAGAATTAAAGGCTTAATATTACAAAATGTCCCTAAGGTTTACGAAACTATCAGATTGCATCCTTCTTGTTTTTTTTTTTTTGTGTCATTTGTGGTCTTCAAGGTTAATAAACCGAATGCAATTTGATAGTTTCATAAACCTTGGGGACATTTTTTGATATTAAACCAGAATTAAATAGGGGAAAAGCCCAAAAAAAAAAAAAAGAAGCTTTTTAACCTACCAAAGCTCAATGTTTTTTTTTTGAGTGCTGCTAAACGAACCCTAAAATTAACTGAGTACACCTTATGATCTAAGTACACCCTAATATTTTAATTAAAATGTAAAATTAACTAAGTACACCCTATAAAACTACCAAAAATACCCTTGGTACACCCTAATATTTGTAGCATTATTTTATAGTTGATTTTCAGCTTGATTTTTTTAATAGTGTTTATAAGTCTTTGACTTTTCATATAGATTTGTGCTTCTACTAAAACTGTTAATACTTTTTTTGCAATTCCAAGTTCTTTCAATCACCACCTCTTTCGTTAAAAACACAATAGGACAAACAATCTTTTGATTAGAGTTGAATATGGTTAGTAGGGTGTACTTACTAAAATTATATTTGTTTCACAATTCCATATATCCTTTTAGTCATTTTATATTAGGGTAAATCAGTAATTCAATATATACTTTTATAGTATGATGTAATCAGTTAATTTTAGGGTTCGTTTAACATCACTTTGTTTTTTAAGGTTCAAAACAAAACCAAAACTTAAGCATTGAACTAAATTGTTCTTTTTGGACATCGAATCTTTTCAGTCTCACAAATTTCTCGGCCTGACACGTAAGCGTGGAAGTGGCCAAAGCAATCTCATGCTTACAAACTAAAATACCTTTGTGGCGCGACACGGCCCGGGAGAGTGCTCGCAGCCAATGAGGAGCCTCCGTTCTCTAAAACACTAATCCTCCTAATTGCCACGTGTCCTCGCCACCTCCACCCCTTTCCCTCCCTTTCTTTATTTCTGTTTCGCTCCTTCACAAAATAACCTTATTTTCCTCATTTTCATCTTCCTCCCACTCCAGCAGACTTTCTGTCTTCTTCTTCTTCTTCTTCTTCAATCTCTTCCTCTCTCCGGCCATGAAAATTGGGGCTTAGGGTTTGATCAAATTCTCGATTCTTTCCAACAATGGCTATTTGCTCTCTACCTATTCCGGAACTCACCTTTCTCTCACCACAGACCACTCCCAAACGCCGCCTTTCTGTTTCAAGAGTTTCTCTTTCTAAAATCTCTCTCTCCGGATACCCGAGGTGTGGTATTCAGTCCCGAATCAGAGCGAGTAAAGAGGACGGCCTTGTGGTTGAAGAGAGGGAAGCCGAATTGATCAAGAAAGTGAATGGCGTGGAGTTGAGTGGAAATGGAGCTGGTGTTAGTACTAGTGGTAGCAGTTACGGGAGCAATGGCTCAGTGAAGAAGTACTCGAATGGAAGTGTGAATGGGGTGAGTAATGGGAGCTTGGTGAAGTTCGTGAATGGCAATGGCGTGGCAGCGGAAGTGGTGGAAGAATTTGAAGTTTTGGAGTCGAAGGAGGAAGGAAGGAAGAAGAATATAGAAGAAATTGGAAAGGAAGATGCGTGGTTTAAGCGGACAGGGCAACCAAAAGTCGAGGTATGATTCCATGATATTGATTTATTGGCGTTCCGTTGGGTTGTCTTTGAGGAAGTGTCTGAACTTGGAAACTAAGTTAGTACTTTGAACTTGGAGTTGGTAAGAAAACTTCAATTTTGAATGTAGAGGCGAGATGTCGATATAGGTTTGGGAATATCAATTGAAATCCAAACTGGTTAGGTTGCACAAACAGAAAAATTATTGACCTACATTTGGAATTTGTGGACTAGAATTGCAATTTATAGTACCCGAGGCTTTGCCACCTAAAATGCAGTTTCAATGCTGTCGTGTTACTCCCTGTACAAAAAATGCGTCATCTTACTTAAGATGTAGAGAGAAGTTATAAAATTGAGTAATCTATAGGGTAGTGGCTCCAATGGCATAGTAAGATGATATTTTTCTTATTACTATTTTGGATATCGTAATATTTCCATTATTTTTTTCTTTGTACTTTTCATTAGGATTACAAATTTCACCATTTTCTGTATCTGTTGTTTTGCGTTGATTGCAGGGTTTAGGGTTTCAATTTTAGCCTTAATTTTTTTATATAGCATTCAAGCAGTATCTATTAAGGAAACAATCATTGACAAAGTATTCATAGTAATACTGATGGTTTAAGTTACTCCTAAGCTAGCCCAATTTAATGGTATGGGGATGGGATATAGGGTGGTTAACAAGAGAAATAGAAACTGAAACAAAAGTGGTTCAGGAAAATCTTTTTAAGGAGATCATTGTTCTTTATAGAGGTCCAGTTCAGGCTTTAATGATAAATAGATGCTTCTAGTACTTTATTGCAAACAATATTGCGTGTAAAGTAGCTTCATGCAAAGATTTTGAGTTGGCTGTATTATATTGAGATGGCTTAGTTTTCTAATTTTATAGGTTGCTTCATTTGTATTTGAGTTTTGGTATGTGCACATGTGTGCCATATTATTATGGTACTATTTGGTTTTTGCAGGTTTCTGTTGCACCTGGTGGCCGTTGGAGTAGATTCAAAACTTACTCGACAATTCAGAGGACCTTGGAAATATGGGGATTTGTTCTAACATTCCTCATAAAGGCGTGGTTGAACAATAGAAAATTCACTTACAAAGGTTAGTCACTTCCAGTATAATGAAATTTTAAAAAGTCAAATGCATAAATTCTTCATTTTTACTTTCCAAGTGAGAAATAAACCAAAAATGTAAGAAGTATTTCAAACAGGGATGTCCTTGCAAATTGCATGTAATAACAGTTGTAGAGACTTATTCCCACATCCTATAAATGCTTTCTAATTCTACAATATATTAGATATTGAAGAGGAACAAGCTATTCAAGTTGGCAGCATTCATCCCAACGCTTTTTAGATATCATTTTGTGAAATTATGTACGACATTTAAAGAAACTGAGGGTAGCAGTGCCGCGGCAGCATCCATGTCATAAGGGCATTGACATGGAAAACACTCTAAAAAGGACGGGGTTCTGCCTCTGTGGCAGTGCCGACTCCCCCATACAATATCTAGAAAAAGACAAATAAAAAATTATGGATGAGCTGAGCAGTTTGGGTATGATAATAACACCGCCTGATAGTTTTTTTTTTGTTTCTCAGAAAAGAATGGCTCACAGCAATTATTTATTCTCAGCATAAATTGATTTTTGTTGGAATCTAGAATCTTTTAACTAGGCATCCATCTTTAAGGTAGCTGGACTATGTAGTATTTGGTGCTTGCATCTAATTTAAGGGAAACAAATGTTCAGGGGGAATGACAGAGGAAAAGAAAACCTTGAGGCGTAAGGCCCTTGCCAAGTGGCTGAAGGAGAACATTTTGAGATTAGGTCCAACATTCATCAAAATTGGCCAGCAGTTCTCCACAAGAGTGGACATTCTTGCTCAAGAATATGTTGATCAATTGTCAGAACTTCAGGTCGGAAATGCTTTAATTCAATGTCATTGAGATTGCATTATTCCTTCTGTATGCTTCTGTTCTTGTATCCTACTCCTAATGTGTAACTCTGTTAATTTCTTCCTGGTCAACAATTATTTGTTGGACATGAAGCCTTGCACTCGAGATGTGTTTTTATTTATTTATTTCACTCTCTTTGTTTAAAAGTTGGCCATGCAAGAAGATGGGATTTGTTAGGTGATAAACATAGATTTCTCCGCCTTCTTACGTGCCTGGGTTGTGGCGCTAGGTGTTTTAATAAATAAACTTATCAAAATTTGAAAAGAAAAATTATAGCTTTTGAGAAGGTAGAAGAAATCACATTTTTATTTTCAGTACTTGACCTAAAATTGCATTTTGCTTAATATGGCAATCTAATAATTTTTGTATGGGTTAGTACTATACCGTGCTGATATATTATTATGCATTTGACTCTAAGCATTCCGAATATGTAACTACGTCATGAAATATATGTTTTTTTAAATCATGTAAACTAGCTTAGTGTGTAACTTTTATCCACGTTTGACTCTGAGCATGCCGAATATGTAACAACAACGTATGTTTTTTTAATCAACTAAACCTCGCTTAGTGTCTCAAATTTTCCCATTTGTTTTCTTTCGTTTCTACTTTCTATATTATACTATTTATCCAATCAGCTATTTGGAAGTAGAGGCAATTTCGTTTTTTTCTTATCCTTTCTCAAACATGCTCAGTTGCCTATCTTTTGTAAATTGTTGATTCTTAAGGCATAACTAAGTCACAGTTTAATTTCAGGATCAAGTTCCTCCTTTCCCATCAGATACAGCTATTTCTATTGTTGAAGAAGAGCTTGGTGCTCCTTTGAAAGATATATTTGATCGATTTGACTATGAACCAATAGCCGCTGCTAGTCTTGGTACTTCTTATTTCATTTCTATGATTTCTGACACTGAAATTTGTGCAATCAACATATTAATATTCCTTTTTCTTTAAAATGAATGAGAAATCAGAGAATGAACCTATAGCTCAATTGTTTTTTGGTTATGAATTTGATAAGAGATGAAATATGAGAATGTGGTATCATCCCTTATGCAGGTCAGGTCCACCGTGCAAGATTGAAGGGACAGGAAGTTGTTGTTAAAGTACAGAGGCCTGGACTGAAGGATCTTTTCAATATTGATCTTAAGAACCTGAGGGTCAGTTTTTCATATTGGCTTACGATTCTAGATTAGTAACTAATTCTGGGTTTTTTTAATGTTTTATATTTGCTCACAAGGAGATTGGAACCTAGGATCTACCCTCACCCCACCCATCCATGCCAGCCAATTGAGCTAAGGTCATGGGCAATGCTTGGGGTAATTTAGGTTATCATGGATTTATCTTATCATAGTTGGATTCCTTTTTATGTTTTTTTCCCCACTTTGATCGACTTGCCAAAGTTGTGAATTTCCATTTTATGTCTTTGTTGGCATACATTAATTTACTATGTCAACTGTATCATTGGAAACTGATAATGGTCTCGCTACTCAGTTTTGTTCTCTTGTGTGTGTATGTTCTTGTTTTACTTTGTTGTACATGAAACATGAACGGTTCCTCTTGATCTCATGAGGGGTATGGAAATTCTGATGAGCTTCGACATATTGGTCATTTTATTTTCCAGGTAATTGCAGAATACCTTCAAAAAATTGACCCGAAGTCTGATGGTGCGAAGAGGGATTGGGTTGCTATCTATGATGAGTGCGCAAATGTCTTATATGAGGTATTGAGATCCCCCTTGATTGCTTTAATCTTTTACAGTTTTCATATTACTATTTAGTAAATGGGTAGCTAATAACTTTGAAGTTTTCCAGGAGATTGATTACACCAAGGAAGCTGCTAACTCTGAACTATTTGCAAGTAACTTCAGAAACATGGATTATGTTAAAGTCCCAACAATAGTATGGGAATACACTACACCACAGGTTTAAGCTTCCAGCAATAATTAATTTTTAGCTGGTAGAACATTAACAAGTTTGTTATTATGATTGTCTTTCTAAAATCCAACTTCCTGCATTATTATTATTAGGTTCTGACAATGGAGTACGTCCCAGGGATCAAAATTAACAAGATAAAAGCTATAGATCAATTGGGCATTGATCGGCAAAGGTCAATATAATTTCATGTCTTATATATCCTGGTTAAAATCATGTTAATGTGACCTCTTCTTATCACTCCTGATGCTTCTTATATCAATTTGAACTTCCTCAGGTTGGGTCGATATGCTGTCGAATCATACTTGGAGCAAATTCTGTCTCATGGATTTTTTCATGCCGATCCTGTGAGTTTTTGCTGTTTTATTCAATTTTTGGTGCTGACACATGTTTACGATGTCAATAAAAGTGGAATTTCAAATGGAATTCGAAGATTTTAAAAAAAAATCCCTCCAGCGTATTTTACTCGCACAAACCTCACCTCATACCAAGTACAGGGCTGTTAGGGACCAACTTTCATGCTATTTTAGGTGTGAACGATGTGAGCATGGACACAAATAGTTTTGGTTCTATTGGCATAATAGAAGTGCAACAAAAAAAAAAAAACAAAAACAAAAAAACAAAAAAACAGTAGAAGGAAAAAGGGCAGAGCAGAAAAGCAGTATAGGGTCATAGCATCGATGGGTATAATGGCAAGGAGGTAGTGGTTCCAATAATAGGCTACAGCAACAGCTGGTGGTAGTTGAAGAGATATGCTTGATTTTCTCTCAATAACTATTGGGGCAGTGGTATGGTAAAAGTGCGGTAGCACTGATGTTGGTTTTATTGTTGGCTGAGATAGTGATTATGTTTGTGTGGGTCCCAGGTTAGTCTTGGTAGTGCTTTTGGCGCTATGAGAGGGGGTTTTGTTGCTTTAAAATTTCCATCTCTATTCGTTGCCTTGTATTTAATAATTAATACTGGGAAAACCTCAGAAGTGTGATGTGGATGTGGATGTGCATGTAAGAGGAGTACCACTCCTCATCCATGGTAAGAGTATTTGACATTATGCCCTCCTGTGGTTCCATTCTCGCTGTGATTGTTCACTTACACATCCTCAAGGAAAATACTAAACATGTCTGCTGTATTTTGTAGTCCAAAATGCAATCCCGAGACAATTGTGTCATATGAGGAAAGAAATAATGAGCGTAATAGTTAAACGAAACAGGTCGTTCTTAGATGCTTAGGTAATCCCTCATGGCTGCACATTGGAGTAATAATGATTAGATTCATGTTCTCTAATCTCCTAGCTGTAAGATAGCCCATAGTGAGCTTTTCTGATTCCCACTTTCTCGAATTCATAGGGTCAATATTTATGTTGCACACGAAAAAGCAGAGGTCTTCCTGTTTCTTGATTACATATACTGGCATTTAATATCACCTGCCAATGTGTAACCACAACTTTGTTTTACCCTTGATGCAGCATCCTGGAAATATTGCCGTGGATGATGTCAATGGTGGAAGATTGATTTTTTATGATTTTGGAATGATGGGAAGGTATTTCCTTTTGTGCTTGCTAATCTACAATTGACCAATAACCACTCTGAAGCTTTTATTTATTTCTGAATGTATTTTTCATATTTGTATCTTGCAGTATCAGTCCAAACATTAGAGAAGGTTTGCTGGAAACATTTTATGGAGTTTATGAGAAGGATCCAGATAAGGTTTTTTAATCGTTTCCTTTTGTTTTAATATTTGAAGGATAGTAGCCCCCGATCATGGTTAGGGCTACAAAATTACTAAATTGACTTGAATTAATTATACCATGGTTCCATTTTGTGTCTATGATCCACCAATTGATGGAAACTATTTATACTGGTGCAGGTCCTTCAGGCAATGATTCAGATGGGTGTTCTTGTGCCTACTGGAGATATGACAGCTGTGAGACGAACAGCACTATTCTTTCTTAACAGGTGCTTTCGATAGAGAGGAAACAGAAAATTTGAATATAGCATGGGTCCCTTTTTCGCTTATTAATATTTTTGTTTAGTCGTTTTTTTTGGGTTAAAATTTTAAATTCCCTGATGTTGAACAATTCAAGAGCTACTTGGCCAATAATGCTTCTGTGGCAAATCAGAATTTTATAAATATGACTGGTAGTGATGCATAAACTTGCAACGTGCAACATAAGACCAACTATATCATCTTTTGGTTTGAGTGGAGTTTTTATTTAGGTTGGTCTGCTGTCATGCTTGCATCAGTCATGAACGAACGATTCTATTATTTCTGTAGTTGTACATTGTCTTATGGCCTGGGGCATAATTTTCATTGACTGACAGCCTGTTATCCTTGGATGTAAGCAAGCTGTTAGGTTAAAACATACCTTGTTTACTTTGATTAGTGATTCCAAAGTGAGAGGTAGATAAGTCTCAGCAGAAGAACAAGTTTCAAATCTTTGCTCTATTTCTTGAATTCTTTTCTGAATGCTGAAATTTTGCAGTTTTGAAGAGCGTCTTGCTGCACAGAGAAAAGAGAAAGAAATGGCAACAGCGGAACTTGGGTTTAAAAAGCCATTGAGCAAGGAGGAAAGGATAGAGAAAAAGAAGGAAAGGCTTGCTGCAATTGGTAATTAACCTGGTTTGAAATCTAGTATCCATGATACGGCGCTATACCTGACTATAGTTTTGGAATTTCGCAACTAACTATTTTGGAATTTCGCAACTAACTATTTGATTTGGAGGCTCAGCTCAGTTTGCAATCAATAGCATGATAGGCATGAGAGTTTAAGTCAAGTCCTGCGTTTAAAGACATTTTTTTGCCGATAGAAATAATTGTATATAGCTTTACAGTGTCCAGCTTCTTGTTTAATTTAGTAATAAGAACTGCTTTCGAGTGGCTGATCATTTATACTGGGACCAATTCATGGCATGTCTAGTTTGAGACACAGTCGGGAAAGTCTCTAGGATTAACTAGTAGTTTAAAAGACTTCTCAGTCCATATGTATGTATAAGTTAGTAAATGTAATGTGACCCGCTTACTTTATTTGGTTTACAATTGAATAAGTAAATTAACGAACACTGGATCCTCTATTCATATCTCAAATATTTTATGATTTGGCTAGACTTTATTCTTTTTAGTTCCGTATTGAGTAAAGTCCAAATAATATTTTGGGGTTTTCCCTATCTATGCCGTACAGAGATGAAGTTATGAAACTAGTTATTTAAGCCTTTGGGTAAAGTTCAGCCACCTGGGCTTATTAAAATGATATGTGTGACCAGGGGTCTTATGAGTTAAACGTGTTTACGCACCAAGTTTTCCTGCCTGATTGTGTTAACATTTCTTTTTTAAATTATGTAAAATTTGAGTCCGGGCTTGAACTGTAATTAAGGGTAAGCACTTTTTGTCCAGTAGCTGGATTTCCAAATCTGAGATTAGTTAGTTGTGAAAAGTTTCCACAGAAATTGATGCAACACATATCTTATTGCACATTTTTCCACTGCATATTGATGCCTGCTACTCGTACCTTGCATTCTTTTTAACAGGGGAAGATTTATTAGCCATTGCAGCAGACCAACCCTTCAGATTTCCTGCGACATTCACATTTGTTGTTAGAGCATTTTCAGGTAATGTAATAGGAATATGGCGGAGACATTTTTCATAGGAGAAAAGAATGTATATATGCATGCATTTACTTTGCTTATTGCACATGTTTATATATATCATCTCTAATTAGATTTATTTATTCTCTGTTTTCAGTATTGGATGGCATTGGGAAGGGTCTTGATCCTCGATTTGATATTACTGAGATTGCCAAACCGTGAGTATAATTTTAGGTTTAATATAATTTCAAAGTATTTTCATTGAAACCCTCTAAGATTTTGCTAGTTTTACTACCCTTTGTTTTTGACAAATCTTGGATGCTCTGCCTTGTAGCTACGCACTGGAATTGCTAAAATTTCGTGAAGCTGGAGTTGAAGTCGTTCTTAAGGCAAGCATGGACCATCTGTATTAAAATATCTTATAGTACAATGTTCTAATACAAACCACGTATTCTTACACTCAAACTTATAAATGTTCCAGGACCTCCGAAATAGATGGGACAGGCAGTCTCGTGCATTCTATAACTTATTTAGACAGGCTGACAGAGTTGAAAAGCTTGCTGAAATTATTCAAAGATTGGTACCAATTAATTTATTCTGTGCACTAATAATATGACTATGAATATTTGTTATAATTTCTCACTTGTGGATGTCCGTGATTTATTTATAGGAGCAAGGCGATCTGAAACTTAGAGTTCGGACTTTGGAATCTGAGAGGGCATTCCAGCGAGTCGCAACAGTTCAGAAGACTGTAGGAAATGTGAGTTCTGCTGGCTCATGATCTAGTGTTGCACATATCGTACTTATCTTTTGGGGAATTTGTTTCTATACATAGTAACCTTTTATGATTTAAATTGTCTTTTATTTATGCGGTTCCATCAGCTATAGACAAAAGATAGTTGGTAAAGGCTTATTGAGCTTTGGCTCTTTCCTCCCATCCCCAAGCACTAGTGGGTTTCACTTCAATGATTTATCAGCATTTTCTAAGTGCACCAAGTTATTTGGATGATAAGTGTAACATATCTAGATATCAAATATACCAGCTTTCCTAGTAACATTATTGAATGACATTTAAAATGAAGAACTTTGATAGCCATAGAAGAAAGAAAGTTTGGTCACTTTTCTGAGTGTCGTCTTAAGTTCTTAACTAAGTACACATGTACAGTTTCTGTATCTCTCTTATCTGCTACATCTTATATCAGAAACTTTTCCAAAATAAAAAAGAAACGTACTTTAGTTATATGCATTGTTTACTTCAACTAGTTGAACAGCTCATTAGACAGAATATTGTGTCAATGTTTGTCTGTGTCATTTGGGAGTAATGGCATGCCCAACATAGGCAGGCCGGGTGAGACAGATGGACTGAAGCAATAGACATGCTTTAATGTGATTAACTGATTTAGTTTTGAATTCAAGCTGTGTGCAGGTAATTAGCTTTAAAGAATTAGTAATTGTACGTGAGAGTAAGCTGCTGTTTAATATGAGTCTAAAGATCTGTATGGTCTTGATAATAAGTTCAATGTCATAAATGATATTAGAATAAGTTTGAAATGGTTATAATAATATCTACTCCATTGATTTTGATCTTCAATATGACTAATTTGCAGGCAGTTGCTGCCGGAAGCCTAATAAATCTTGCAACGATCTTGTATATTAATTCCATTCGAGTAAGCTATCAAAATTGCTTTTGGTATATATGACTTCGTGTTGCCTGTTGCCAAATTTTACTTGATGCTCATTTCTGATGCTTTCAATTTCTTTTCAGTTTCCTGCCATTGTCGCATATGTCTTGTGTGCATTTTTCGGCCTTCAGGTTCTCATAGGCATCATAAAGGTGAAAAAGTTTGATGAGCGGGAGAGGTTGATAACGGGAACTGCTTAGACAATTGGTGAGTGAAACTTATTCTATTGATCTTTGTCTTAAATAATTGAAGAGTCTTACCACAGTCATCAGAGGAAAAATATGTGGTCCATAAATGATTATTGTTAATTCTTTCAGAAACCAAATAGGCAAATACTGCTGTCCATAAAGGGTTAGATTCTTCGTAGTTGGTCTATTAATGTACGAGAATACTTGTGCGACTGCTATTTGCAACTACACAGTTCTGCTCATTCTTATTATCCTATTCTATAGGCAGAGTGAATTGATCTACCTGTTCTTGCTGATGAACATGAAATGCTCCGTGTTTTTATTCTCCTTATAATATGTACTGAAACGTTTGCTTTACATATTTTGTGGAACTTTCGGTCCATTTTTTCAAGCAGTGATCCAGCTCACGGTTTACAAGTCAACCTTCTGATCCTCGAAGAGAATTAGGATCTTGGGATTACTGTAACACGGTACTTCTACCAACAATATGATTCTGAACTTCCAGCTCGCAGGTTTGTGATGCATGTTTAGATGCCGAACACGGGCTGTTCATCCGAAGTTTAATAAGAGTTGGTGTTATCCCTTTGTTAGGTTAGGTTGGCTATTGCCATTTTGTTGCCATTGTCCCAAATTCATGTCTCCAAATGAAGATATGTCGTCATTTTTCAGGTTGATGACTGTATAGGGCAGCTTGTAGCCCAAATGTAGAGTTCTTTGTAACAATCTTGTAGCTAAGAGCCTGACAATGGCCGTCTGTGGTCTCCAATCAAAATTTGACGTGGTCCAGTGTGCATATTTGTTGTATAATGTTGTATCATGTAGAGTTTTTGTTTTCTTTTTCTATATGTAAGCATGCAATAAGCATGCAACGTATAGCCATAATTGAATAAGAGTTTCCTTGCAGTTTTTGAATCCGTGCAGCTTATCATGTAAGCTATAGTTGGCCGTATTTGCATATAGCTGCAAGTTTATTTACTAAGACTTGTACTTTAAACATCAGTTGCTTTCTTTTTGTCCAAAGTGGAGGGAGTTGAATTTGCTATGTTTTATCTCTTGCACCAACAAAAAAGAGTGTGTTTTACTTGAATTCCTTTTAGGTGCCTTTTTGGGGGCTCTTGGGGGCTTCCTAGAAAAGTACTTGGCAGTGCTTCCTAAAGAAACACTTTATTAAATTTATGGAGGAACATGTGCTTAGCAGATGCTTCTCCAGAAATTTTATGACTCAAAACACTTTTCAAGTTTTCATGTCAAACATTGTTAGAACAGCTTTTGGTTTTCAATCTGCTTTTAGAACAGCTTTTGGTTGCCATTCCGCTTTTAGCTCTTACAAAAGTAGTCTCAAACAAGCTTGACCATTATTGATTGGCTAATTTAAAGTTACATTTGAAATACTTAAGGATTGACATCTTTTGTCCTTCAATTGCAAAACTTAATAAACAACATGAGTTGAATGACAACAATTGAAAATATAATGGAACTTTGCCCAAACTAGAAGGATTAAAAGCATAATTTTGCCGACTTTTTTATAAATTTATTTAGTAAGACAATGTGAATTCTTACATGCATGCATGATGGATGATGCGTGGTATATATGATTCAATTTTGAATAAGTGTCTATGGGTAGCACTTAAAAGCTGATTTCAAGAAGGCAGGAATATTAGTTAAAATGTTGTAATTTGACTCGAGTGCAAGAATTGATATAATTAATTAGTACAATAATACATGATATATGTTCGAAAAGCTCATAATGGTCCCCAAGAATACTTCTCAATTATCTTGTAAATAATTCCTCCTCGTAAACAAAGGACAGTTTGACACATATTTCATTAAAATTACCAAAAAAAAATAAAAATTATACACATATATCAGACTGCAATTTTTCTAAAAGAAAGAATAACTCATTACATGTAATGAGCCAAGTATTTTCCTTCTGCTCATGTTCTCATGCATCCATCTCTCTCTCGAGTGAAATCTTCAATAAACCACATACTGATCGAAGCCACGTCATCTGAACCCAGATTAGAGGGACAATAATCACACAGTTAATCTCTTCATTCCACCAGAAGTGTGTCAAAATATTGATCAAGATAAGCCTTAATTTATAATCTCAACGTTGAAGTAAATATTGCTTTATTTGTCCAAAATTGAGTGAGTTTTATGGTCAAAGTTATACACTAAATTCAAGATGAGTCAGATGCATCTGCTGGTGCTGGGCAAAAGGAAAACGAAATGATTTTTCTCATATAGTTATGACCATGCATGCTTGCACTGCTGTGTTCGAATAAAAGTTTGATAACATCTCTCTCCACAGTTTGATCACTCTTTCATTGAATAACAAACTTGGAGTAGCCACAGATAATAACTAGCTAATTTATCAAGCAACAAACTAATTTACATATTATTATTAATTACAAGTGCGGATGATTTATATATATATATATATATATATATATATATGTAGCTAATTAAGGAAGAGAGTTGGTATGAGCGCGCTTTCTTCTACAAATGATCTGCTCTTCCCTACACAAAACATCAAACATCAAAGGCAACTGGTTAAGTCCAAACTTTTAAAAGAGTTTCCACAGAGAGAGAGAGAGAGAGAGAGAGAGAGAGAGAGAGAGAGAGAGAGAGAGGAGCTTAAGAACTAAAGTACTAACCGCATTGAAAGAGTTTCCAGAGCTCACCCTTAGCTCATTGGATTGCACTTTCCCATGGACAAGCAGTACAAAATAAAATGAAAAAACCAGAAACACAGCCAGTTTTGAGAATCTCATTGTACTTGATTGGTTAATTTTGAACCCTGTAATTTATGGAGGATGTTCAAATATTATGATGAGCAAGTACTCTTTTTCTGTATAAAGATCTTCCAGCCCGTCCTGAAAGCTTCTTGGTGCATGCAATTTTCAATTCACTCTCCAAGAGGGGCTAATATTTATTATGATTTCTATATACATTTATAATATAAGAGCTTTTAGTAAGGTTTATCTTCTTTTTACCTGTCTCCTGATTCCTGGGCAAAAAGCTCGACCTGCAAAGATCATGTGGGAGAGAGGGGGAGAGGGGGGCAAGGCAGTTGTCACACTTGTTTTGCGTCCAAGATGCCTCACTTGTCAGTTGGTCTGGCTGCTATACATCCACTTTGTACTTCATTTTGTAGTGATTCACTTGTTCTGGCTGCTATACATCCACTTTGTACTTCATTTTGTAGTGATTTTCTGCTATCCATTTTGTCCTTACAATTTATTGTGATTTACTCACCCAACACCGACATCCAAGGTTAGAAAAGTTGATATAGATCCAAAAATTCAACCAAGAGTTGAGTTTAGTCCATACATTTGTTGTCATTGATATAAGGTAACCAAATATTTTGGACTTAGATTTAAGAACCTCTATTTTTTTTTTTTTTTAAGAGAGTAGTGGATCATCTAAGGATCTTTAAACCATACAAATCAAAATTCAAACTAAGTATAACTTTGAAACATTGCCAAACCAGATAGTGGGAGGAAATCGTTTGCCCCTTTTAGAAAGTGCATCCGCTACCATATTGGTTTCTTGATAGACATGGCCAATTCTGACTTCCTGAAATTTGTGTAGCAAATCCTGCATGTCCTAAAAAATGGAGAGCGGCGTCCACGGAATTTGTGCCGTGTGCAACAAGATTTGTATAGGTACCTTTGAGTCCCCTTCCACTTCAATCGTCTTCTGGTAAGTGTTGTGCCCATATAAGAGCATGTTTTAAGGCCAAAACTACTACTGCTTGTAAAACGGAGGTGTATCCAAGGTGCAGTTAGTTTTTTATATTTTGTTTTGCCTTCTCAACAAGCCTCATTTTGTATATATATTTTAATAATCTGAATTTTTGACCGGTGGTGCTGTTGTTGACCTCTAAATATTTTCGGCCATGTGATCAGTTATGTCAGAATAAAATTAACAATCAAGCTTGCTAAGTGGATTTGGTGACAAAGACTTCCTTCTTTAATGGTGTGTGCATGGCGTGCCAGTACCACAGTCACAAGTGGTCATGTGTAAAAATGGGTCATGGATGTGCTGATATCTTGACTTCTTTTCAAGTGACCGTGGTGGAGATAGGAACATATTCTCAGTCGTAAGGTTAGACCTTTACCACAAGGCCCTTAGAATGAGCATGTGGTTAGATATAGTCTCACGAAGCTTGATAACTTGGTGGTGGCACTAGGCTCGGTAGCTCTGTGGTTTTAAATGGCTTAAGAAATGCGGGTATCTCAAGCAATTTGGATGGATTAGGTGGTGCTTAAGAATTGACTTTGTAACTGACAAACAAAGAAAATCTTGTTGATATATGAAATGAATGATTGAAATGGGGATTGCCCAAGAACTCAGAATGGTTTCTGAGTCCCCTTCAATGAGAGTTACACTATTTTCTAAGGAAAAGCATTAAAATATGTGAACTACATGATAAAAGATAAATGGGTACATTTGAGCAGCTGTTGGGTTTGATTTTTTTGACTCGTTGTACAAATAGCAACCTAAAAATTAAGCAATTATATGCGTGTTTTAACTCGCAAGTACACAAGATCAGACAAATAGTATAGAAAGAAAATATGATATCATTCCCACGAGGATTGGATTAATATGTGTTAATTTCCTAGAACTACAAACTAAATGGCACAAACTAAGAATGCAAAAGTGAAAAAAAAAACCCTGTTCACCCGTTTGATGTTTGTTCTTGTAATGGAAGGGTAAAGTTCCTCATTGCCTTGAAAACCATTGATTGGTCAACAAGTCAACTTTCTTTAGTGTGCAGGCGTGCCATTGCTAGCAATAAAAATCCTAGCAGACTTTCTTAAAAATAGGTAACTTGCGCCTCAAGTTACTAATTTCTAAACAAGCAAATGTGAATTTGGGTGAGGAATATCTCCCAAGTAAGTTCTTTTCTTGCCTCAGACTGGTGAGGACTTCACAATTTTTCACAGTACAATATTGGTAGTTTTAGCCAGAATAAATGATGAGAAAATGAGCTGTTTTTAGGCAGAACTGTCTTTTATAAAACCCAAAAGGGAAAAACCAACTCTAGAAAGATAAAAAGAAGGCTGGACTTCCATTTCTGCCTGGATAGATGCTTCTAATCCGGGCTAGACTGGATATGCCTGTGCTGGACTAGACTGTTAGCAACTTCAACTGTCAAGTTTCAGCTGTAAATCGATACCAACGTTCGAGTTTGGCAAAGCTTTAATCTACTTCAAGCCCTGGAAGGCTTTTTGAACGGACATAATTGCGGCCTCTTCAGTCTGAAGGGGGTGGAAGTGGCTGGACTCAAGGATTACTGAGCTGGAACCATAGTCTGAAATATCGATAATATCGAGGAAATATCGAGGATATTTCGATTTTTTTGAATCACGGATATTTCGGAACATATCCATGTACATATCGTATAAATATCGACAATATCGATGATAATATCGGAAAATATCGATGTCGATAATTTCGCTCACATTTCAGCAATATTTTGTCAAAATATCGGTGTAATATCGCTAAAATATCGAAAATATCGATGTGAAGGAAAAAAAAAGTTTAAAAAAAAAAAAGGGAAAAAGGGGAGAAAAAAGCACAAAGGGGATATGAACCCCTCCCATTGTACTCCTCCAACACCTTAAACACCATATCACTTATGTTTTTGTGATAATATGCTAAAATATTTATATTTATATGGGTGGTATGTTAACAATTACATGCAAAACTATTTTGGGGATTTATCATTTGATGACTACTCTTCACAATACACTTACTCTACACATAGAGATGATGAAGATAGTGAAAAATTTGAACCTCGTAGGAACTCTATGTGGTACTAAGTCATTCATGTATCTTACCATGCAATGTATAAATTGTAAAATATTATAGTAAATCATTATATATGAATGATTACGGTGTATTTAATCTTTTTTCATTAATTATTACATATTTTTTACACTCATAGTGTTTGCCCGCTTGCTGTATAATCAACTTAAATTAGTTAAATCCATCATGCAGTGCATTTCCTTCTAATTGTTTGTGATAAACTCAAAGATTATTGACTAAATAGACATTCTCCAAAGTTTCAATAAAAATTTCCAAGTTTTTCTTACAATTTCCGTGGTTTTTATTCAATTTTTATCGATATCGATAATATCCCGATATTTCCATCGAAATTTCCATATTTTTGGACTACCGATATTTCCAATATCATCGATATTTTAGACCTTGGCTGGAACTGCACTATGATACCTGTTCTGCTTGATCAGGGCTCTCCGTAAATTTGTTGAGGTTTTCATATTTGTAAAAACTCAGGCTCTGCTTGTTTTGGCTTTTGCTGAACCAAATTTGCAATGAGAGAAATCTCGTATTAAATGACTTTTCTCTAAGTCTGAAACTGATTTACAGCTGGCTTCTTTCTTGTGGCTCAATGAGCTTTTAGTTGCTTTGATTTGTTTGAAAGTTCTTTGAGATCAAGTGATCATTTTGATTTTTGTCTTTTGACTGATTTTTGTTGTTTGATTGATTGTTGTGTTGTTTAAACCTGTTCCCCCTCTCTTATATTTATAAGAAATGTTTTTTTGGAGTGGGCTTATCACTTTTAATAATGGGTGGCAAAATTTCTTTAAAAGATCTTTCATTTTAAAATGCAAAGAAAAAGAGTTTTTATCAATTCTGGTAGATAAGCCCTCAATGGTCAGTTCTCAAGACAATCACTTCCCTGTTTTTCTTGAAAGAGAACCTAACCCCTCTTTAATTCCAACTGTCATCTGTGAGAGCTCAAACTGTGATGGTTAGTTTGATTTTTCAGTTTGAACAACTCCCTGTTTCCTGCTTATCTTTTTTAGAAAAGATAACCTGCGTATCTTCTGAAAGATGGTGGCTTCTCTGGAGCAGAAATAATATTTTTTATTTATAAAAAGAGTTTTGATCTTTTAGCCCCAGAAATTTAGAGAAGTCTCTTGCAAATGACCTGCTTCCATTTAATTCCCAATCAACTCTTTTGCGGATTTTGTTGACTTTCTAAATCGGGTAGTCACGTGGGTTCTGATAATAGTCTTCTCAAAAGATCTTGCTGACTCTGCACTCACGGTTTTTTGAGATCAGTAGTGAGTCAGAAGCTGGGTCCCATTCAATTTCCATTTTTTTATTTTGATATGCTTCAGTGGTTGATTGCCATTCGATCTTGTCGTTTCTACAGCTTTGCCATTTTGCAAAAGACATGGGCCTTCTGATTTGGTTCTTTGGGCTTTCTTTATTTTTGAATCATGGCCCAGTCCTCTGTTTTTTCCTATTTTGTGGGCCTTTCTCTTTTTTGCGAAAAATGGGCTTGCATGTGGATCTCTAAAAAAAAACTCATTTCAAAACCCTAAGATTTCTAATCAAAGTTAAGCAATACACAAAGGCACTCGATGTAGACAATGTGTTGAAAAGGATGATTTTAAGATGATTTTGAAAACTGAAAATTTCTGAACAAAATATTAAAAATAGTGTTTGATTAAAAATAGAATTGGATTGAGGTTAAAACAAGAGAAAATTAGTTAGGGATTCGATGTTCACTGCTAATCTTCTTCCTTAAGCAAACGACATGCACAATGCTACAAAACAAATTTTAGATGCTCATGTTTGTCAACCTAAATGCATGATATCTACTCTTTAAATTATTGATTTCCCTAAGCAACAAGTTAGGCATGGGTATCTACGCTAACTCTTTTCATTCTTAGTGTTTAGCATGGTATCTACTAAGTTGCACTTTACGAACGCACAACACAATGGAAATCGACAAACACACAACTCCTAGAACATGGTATCTATTCTAGTTATTCATGATGATTAATTTCAAGAACTTATAACTAGTTCTTTTGTTACTCTCATAGGCACAAGACTCAGTCATCTAAATTTATCTATGTAACAAACTCAATACACAACATGCGTATGGTGATCAAGCATAACATAACGTATGTAAAGAGTAAAATATAATTTGAAATTAATCAATTAAGCATCACAAAGTAGTTTATAGCAAAGGCATATCGAAATCCTTAAAGAAATATGATTAGGTCTTCAATCGAGCCCTAACTAAAGTACTTAGTTACCCATAATTTAAATAGACAACAAGAACATACAAAACAGAAAATAAAAAGAGGAAGAAGATAGCTCTTTGACGATGTGTTGGTCAGCCAGTGATTGGATGATGCCTTGACGTTCTTCCTTGCTTCCTAAGCCTTTCAAATCTTGGAACCTTGAAGGATGGAGGTGGATGGGATGGTGTGGCTGCCCTCTTCTTCTCCTTTCTTTTTTTCTACTCAAAAATCAGCTCTCCTTTCGCACAGCAGCCGCCTTTTTTTTTTTTTTTTTTTTTTTTTTTCCAAAAGAAGTTTTGTTGCGCCTTGTATTCTTCACGTTTCTGAAACCCTAAATATTTTTTATTCAGGCGTATAAACCCATGGGAAATAGGAACATTCCTCATTGGCCCAATTGATGTGATTTGGGCCTCAAAACTTAGACTTTAGAAAAGATTGCAGATTCCCGTGCAGCCCGAACTACCTGTACTAAAACCACCATAACTTCCTCTAGAAAAATGATATTTACGAACTGTAAAATTCCGCAGAAAATAGACATCTGTAGCTTTCCAAGCATATGTGGCTCAGCTTCTGGTTCTTTCTGAGTCAGTACAGTATAATCCGTGAACTTGACTGATCTGCAAAGGCCTTTCAAACTCAACTTTCTCTTTTTAGCTCATTTTCCACCATTCGCTTGTGATTACCTAAAAAAGTAATAAAAGAATGTAAAACCTATATAAAAGAGTAAAACAAAGGTGTAGACATGGAGAAATATCATAGATAAATATCGAATTTATGAGCACATCAAATTCCCCAAACTTAAACCTCTGCTTGTCCTCCAGCAAAACAAAGAAAAGAAAAGAAAAATAAAATAAAACTAAACTAACACTATTCTTTTTTAACAACACCCATAGAGAATCACTAAAGCAAAAATTTTACAATAATATGCGTAGCTCTAAAACTTTTCTCAAATGATAGCACAACTCAAATACATAACATGTTCCACGTGTAGTGTGTGATAGCCAACCATCAATATAATTCATCAAAATCAAAATAGGGCACATTCAAACTTATTTCAACTCCTCACAAGGGATGCTCTCATACTTTTCACTCGTATTTTCTAGTTTAAAATGTTTCACTCAAGTGATCTCATGAAAACACGCTGCCATATGCTCGCTTGTCCATCAAATCTCCACTATCAATGTCACACAACTTCTTGGATCAAAGAGGTCTTTATTTAGGTCGTAATGGGGCTGAGGGTTAAGGTAAGCAAGAACTGAAAGGTATGAGTCTAAGGAACTGGGGGAAGAGGGAGGTGTCTATGGTGGTGGTCATGGGGGAATGAGGAAGAAAACAAATGGGAGGGGGCGGCTATATATATCAATCCCCTTGTATTGAAGGATCTCTCAAATAATTTTATTTGAGGGACACCCTTTAGGGTCCCCTACCAATTTTTTTTTCAACAATCCAAACCATCTATTTTTTAAGTCTAAATTCATAGATCACCCTTGCAAAAAATTAGACAAATTAGAAACTGGTTCGACATCCAATTGTGTCATATAAAATCAATTAACACGGTGCTTCAAGAAAGTACTAAAATTTCAATAATTTAATTTGGTGGTCAAATGATATCGGATTCAAGTGATTTTCTGTAGAGATGATTTTTGAATGATTATTTAAAAAATAGACTCTTTGGATTAGTTAAATACAATACAGAGTGAGGCTTACAAGGGTGTCCCTCAATGGAAGCTCTCTGTATATATATATATATTGATTTATTTTAATTTTTAATTACTATAATATTTAATTATATTTGTATCCATGTGGAGGTGAGCTCCACTTGCCACGTCACCTACCCAGTTTGTGGATAATGATCATTATGTATGAAATTACAACCGAAAAAAACCTACCACGTCATCAAAGTTAACAGACGTTTGGATGAAGTTGACGGTAGGGAGTAAAGTGGGTCACCAAACTTTAATCAAGGGATGAAAGTGGGTCATTTTGAGTTTGAGGGGGCAAAGTGGGATTTGACCGAAGTTTTGGGGGGCATTTTGTGTAATTAAGCCTAAATACAGACATTTTTTCACATTTTTTCATTCTTTTCCATAATGTTGCATTAATTGAATTGAAGAGTTTGTTGGAGCAAAAGTTATTCAAGTAGCAAATAAACATTTTCAAATTGTCACATAGGTCAATAAACTTGAATTTGAAAAGTTTAATTTGTTACTACTATTAGAGATGCTTTTATGCCGATACCAAATATGAACTGGGCCTGCCAAAGAGAGCCCAATAACAAAGCATCACCACTTAAGGAGGTAGACGATCTCAAAAGGCCAAATACAAGCCCCAAAACCTCTTATCCTCGCCTAAGGATGCCCATACAAAAAAGAAGGTTGAAGAGGCCCGTCAATACCCATGCGGTCGGCCTTAAGGACAATGTGTGGACCAAACTGCCTACAACGCGGTCGGGCCTTAATTTCAATTGAAAAATATAACAATGATTAATTTTTGTGTGAATATGCAGTGTCTTCAATTGGTGTCTTCATGAGAAAAAGAGAAGTAATGGATGATGAATGATGATTTTAGTTTATGAAAAATGCTAGGCATACCTTATTTATATACCACATTTTGTACCACCTCTATAATAGATTTTTTAGGTTGAATGGTCCGTGAACTTTTACCCAGTTCGCATTTTTTTCCTTCCATTTCCAAAATCGTTCATGTGGTCATTTAACTTCAGTTTCGTTAGGACAAATGGTCCCACCGTCAGTACTGTAAATTTTTTTTCATTAAATTTAGGGGTAAATGGGTCTTTTTAGGTTGGTTTTATTTTCCCCCAATGTGAAATTCGCCTTCCCTCTGAAACAACAAACCTAATGAACCCTAAATTACAATCCCCTTCCTCTTTATAAGCTGGTGTTTCTCATATTGGTTGAGTAAATGTTGAAATCATCAATTTTGGAAGCTTGGAAAGCATATTAGTTCACAGCCATCAAACAATTTACCAATGAGAGGAAGAGGACTACAAGGTGAAAGGTGTTTTGTAACTGTTTTGGGTTCATCCATGATTGAACTATATTGTGACTGCTTTGGATTCTTAGGAAAAAGATTAAGTGTCTTTTGTACTTTGTTTGAGTAACAAGTTGTCATTTTGAAATATTTGCTATTTTGGGATGCCCTCTGTGATTGAAACATGTCTGTCATATTTTAGGGATGTATTAAATATGTCATATGATTTCACTTTTGTAGAAAAGGCTCTATCTATGAACATTTGAAATTTTAGTGAATGCAAGTTTGATTCATTTGCATATCATTGAAGGTTGCTATACTATTTCATGTGTACATTTCATCTCCTTAAAGTTTTAGACATATCACTTTCCATTATTCCAACTAATCTACTCTCCAAGTTTCCAAAATTGACGATTTTAACATTTACTCAACTAATATGATAAGCACTAGCTTATAAAGAGGAAAGAGATTGCAATTTAGGGTTCTTTTAGGGTTGTTGTTTCAGAGGGAAGACGAGTTTCACAATG
>NC_034014.1:17991955-17998318 GCF_000346465.2 Prunus persica
TAATGAAAAAATGGTTAGAACTGACAGTGGGACCAAAATACGAACCGGGTCAAAGTTCACGGACCTTTCAACTAAAAAACCCAATGTGGTAAACCTAGCATTACCCTTAGTTTATATATACTAAAGAGAATGGCACATTTGATGACGATTTCTTCATCAACAAGTGAGGGAAATTAAAATTGGGAATAAAAATACTTAATGACATGTAAAGGACCCATTAGTGTAGTGGTTTGGAGTAATTGCTCCTCCAGGCAAGCTCCTAGATTCAAGTCCTAGCATCCGTATTGTGTGTGTGAGTTTAGTATATATAAAAAAATAAAGATACTTAATGATATTATACTATACCATACCTAAGATGCTTTCAAAACATAAAGTGCACAAGTACAATTGTAATTAATTAATTGCATAGAAAAAACAAGAAATTATTTTCAGCACGCAATCAAACAACAATTCTCATAACGTAACATGGAGAATCATTAAGATGACTTGGAAGAAAAAAAAGACAGAAGCATGGCAGTCTTGGAAGTAGATGAGGTTTGAGTATCGGTGCTAGAGGATGCAGCTGCAATACCCATTGCCTTGAGAGCCTGCTCGCTCACGGGCGTGCCTCTTTTGCAATAACTGGCAAAGTTTTCGCAATTGTTATCAAGCAAGTCGTAGTCACCAAACCCCTTCCCATGAACCTTATCTTTGTTGAAAATCTCGGTGGCACGACGTATAGTTTCCTCGTTTGCATAGCAACACTCAGTACTACAAGTTCCTTTATGTTTGGATATGAAGTGGAGTCGAGAGACCTCGTATTCGAAGCGAAGCAGGCGGTGGCCTTTTAGGAAGCAATTGATGCAGGTTCTCAGCACTCCCCGTTTCGTGTTTGGGTCATGCCCGCACTTTTCACATGGAGGCTCTCTCGATGAGCTACTATTTATTGGATCATTTGTTGAAGTGAAATGAATCACCAAATCTTTCCCAACATATATACCTGCGTGCATGCATGGCACCATCCACATACCATATTATATAATCTTATAAATACAATTTATATATAATTTTCTGTAAATAACTATCACACACACACACACACATATATATAATCCCCTTCTATTAAGGGATTCCTCAAATAACCATTTAGGGTCCCCTACGATTTTTTTTTTTTAATGATCCAAACCATCTATTTTTTAAGTCTACATCCATAGATCATCCTTGCAAAAAATTAGACAAATCGAAAGCCGTTTCGACATCCAATTGTGTCCTACAAAATCAATGAACACGTTGCTTTAAGAAAGTACTAAAATTTCAATAACTCAATTGAGTGGTCAAATGATATCGAATTCAAGTGATTTTTTGTAGAGATGATCTTTAAATAATTATCTAAAAAATTGATGGTTTGGATTACTGAAATACAATGCATGGTGGAATCTACTAGTATATCACTCAAATAAATTTATTTAATGAATCCCTCAACCAAAGCTTACTTTATACATATATACTCACCATGGTGGGAGAATGTATGCCCGCGTCTATAAGCATAGATGTGATCTCCTGCCCGGAGCTCCTCCCTAGAAATCCTGTTTGAAAGTATTCCCATCACGCTTTTTGAGACTAATCTAACACCCAACCTAAGTGTGGAAACATGAATTTATATAGCTGGCGAATTGTGCGGTTCGTATTTAGAACGACTTTAAACTTAAAGAAAAGTCTTTACTAACCTACTATTAGAAACCACGTTATACACCAACCCACAATTTGTCAAGACGGAAAAAAAGACCAAGATGCAAACAGTACCATGTTCGTCAGGTAATTATTTTATTTATTTATTTCTAATTTATGACAAGACATAAGAGTTGACATTATTTGTTTGATTCCCTTTTAAAAAGTATCTTTAAATGCATGCACTTGGCTTGCTATATCTTGGCAGTTTGCACCATTGCAATAAAAAGACAATACCCCCGCAATTCAAATTTTTATTTTGTTTGTTACACTCGGAATATAATTTGAAAAAATTAAATTGCAAGGAAGTTACTATTATATGACAAAAGTGGCACTTTCAAATGCCAATTGTTCCACACTTGATTCTGCTACAGTAGATGGAACGCCTGTTTAAGTTGCCCCACTATGTATGTACATCACAACTTCCTTTAAATAGCATGTTAAAAACACTATAATAAGTTACGGTAGCATTATACAAAACACCACAAAATTATAACATTAAGTTTCTATTGACTTTGGTGTCAACACGAATAACAATTAACTATTATGAAGTTTTTTTCTTCGTTTATATATTGGTTTATATTTTTATTTATACATATATATTTTTATTTTTTATAGGTACATTATTGGATATGTAATTTATAATTGTTTTTTTTTTTTTGCAATTTTAGGGGGGCAATGAGAGGGAATTATAACCAAAAGAAATGGGGTAGTTAATATGCTATTAATAGGGAGTATTAATTACAATTATGGCAGTTAATGAAATGCTTGAAATAAATTATTAATAAAATATGAAGTTTGGTGGCAACAATGTAAAAATATAGGAATACTACGACCTCTTATATCCTACTAGTCATTTAAATTTAAAATTGAGTTTTACACATCGATTTATAGAGTGATGGGTATATGTCTAGGAAATACTGCCTCGAGAGAGTTATCTCGTTTATGTTTTGTACTAAGATGGATGCAAATAATATATTCAAGAGTTAAAACAAATATGTACCCAAAAAAATGATAAAATAATAAAATAATAATAATTCAATAGAGAAATATCATACTTGAAACAAATTTATTTTCATAATCTCAATCAGTCCTACACTCCTTTTAATCTCAACTCACCTATGAAGCGGATACAAATACGGTGATACAATACGAAAGGCAATACGGAAAATATCTAAAAACTAAAATATGATACGGGAATTAAAAATATATATATTAATAATTTAATATATAGTTATCAAAATATTTATAACATAAAAATAAGATAAACATACAGTAGAAGAAGAAGAAGTGTTGGAGTATAATCGTGCAAAGTAGACCTACGGCTGGCACACTCTTCGAATTTTTCAACCAGCAACAATTAAAGCTTATCTCCTCTTTATTTTCCCTCTTAAAACCTCTCAAACGAGTATCCGACTCATGTCTGGAATGTCGGATACACGTGTTCGTGCATCAAAGACTGTATCCGTTCACGACTCGTATCATAGCATATCCGACACAGGATTCGGATCTAAATCGGAGTACCCGTGTTGAAACAAACCACAAGGAAAATATAGCAACCATCGCTGATCGCTGCAATTAGAAGGAAAGGACCACCACAAATGACATAATGCAGGACAGTGATTAATTTGTTTGTGAATATGTAGTGCCTTCAATTGGTGTCTTCATGAGAAAAAGAGGAGTAATGGATGAATGATGATTTTAGTTTATGAAAAATGCTAGGCATACCATATTTATATACTACATCTTGTACCACCTATATAATAGGGTTTTTAGGTTGTTGAATGGTCCGTGAACTTTTACCCAGTTAGCATTTTGGTCCTTCCATTTTCAAAATCATTCATGTGGTCTTTTAACTTCAGTTTCGTTAGGACAAATGGTCCCACCGTCAGTACTGTAAATTTTTTCGTTAAATTTAGGGGTAAATAGGTCTTTTCGATTGGTTTTATTTTTCCTCATTGTGAAATTTGCCTTCCCTCTGAAACAACAACCCTAAAGAACCCTAAATTGCAATCCCCTTCCTCTTTATAAGCTGGTGTTTCTCATATTGGTTGAGTAAATGTTGAAATCGTCAATTTTGGAAGCTTGGAAAGCAGATTAGTTCACAGCCACCAAACAATTTACCAATGAGAGGAAGAGGACTACAAGATGAAAGGTGTTTTGTAACTGTTTTGTTCATCCACGTGATTGAAATATGTTGTGACTACTTTGGATTCTTAGGAAAAAGATTAAGTGTCTTTTGTACTTTGTTTGAGTAACAAGTTATCATTTTGAAATATTTGCTGCTTTGGGATGCCTTCTGTGATTGAAGGTTGCTCTACTATTTTATGTGTGCATTTCATCACCTTAATGTTTGAGACATATCACTTTCCATTATTCCAACTAATCTGCCCTCCAAGTTTCCAAAATTGATGATTTTAATATTTACTCAACCAATATGATAAGCACCAACTTATAAAGAGGAAGGGGATTGCAATTTAGGGTTCTTTCAGGGCTGTTGTTTCAGAGGGAAGACGAGTTTCACAATGGGGGGAAATAAAACCAACCTGAAAAGACTCATTTGCCCTTAAATTTAATGAAAAAATTGTTAGAGCTAACAGTGGGACCATTTGTCTAACGAAATTGAAGTTAAAGGACCACGGGAATGATTTTGAAAATTAAGGGACCAAAATACGAACTGGATCAAAATTCACGGACCTTTCAACCAAAAAACTCAATGTGGTAAATCTAGCACTACCCGTAGTTTATATATACTAAAGTGAATGGCACATTTGATGACGATTTCTTCATCAACAAGTGAGGGAAATTAAAATTGACATGCAAATGACCTATTAGTGTAGTGGTTTGGAGTAATTGATCCCCCAAGCAAGCTCCTATATTCAAGTCCTAGCATCCGTATTGTGTGTGTGAGTTTAGTATATAAAAAAAAATAAAGATACTTAATGACATTATACTATACCATACCTATGATGCTTTCAAAACATAAAGTGCACAAGTACAATTGTAATTAATTAATTGCATAGAAAATACAACTATTTTGAGCACTCAATCAAACAATAATTCTTATAACGTAACATAGAGAATCATTAAAACGACTTGGAAGAAAAAAGAGAAAGAACCATGGTAGTCTTGGAAGTATATGAGGATGGAGTATCGGTTCTAGAGGATGCAGATGCAATACTCATTGCCTTGAGAGCCTGCTCGCTCACGCTCTTGCCTGTTTTGCAATAACTGGTAAAGTTTTCACAGTTGTTATCAAGCAAGTCGTAGTCACCAAACCCCTTCCCATGAACCTTATCTTTGTTGAAAATCTCGGTGGCAAGACATACAGTTTCCTCGTTTGAATAGCAACACTCAATACTACAAGTTCCTTTCTGTTTGAATTTGAAGTGGAGTGGAGAGACCCCTTATTCGAAGCGAAGCAGGTGGTGGTCTTTTAGGAAGCAATCGATGCAGGTTCTCAGCACTCCCCGTTTCGAGTTTGGGTCATGCCTGCACTTTCCACATGGAGACTCTCTAGATGAGCTACTACTTTTTGGATCATTTGTTGCATTGATATTTGAATGAATATCTATAAAATAGACGATTTGGATTAATGAAATACAATGTATAGTAGAATCTACAAGAGTATCCCTCAAATAAGTTTATTTGATAAATCCCTCAACTGAAGCTTACTCTATATATATACTCACCATGGTGGGAATATCTATGCCAGCGTCTATAAGCATAGATGTGATCTCCTGGGCGGAGCTCCTCCCTAAAAATCCTGTTTGAAAATATTCCCATCTCGCTTAATCCTGTTTGAAAATATTCCCATCTCGCTTTTTGTGACTAATCTAACACCCAACCTAAGTGTGGAAGCATGGACTTATATAGCCTATAGCTGTTGAATTGTGTGGTTTGTATTTAGAACGACTTTAGACTTAAAGAAAAGTCTTACTAACCTACGATTAGAAACCGTGTTACACACCAACCTACAATTTGTCAAGACGGCTAAAGACCAAGACGCAAACAGTACCATGTTGATCAGGTAATTATTTTATTTATTTCTAATTTTGACAAAATTAGAAGAAAAAAATATACAACCTGTCAAGATGGTTACAAGACATAAGAGTTGGCCTTATTTTTTTGATTCCCTTTTAAAAAGTTTTGCTTGAAACAATAATCCTTAAACACATGCACTTCGCTTGCTATATCTTGGCAGTTTGCACCATTCAATAAAAATACAATACCCCCGTAATTCAATTTTTTATTTTGTTTGTTACACTCGGAATATAATTTGAAAAAATTAAATTGCAAGGAAGTTACTGTTATATGACAAAAGTGGCACTTTCAAATGCCAATTGTTCCACCACAATTTCGTACAAATAGTATCTTAAAAACGCTATAATAGGTTACGATAGCATTATACAAAACACCACAAACTATAACATTAAGGTTCTATTGGCTTTGGTGTCAACACGAATAATAATTAACTATTATGAATTTTTTTCTTCATTTATATATTGGTTTATATTTATATTTATATTTTTTATAGGTACATTATTGGATATGTAATTTATAGAAATTTTTTTTTTTTTTTTTTGGGTTTGCAATTTTAAGGGGTGATGAGAGGGAATGACAATCAAAAGAAATTTTGGGGGGGGGGGGGGGGGG